>NC_138051.1:12324379-12801879 GCF_964194185.1 Rhinolophus hipposideros | reverse complement strand
TTAGCATCTGTAATATTTTGAGCTAAAAGTATGCATTATGTAATAATATGTAAAAACTACAATACTGGATTGCAGTTCCCTGGAGAATATCTTTTTAAAATAGGCATTGTCATTTGTATTCTTGATATGAGGAAGGTGGTTTCATAAAACCTCTCCTAAATCAAAGCTTTCTCCCAGAGTACATAGATACATTAATATGTTTTTCTCCTAAATTGTTATTATCTAGAATAAGTTCATGTAGTCTGGTATTTTTATAACAAGATAAATCATTGACCTCTATGATTCTAAAGTAGTTGCATCTGTTTACTTTCATAATGAAACACAGAGGGTTTATACCCTTTATCAATAAAATTATGAGAAATCCAGAAATTCCTTAAGTAGGATAATTGGATTGTTAATTTTTATGAATAATGTAAGCGTCAAGCTCTATTTTCCTAACATTACCAAACTATCTGTTGAAAACCACAAATGTTTCATTACAACCATTTAACTATTTTCATAATTTTAATTGATTATATTATGAACATTTCACTAAATGTTATATATTGTGAATTTAAATGTATAATATATTTTAATATATACTTTTTTACACACATTAGTTTGGAATCAGTGAAATGGCAAGAATTAAGCTTATTAACAACATGTTTTGATATGGATTATATTAAACCAACGGGATGATTCTTTTTTTCTATTAATTTCTCAAGTAATCTATGTACTCTATGAAATATTTCATTTCATTTGAATGTGAAAAACTACTTCTGCCACTACTATTGTTTGTGAAGGGGAAAAAGAAAATCAACCCAAAACCAGTAAGTAGGAACAAGTTAAAATTTATACAAGAGTAAATATGAAAGAATATAAAATATAATAGAAGTAAGAAGAAAACAGAGACTGCAGAGAAAGGAGAAGAGGCATGTAAAACAAGAGAATGATTGGGTAGGAACAGTGATTGAGTTAGAAAGCAGATGAGGATAAGGACAGGTGTTTGAGGAGGGAGGTTTGGTAGGTAAGGAAGCAATGGGGCAAAGTTGAACCAGACCCATAAGTTCAGCTTAAACACAAAGATATGACAGACGTCGTAGGCGTTGGAAGTCAAGGTTACCTATGGCAGAAAAAAAAAGCTTATAAAACATGAATAGGCAGTTGGAGACTTTGTAGCTCCACAATTCAACATTCATAAGCATATTTAGAGAAATCTGATTTTAGAAAGGCAGTTGGTTATTAATTTGTTTAAAAACATTCCTAGGTGAGAACAGCAATTAACTATTATGATAATAAGAGGAATTTGAAGACCTGCATTTGACTACATCAAATGCCAGGATTACCTAAACTTCCACAATAAAATCCCACATTTCTTTTATATTACTGTCTATATGTTAATGTAGACACTCTGTGTAGAGTATTAAATCATCAGCATAAAAAACTGAGCTGGATTTCCGTACTGAGTGGAATTACTGTTCTTGTTACAAAAGTATTAATTACAAAGATGCAATCTATGCTGAAGCTACATATGTATCATTATTAGCAAAATTGTCATTCTGATTTTCTCTGATTCCTGGAAGGACTGGAATTAGAATGCACTGTGATCTTTTACACTGAATGAGTGTAATATCCCCAAAGGGCATGTATTAATGCCTCTTTTATTAATCAATTAATCATTCTTCCATTCATCTTCCTAACACTTTTTAAGCATCAACTGTGTGCCAAGCATTGTGATAAATTCTGGTGAAATAGAAATGAACATAATTGAGGATTTATTTTAATTAATTTACTTATGATTTGAAAGCTGAGTTAAGAGTGCCCACTACAAAGAGAGTTTTCTGGGAGTAAAAATTAACTAGTTCACATCTAAGTTTATTTTTCTTAAGTAACTCCCTTTGGTTAAGGAAGTATTTTTTTAAGTCTTTTATGAATACAAGCTGAGGGTTCATAGACTTGAGATGTGAGAAGATCATAAGATTTTTAGCTAAGTTGTCTACTAAAAAATGAACAGACATTTCAGGATGTAACAGATCAAAAAATGAGAAAAAATAGTGATATGTGGGAAGAAGAGAGAAGCAGAACAATATGGTTAGAGTCTGGTTCCTGGGTGGACAGATGGGGCTGAAAGACCTTCCTTAAGAGATGGGAATTTGGGTATCATTTGAAAACTATCCTCTGTAGAGTGCTGTCATTTAGCATCTCCTATAGCTATACTTGAATCTCCAGCCGACGATATTTCCTTTCAGTGGTATTATTTATGGCATAGGACAGAAGAAACACAGGGAATGTTATGCCCCCAAATTGGGTCAGCACTAGACCACTGCACAAAGATGCAATGTGAAAATTCAGCAAAAGCTGAAAATCACAGACGGGTTAATAGAGAATAACAATCAAAGGGAGAAGACATTTAGTTTCACAAAGGACTTTGGCAGGGTTTGAACCCATTGGAGCTGGGAATTAATGAATACTTGCCATACAGGATGCAGTAAGCATATTAGTATACCTGTTTTAATCCCAACGTTCACGTCCACAATGAATATTTTATAAAATCACTACAAAGAAAATACCTATCATCTTCCTCCAGAAATAATAATTTGATCTCCCAACTCTTTCCATTTTCCTTTCCTTCTACCTCTTCAGGGGTTCCAACTGATTTGAACTATTTCTTGTCAATTGACAAAAACAAAATTCTTTCAGAATCAAGTTGAAACTGTCTTCCCTACAATGCTGAGCTTTCATTTCCTTAGAGTAACTCTCACTCAATGATACCGAACGAAACTCTTCTTGGCTCCCAACCTTCCATACTATGGCTCCCAGCTGCCCAGTCAGAATAGGCATCACCAGGCCCAGGAGATGACCTTTTTACTGGCCTCTGACATTTCTCCATTTGTGTTATACTGTAGAGTCACCTACTTTAGATTCTCCTAGTTTTTGAGTAAGTTTTCACTCATGTTGCAGTGGTTTCCTGATAACTCTTTCTTTTAAAAAATATTTTAGTATACTCTACAGGAAATTTTAAAATGTTTTGCCTGAGTAACAACTCTGTACATTAGACACTATAAACATTGGAAACTTCCAACACATGTGAGGTTTGTTTGATTTTAATTTTTGGCAGGGAAATATTTAGCTAATACTATCAATTTTGAATAATTTTATATTTAAAAATACGATTAGTCTAAAATGAAAAAGCCTATGTTTTATTCACATTGAGATCAATATATCAATGGTCTCCACTCTTCAAACATTTTATAGAACATTTTACTAAAAACAAACAAACAAAAAATTAGTTTATACAAAAATCTGTCCCCAGGGCTTTTTTAAAAAAAAATTTATTGGGGTGATAATTGTTAGTGAAATTACATAGATTTCAGGTGTACAATTCTGTATTACATCATCTATGAATCCCACTGTGTATCCCAGGGCTTTAATTCTCATGTATATGTGGCATCGCAGAGATCAGCAAATCCATATTTGCAGCCCATCCATCCCTGAGCTTGAAACCCCTGTGGCTCACCTATTGGATATCTCCACCTGGAAGTCTTAAATATGTTTCAAACTCAGCATGCCTAACAATAATTATATCCTTCTCTTGGCCTCACACCTATCCCTTTCCTTTTGTTTTTCGTTTTATTATATGGCATTGACAGTATCCGGTTGTTCAAACCACAGACCTAAACATTACTATTTCTTCAGTTTCTTTTTTGTTTCTCTCTGTCCTCCCTCCATTAAATCCATCACCAAGGTGGCCTGTTTTTATCTTATTCTGTCTTATTTCCATCTCTGTTTCTCCATCCCGCTGCCTCAACTCTAGTTCAGGTCAACAATGTCTCTTGCCTTTGTTGAATGATTGCCAATCCGTTCCTCACACTAGTCAGAGTGACCTTGATGAAAGACAAATATGATCATATCAGTTTCATACTTAATGATAGTGAAGGACTCCAAACACCCTTAAATGAATTTCAAAGTAATTAATGTTTATCCTGTGTTGCAAGGTCCGTCCCATGTCTATCTCTCTAGCCTTATGTCTCACACATTTCAGTCGTTACTGATGTTCTGGTCCTTCTCTCTTTTAGATTTGCTATTTGTACACGTTGTTTCTATACTCAAATCATTCTGCATCCCTCATCCATGTTCACTCTCAACATTTGTCAGAGTTGTTCCTAAACTACCTTCAAGTCTCACCTTAGCCCTTGACTATTATTGTCCCCAGAAAGCTTTATTTCAGCCTTACATACCAGGTTAGGTATTTTACCTATATATTTTTGTAATTCTATCATAGATCTAAAGTATACTTAATTATAATCATCTACTCAAACAAATGCTTCACCTCGCTCACTATTTTTGACATTGAATATTATTTAATTTTAATTTGCTTTTTAATTATATTTAATCGTTTTATTTTGAATTAATTTTATTTCATTTTAACTTAATTTTTTTTTGGTAGGGAATGGAGGAGGACTGCGGAATAGGAAGCTACCACTGGGTGTTTCTACACATGTAAGTTAATTTTGATACTAAATCTTTAACTCTGGTCTCTCTCTCAGTGAGGGGACTTTGCTTAAGTCTCAGGAATGTACAGTATTAGAGTGAACAATTCCAGGTGTTTTTATACCTTTATTCCTTCCCACTGATGGATTGAGCTATCTGATTGGTGAGATATAGAAGGCTTGAAAGTCTAGGCTAATCCATAAAGCCAAGTTAACCACTGGCTGTGGTGGCTGTATTAAAAATATGATGTATGTTTGTCCACTGATTTTTCATGATACTCTTTACTGCATTCTTCTACTGACTCATAAAAGAGGTCCCACTATTCTTTTATGTGGCTGGCTGGGTTAGTGCTATTTAGCACACCCAACAGTCCCCACAGGTAGTTCCAATTATCCTCAATTAGTTCCAAATTCTACGACATATCCTCTAAAACAGTGTTCAATAAGATATGTCTTTGTTATGAGTCATTATTTGTTACCTAAACAGAAGGAAAGCAAATGTTATGCCTTGGTCTTTATTTAACTCCACATATTTGTCTTTGAAGAACCCAGAGGCTAACATATTAAATAACTTTCACCACGCTATCATCGAAAGTGACAATTAGCAGTCTAGCCTTCAAGAGAGAATCCTTTTAGTTTCCAACATCAATCGTAGTTGGTGACCAATCACATAATCTAATAACCTTTCTATGATAGGAGAGTTTTAGAGATACAGAAATGTTGGAAAGATAATACAGAGAATTCCAGTGTAAACTTCACACAATTTCCCCTATTTTTAACATCATACACTGCATTGTATATTTGTCACAACTAATACAACAGTATAGATACATTATTATTAACAAAAATCCATGTTTCATTCAGATTTTTATAGTTTTTATCTATTGGGTTTGTGTTTGTTTGTTTGTTTGTTTTATTCCAAGGTCCTATCCAGGATGCCACATTACATTTAATGTCCATGCCTCCTTTGGCTCCTCTAGGACAACTGTGTCAGTTTCTCAGGCTTTTGTTGTTTTTGATGACCTTGACAATTTGGAAAACTAAACAGGTATTTTGAAGAGTGTACTTCATTTTGGATTTGTCTGATGTTTGCCTCATTATTACATGGGGGTTATGGTTTTGGGGGAGAAATACCACAGAGTTACAGTGTCCCTTTCCTCACAACATACCGAGGGCACATGCTTTCTGTCAAGATGACTTATGATTATTGATGTTGACCATAATCACATGGCTGAAATAGTGTTTGTCATATTTTTTCCAAAGTAAAGTGACTCTATTTTGTTTTCTTTGGAATGAAGTGCACAGTCCACACTTTCTCTTGAGGGCAAGTAATTACATAAGTACTACATGGTACAGGAACTACATAAATTATTTAGAATTATCCTGCACAGATGTATCTGTATCTCCCACTTATGTATGCATCCAAGCATTTACTTTTATTAGTATGGATTTCTGGATATCGATTGTATACTTTGGCTTATAATGCAATACTACTTTATTTGTTGTATTTCTGCAATCTTTCCAGCTTGGGACATGGGGAATCCCTTCAGTTGGCCTCTGTGTTCCTTTGACCAACTTCCATCATAATGCTGGTTTTATTTTCTTCCCAAGCACTATCTTGCTTCTTGGTACTAGAAGATATGCCAGGCTTGTCTTGTATTTCCATGACCCAGGCCTAGAATCAGCCAGTTCTTTAATGAAAGGTGAATGATATTAGAAACAAAGGTTTGGGTGCTTGTTCTTCTTACTCCTGGAATGTCTGTGCACTCCTTTAGCTGATAGAACAAAGTAATACATGTGTGTATACTAACCGAGTATATACACATATCTATAAATATCTCTATATGTATCTACTTGTATCTATATTAAGCTAAAAATGAGCTCATACTGATGTCTCTAACTCTAATACACCACCACGTGAATTATTCTGGCCTTCTTTCTTTGTTCATCTGTAACCTCCTACTCCAACAGTGAGAAAGCTAGCTCCTACTATATGTCATTCATGTACTGAATTGTTTAATACTTGTATATAATGTATAGTGTTTTCAGAATAGTTTACCCATATCCCAGGGGAAAACATTTTGCCAGCTGGGTGTGTTGCATATGTATAGTTTGTCTTTACTCTTATAGTTTTCACTCATTTCCACAGTTATTTAAGTCAGCACCATATTCCTCTACCAGCTTCAATGAGGTTACTTCATACATTTGTAACCTGATTAAGTTTTTTGTCACATTCTGTATTCCATCAGGGTAACTATATAGTTTACACCATTTTTTCAGGATGGTTGCTTTACTCACAAACCATACTGTACTCCTTTCGGTAACAGAGAGAACTGGTAACAAACAGTTCAAGAGGTTTAAAACTGATTCAAGGGCACGTATCCCATGTATATGTGAACTGACGAAGTAAATAGGACTTGAGCCAATAGTTCAATCTTGGAATTTGTAACAAGCACCATATAGAAAAAGCGTTAGCCAAATATAATGGTGTATAAAGGCAATATATAATTTGTAGGGGCCATGATAACTATTTGCAAATTGAAGTTAGATAGGTGCAGATGCCAGGAGTAGCCATGGTGAACTAGCTGATTAGTCAGTGGCGGAATGTTACAGGGAACCGCTAAGAATCACTGATGAGTCCTCCAGAGTCACTTTGAATCCATCATTAACTTCCAGCTACAATTACCAGAATCATGTTCACTTCAATTTTTATGAAGTTAACCACATATCTATAAGATTGTATGTTTATCCTAAAAAAGTGACCCCTTACTTGAGGTAGTTTGAGAAGTCTCTGTTTCTTGCACTCAAGTGTGGCTGATTCAATTATTCAAGGAACCATATATATTTAGTCATTCAAACCAATGATTAAATCTCAGATTCAACTCTACCTAGGTCTCTCATTTAATTAAAAACAATATTGCAGTGCTAGTGGGGATATATGTTAAATCCACGCCCCACTTTTCTTTTTGAGAATTGTTGCTGGAGATCCTAAAACTGGAGTCACATTTTTGAGAACCTTCATTGCGTTTGTAATATGAATAAAACTATGAATATATATATATATATATATATATATATATATATATATATATGTATATATATATATATATATACATATATATATATAAAGATATAAAGGAAGTGTGATAAAGATTCTGACCAGAAAAAAGCTGATTCCTAAAGTAAATTTTATTGGGTAAACGTAGAAAAAATCACATTCTTTCCTGGGAGTTTAAAGGTGGGAACTGAAAAGACTGAATCAGTTTAAGTAAAGGGGTTTGTGCTGGAAGAAAACATCAAGTTAGCCATTCAATTAATTTAAGAAAGTGGAAAGAATATTTATAATTGACCATAGCAATGTGCTACCAGGAAGAATTAAACCAAAGGAAAGATTTAATTGGAGAAGATATGATTTTATTTATATGAGATTGTGTGATACTTTGGTCATGGTCCAGTAACTAAGAGAATAAAAACCTTATTTCTTACCCAAGAACTTGAGCATGTATATATTAACATGTTCTGCATGAGAAGTACTGTTGCTTACATTTCATTTGAGTATAAGCACTGAAGGAGCTCGATTATCATGAAATGAGATTTATAAATAGTATATTGACGAAGTCTGGCAGAGATGTTCCAAGTAGTTTTCTTAATAACAGATGTCTCAAAGGGCTACATGATGAGCCCAAATATTGCACAGAAGATTTGGCGAAGGGGTCTGTGTAGGTTCTTTATATGATAAACATATTAAACTGTTTTCCATAAGGAAAGAATTATCCTGACTATTTGAGGCACTTTGTCTCACCCCTAATTATTTTTATTGTGATTTAATTCACATGCCATAATAGTCACTTTTAAAGTGTTAATTACAGTGGTGTTTAGTATATTCACAAAGTTGTACACCCTTCACCAATATCTAAGTGCTGAATATTTGCATGACTCCAAAAATAATTCTTTTACCCATTAGCAAGTTACTCCCATTCCTTCTGTTCTCCAGCCCCTGGCAACCACTGTCTGTATGGATTTGTCTATTCTCGATATTTCAGATAAGTAGAAACATTTAATATATGTCCTTTTTATCTGGTTTATTCCACTTAGTACAAGGTTCATTCATGTTGTAGTATGGATCAGCTCATCATTTCTTTCTATGGCTGAATATATTTCACTGTATGATATAATAGTTTCCTAAGACTGCCATAACCAAGTCCCAAAAACTGGGTTGCTTAAAAACAACAGAAATGTATTCTCTCAAGTTCTGGAGTCTAGAAGTCTGAAACCAAGGTATCAGCAAAACTGTGCTCCCTCTAGGGTTCTGGGTGGAAACTTTCCTTGCCTCTTCCTGGCTTCTGATGGTCTCCCTAGAGCCTTGGTTTGCCTTGGCTTATGAAGCTCTGACAATTAAGTTAGTGAACTCATCCTAGAAAAAGTGTGACATACCTCATTGCTGAAAATCATTACGGTCACCTTCAAAGTACTCCCCTTGGGAAGATATGCACCGATGCCAATGCCTAGTCCACACTTCAAAGAAATTTTGGAACTCTTTTTCTAGAATGGCCATCGGATGTCATCATATGACACTCGATGTCCTGAATGTCATCAAAATGTCTTCTTTCAATATTTCCTTTATTTTGGGGTAAAGAAATAAGTCATCGAGGGCCAGATCAGGTGAGTAGGGAAGGTGTTCCAATACAGTGATTTGTTTACGGGCTAAAAACTCCCTCACAGACAGTGCCGTGTGAGCTGGTGCATTATCGTGATGCAAGAGCCATGAATTGTTGGCGAAAAGTTCAGGTCGTCTAAATTTTTCACACAGGTTTTTCAGCACTTTCAAATAGTGAACTTGTTTAACTGTTTGCCCAGTTGGTACAAATCCCTAATAAACAATCCCTCTGATATCAAAAAAGGTTAGCAACATTGTTGCAATAAGTTCACGAAATTGCCTGCCCTCCCACAGTTGTATCACTCCAACCTCTGCCTCATCATAACATGGTTTTCTCCCTGTTTGTCTCTGTTTTTATACAGTATTTTTCTGCTCTTGTAAGGACAACCATTTGCATTAGCACCTCATAATGACCTTATTTTTACTTGATAAAATCTGCAGAGACCCTATTGCAAATAAGGTCATATCCACAGGTAACATTGGTTAGGATTTCAGCGTATCTTTATGGAGACACAATTCAACCTACAACACATAGTTACCCATTTTGTAAATCCATTCATTAGTTGATGGACAATGGTTATTTAAGCTCTTTGGCCATTATGAATAATCCTGCTATGAACATTTACATACAAGCATCGATGCGTTAACCCTCACGTATCTACCTTGAAATGGATTCTTGAAGTGGCCATATGGTAACTATGTCTTGTGTTTGAGTAACTTCCAAACTGTTTCCAAAGTGGCTGTAACATTTGTAGATTTCCACTAGTAATATAGGAAGGTGACAATTTCTCTGCATCTTAACCTCCAGTAGTCATTGTCTGTCTTTTTGATAAGAGCTCTCAAGTGTGTGTGAAATGGCATTTCATTGTAGTTTTAATTCGTGATTCTCTAATCATGTGAGGCTAAGCATCCTTTCACGTGGTGAAAAGGATTGGCCACTCTTCCTCGGAGAAATGTCTATGCAAGCCCTTTGCCCGTTTTAAAATTGGGTCATTTGCCTTTTCTCGCCTCTTGTTGTGCTCACCAGTGTGAGTGAGTTATATTGTTGGTGAGTGAGCTAAAATAAAGAACTAGAGAGATCTTACTCCAAGTTTCACCAACACCTGTGCTGTTTGAAATGTGCATCTTTGAAATTGTTAGTGAAGTCCTAGTTAGTTGCCTCTCTAATATGGGAAAGAAGGACTGAGCCCATATACCGTGTTTCCTCAAAAATAAGACGTAACGGGAAAATAAGCCCTAGCATGATTTTTCAGGATGCTCATAAAAATTAATATAAGACCCGGTCTTATTTTCAGTAAATACGGTAGGGCTTATTTTATATTACGAGCATCCTGAAAAATCAGGCAAGGGTTTATCTTCCGGTTATGTCTTATTTTCAGGGAAACACAGTATGTGTCTCCTCAAGTGCTTCCTTCCCACATTAGAGACCCAGGGTAATAGATATACTCTAGAATGAGTTTCTCATCACTTATTTAGAAGAAGGAGTTTTTAATGTATTTAATGAAACATTTCCATGTTAGACTCTAGATGATCACTTATTTTGCACTATATGTTCCAAGGATTCAGTTCCATAAGTCCATACACCATAGATTTATTGAATTTAAACAATCTTGAATTAGATATCCCCTAGTAAGATAATTCCCTTTATATGGACACTGCTTTAATTCAAATAGCATTAGTCTGTTTTCCAGGAGAGCCAGTTATCAGCAGGTTTGCAAGGAGATTAGACTGGGTCACTTGCTTTCTTTAGAGAGGAGTGTCCCTGCCCCCTACCCAGAAAATCAGAAAATAATTGGATCTCAAGATAGTGATTTTAGGTCCTTCCTACCAAATGAATAACAGTCATTGGCCCACATTTCTTGGATGAGTAGGCCTAACCTTTCAATCTTAAAATCACAGTGTGTGTGTGTGTGTGTGTGTGTGTGTGTGTGTGTAGGGATTGGCTGCAGCATGGAGAAGTATGTTTGCTCTGCCTGTTAAATGTTTCCTGTAATGTGCTGAACATGATCTAGACTAGTATTTCTCAAAGGGTATTCTCCAGAGAAGCTAAATCAGCATCACCTAGGAACTTGTTAGAAATGCAAATTCTTAGTCCCTATTCCAGAAATACTGAATCAGAAACTGCCTAGTAAAGCCCAGTTATCTGTTTTACAAACCTTCCATATATTCTAATGCACGCTCCATTTTGAGAACTGCTGGTTTGGGATGTGAGGCAAATACTAGTAGTCTCATCATTTAAGTCAATATTACAGTTCGTCTCAGGTTCTAAATGACTCCTTTGGCTTTCAGTAATTTTGAGGATAAGCCTGCAGCCATTTTTTGGCTTTTGAAAATATTACTTCTCCTCCTTAAAGAAAAGCAATTTCTATATGTTGAAAATAAATCTATATTTTTACTCTTTATAGATATCAAGCATTCAATTTAGTCCTTACCTTGATACTTAAACGTTAATTGCCTTTTCTGAGACTATCTTTATTCAATTTTCAGACTCAGAACAACTTTTCTTTCAGTGCATTATAGCTAAAGTCTACTCCTCAGTGATTACTTCTTTCAAATAGGGAATATAATGAGAATACCAGTATGGAGTCTAATTCAATATTTGCATAAGTCTAGTCACTGTGCCTGTGGTGATTTTACCTCTATCTGCATCAATTTCCCTATATTACCATGGTTATTCACTCGTTTCTAGGAGATTCAGAAATGTTTCTCCTATCTGCACATTATTTTCAATATAAAATCTATTTTAAGGCATTTCCTCAGTTTCCCACCTTTCAATGCTTAAACGATTCAAAGATTCAAACTTGTATTATTTGTCTATTTGACAAAAACTGACTTTGTTTTCTTGAAACAGATAAATTCTAAGATATTTGAAACTTGAATGCAGCAGGAATCCAATCTTAAACCTAAATTGAGTTTACACCAATACTTTAACATATCTGGAAGTATTTTGCAGGGATACTTAAAGATATGCATTTATTTGAGGAATCCTATTCTATTGTGCAAAAGGAAAAGAAACCTTACCTATAATAATTGAATACTTATGTATAGAGAGATACACCAGGGCTGAAGATTTCTAGAGAGATTTAAACCTTTTTGTTAATCTGGATTCTTCAGAGAAACAAAACCAGTAAGATTAAATAGGTAGGTAAGTAGATAGGTGATAGACAAATGATAGACAGGTAGATAACAGGTAGATTAGATAGATACATAGATAGATAGATAGATAGATAGATAGATAGATAGATAGATAGATGATAGATACCAATAATACATATATATGCACACACACACACACACACACACACACTCACTCACACACATAAGAAATTTATTATAAAGAATTGACTCATATAGTTGTGGAGGCTGAAAAGTACCACAGTCTGCCTTCTGCAAACTTGAAACCTACAGAAGTTGATTCCTTGGCTGAAGATCTGAGAACTAGGAGCACACAGGGCAGGAGAATATCCATACCACAGCGCAAACAATTCAGGCAGCATAAAAAAGGGGGTTAATTTCTTTTTTCTCTGTCTTTTGTTCTCTTCAGGCCCTCAGCAGATTGAATAATGCCCTTGAGTCCACACATTTAAATGCTAATATCATCTGGAAACACCATCAAAGACATACCAAGAAATAATGTTTAATCTGGGCACCTGGTTAGTCAAGATGACACATAAAATTGACCATCCCAACATTGCTTTATAAAAAATTAAGTATATGTAGCTCTTTTAAAAAGTACTTTAATTACATCTGATGCATTTGTTTAGTTCTCTAGTCTACATTTGTAAAAATGATAAAATAAAAAATTCAGTTTACAAATCAATAAAGGACATAAAATTAGAATAAAAATGCTGATTAAAAAACAAAATCTTAAATTTTCGATTTACACTGCTCGTAACAATTCACTTTCCTTTGAAGACAATGGGTCAGTCTTAGAGAGTTTTCTAACATATTTGTTGGGCATACTAATTTGAATCTAATAAAGTATTTTATTGTATACTTAAAACTTTTTTAAGAAAAAACTTTTTATTTGTTTGTTAGTTGCTAAAAATCTTTTATCTTTTTTTCCTCTTTACGTTGATAGAAAAGCAGGTTCCCTCTTGTAATAAACATTTAAATTTTATTTAATTCTTAAAAGCTTTTGTTAAATTAATACCATTTAAAATTAAATTCAAAGATGGAAGATAAATTGCTACTTCACGCAAATTTCAACACATATAAAATACATTTGGTATAGTATATATGGTATAATAATATATGATGATATATGAATAATAAAGCTATGATGCTGGCATTTTGTTTTAAATTTAATTAAAAAACCTATAAAGACTTTCTTTGGACATTTCCATTACATTATTGTATTTCTCCAACTATAATAATAAAATGTGATTGGCCTTTTGACTCCTATTATGGAAATATTTTTTCTTACTCTCTAAAACTTATCATTGCTCTTATTTTTTAAAGTCAGGGTTAATATGTATTCTATATTAGCAACATAGCAAAATCTACATGGATGCAAGATGTCCTTAATTTTTATAAAAGCAAGGACTAGTGCCGGTTATATTCTTGTGCTTAGCCTCGTTCTTTCATACAATAGCTTCAGTCCCATTTAATGCTATTTTTTTTCAATCCAAATAAGACCCTTTCATTTGATTTAGCACTTTAGCCTCTAAAGTCACTTTGCTTAATGGATCTGGTTTTGACTTTTTAGTCATTTTATTCATAAATGTACCACAATATTCATCATTGTATGAGGTTTATGATGAATTCAACCACAGATCACTGAAAATAAGGCATTGAGTCATATAGCAGGGCACCTTATTAACACTTTTTTCCAGACCAATAATCATGTTACTATTTGAAATTTAGCAAATAGCTGTCATATCATCCTCTTCTAGCCCTTTTTTAAAAGTGACTTTTTCAGATTATTTTGCTGCTGGGTTGAAGCCAACCATGATAATGTTGCTAAGTGTAAATTTTGGAAAACACTGCTCTTGCTTTATACTACTTGGGCAAAAAAAGAGTATTTCCCCACCACAATATAAGAGAGTGCTGTCTATATTTCTTAATTTTAATTATTTAAAATATTTTTTCAATTATAGGTGACATACTATATATTAGTTTCAGCCATACAACATAGTGATTAGACATTTATATAACTTACAAAATGATAACCCCAATAAATCGAGTACCCATCTGACATCAGACATAATTATATAATATTGACTATATTCCTTATGCTATCCCCTACATTCCTATGACGATTTTGTAATGACCAATTTGTAAATCCTCACCCCTTCACCTTTTGTACCCATCCCCCCAACCACTCTCCCATCTGGCAACCTTCAAAATGTTCTCTGTATCTATGAGTCTCTTTCTGTTTTGTTTGTTTGTTTATTTTGTTCTTTAAATTCCACATATAAGTGAAATCATGTCATTTGTCTTTCTGTGTCTGACTTATACAACTCAGCATAATTCCCTGTAGCTCCATCCATGTTGGTACAGGTGGCAGGATTTCATGATATTTTTTATGGCTGAATAATACTCCATTGTGTATATATAAATATGTATGTGTGTGTGTATACATATATATATATATATATAATTAACATATATGTATATACAAAATTTATATATATATATATATATATATGTATATATATATATATATATATATATATATATATATATATATATATATATATATATATACATCCTCTGATTTATCCATTCATCTGTTCATGGGCACTCAGGTTGATTTCATATCTTGGCTATTGTAAATAATGCTGCAATGATCATATGGAAGCATGTGTCCCTTTGAAATAGTGTTTTGCGTTTCTTCGGATAAACATCCAGAAGTGGGATTAATTAAAAGTCTCTTTTTTAGATGTTGTTTTAAAGTCTGTTTTATCTGATATAAGTATTGCTATCCCATCTTTTTTTTTTTTTAATTTCCATTTTCATAAAATATGTTTTTCTTTATTTTTAAGGAGGGCACAGCTCACGGCGGCCCATGTGGGGATCGAACCGGCAACCTTGGTGTTATTAGCACCACACTCTAACCAACTGAGCTAACTGGCCACCCCAGTGAAATATCTTTTTCCATACCTTTAATTTCAGTTTGTGTGTGCCTTTCAATTTAAAGTGAGTCTCTTGTAGGTACATATGTAAAGATTTTATTTTCTTTTCCATTCAGCTACCCTAGGTCTTTTAATTGAAGCTTTTAATCCATTTATATTAAAGTAATTATTGCTATGTAGCTATACCCATTTTATTATACATATTTTTTATTTTTTTTCCTTTCTCTTGTTAAAACAGTCCTTTTAAAATTTCTTGGAATACTGGTTTTGTGGTGATTAACTCCTTTAGTTTTTTTTTTTTTTTTCTTGTCTGGGAAGCTTTTCATCAGTCCTTCAATTCTAAATAGCTTTGCTGGGTAGAGTAATGTTGGTCGTAGGTCCTAACTTTTCATCACTTTGAATATTTCTTGCCAATCCCTTCTGGCCTGAAAAGTTTTTGTCAAAAAATCAGCTGATGGCCTTATGGGAGCTCTCTTGTAGGTAACTAACAGCTTTTCTCTCACTGTTCTTAAGATTCTTTTTTGTCTTTAACTTTTGGCATTTTAATTACTATATCTTGGTGTGGGCCTCTTTGGGTTCATCTTATTTGGGATGTTCTACACTTCCTCTTCTTAAATGTCTATTTCCTAATGTCTTTAAATGAGTTTTCCATCATTATTTCTCCAAACAGATTTTCAATTCCTTGCTCTCTCTCTTCTCCTTCTCGTACACCTATGATACAAATGTTACTGTGTTTCCCCCAAAATAAAACCTAGCTGGAAAATCAGCTCTAATGTGTCTTTTGGGGCAAAAATTAATACAAGACCTGGTCATATTTTACTAATATAAGACCGGGTCATACATAATATACATAGCTCGGGAGCACCCGGAACTCTAGCAGCCCTCTATCTCACTCAGCCACAATCTCCACTGGTTTTCACAGTCAGAAGTTGTGGAGAATTTTTTTCCTGGCACTGGAACCCTGGACTGTGTAGCCTGGTGTGGGACTTGGACCCCTCGCTCCTCAGGGGAACCTCTACAGCCAAAATATCCCTCCCAATTTTTAACAACCACATGTGGGTGTGGGACTAGCTTGGTCCATGTCTCTGCCCCTCCTACCAGTTCAAGGTGGAATCTTCAGTATATTTTAGTTGTAGGACTTCGGTTCAGCTAGACTTCAGGCAATTCTCAATGATGGTTATTCTGTAATTTAGTTTAATGTTAATGTGGTCATAATAGTATGCAAGCACAGCATTTACCAACTCCTCCATCTTCACTGGAAAGCTCTTAATATCTATTTCCATTTGAAGATAGGTATCCCTTACCTGGTTATCTCATTTAAATAGTAGTCAAGCCTAAATGATATTGATATGTAATATATATTATGTTTTAGAAAGTTCACTAAGGTTTTTTTTTTTTTTTACTTTTTTACACATATCTCTGATCCTATGTTTATCTGTGTATGTCTGAAATTTAATTGTGTTCAACAAATTAAGATATGCATAAATATAAATATAGATATAGATATAACTATAGATATAAGTATAAATATAAATATAGATGAATACTAAAGAACACAATTTACTACAAAAATAAAATTACTTTCCTGTATATTTGAACATTATTAAAAGTTGAGAGAGTTGGGATATTATTCATTATATTCCAAAATAAACTGAATTCTTTTGAGTATAGTATAGATGGCAAATTTGTATAGAGAAATACGTTATTTTACAAAAAAAAACCAAAAAACAAAACAACAGGCCTATTATCTATTTAATAGCTTTCTGACAAACAATACAAAGTTTATCAATTACTAAACTTCCAAAATTTTAGCTCCATAGTGGAAGTTTTTAATTCTTAAAATCTCTCTTTTGGCATGGAATACAATCAGTTTACTTAGCACTTAGAGCGTTTATATAATCTGTGAAATATATTTTTGATATTTACCAATTATTTAATGTTTACTATGTTCCTGAAATTTCCCCAGGAGGTTTAAATACATTATTTCTATTACTGTGTATAGAAATCATGAGGGTAAATATTGTCGTTTTAAAAGTAGTGTAACTGTTGGCTTTGAGTACTTGCTATATATCAGGAACATGACACATTATCTTTTAAAGTCATTACATATATGAATTCAGACTAAAATAACTAGATGTTAATTTGGTTATGATAAGTGAGTTTCAAACTTAAACTCACTGCCCAAATCCTACTCAAATTGATTCCTCTTGGTAGGTTTTTATTAAAGTCTTAACGACTTATTCATATCAAAATTGGGGGAAAAAAGAAAAGTAGACAATTCTTCAAATTGATAAAAACATGGAAGATATTTGATATATTGTAATTTTTTAAATGTTTTATTCCCTTAGCACATTGTTTGACTATTTCAAATACAGACTACATTTTGTTGTTTTGTTTAACAATATTAAAATTGTCTTATCTTCCTCTCACAGAATTTCCAATGAGAAAGTACTCTTGATTCTGTCAATATGAACTTTTTTTCCCCTTTTAGAATGGGACAACTAAGAAATTGTTTTCTTTAGATGGAATAGTAGCATTAAGCTATTGTTAAGTTGTTCCAGTCATCTCAGTAACAGTCTGCTTTCTCTAAGATTACTTAAAGAAGTAAGAAAGAAATAAACATCCAGCCATGACTCTTCCAAATAGATGTTTGTTCAGGTCACAGCAGTAATTCTAATAGTCCAACAGCAATTCTAGTGGATCAACTGGAATCTAAGTAATTTGTCTTTCAGAAATAGTCAAATAACATTCCTGAATAATATTCTAGCTTCTATCTCCATAGCTATAGCTCTTGAGTGATTCTTTTTTTCTTTTTTCTTTTCATGTCTTAAAGAGTAAAATGTCCTTAAAAGAGACTCTGCTTGGTTTGCTCAATTACAACTGCTTGTGTTAAACGGTAATCTCTTACATATCATCCTCTGGATATATTTAATTGGACACCCATTCCTGCTTTAACTAACTGACTCTAGAGTAAGAGGGTCTTGAGTTAAGTAATACCTGGAAATCAATTCAGGGAGCAATATGGTTATGGCAATAATGAAGCAGTTTGCTAGACAGAAATAGAGTTGCTTGTAGACATTTGACTTGTATGTACTGTTCATCACGTATCTCATTGTAGCATGAATGCGGTTTGTTTTGATCTTAGGGTTTACCATCTAATAATGAGTCCTAGAAATCACTGAGTTCAAGAGACCATAACATTATTAGAATAACATAAAGTTATTTGATGGGTCCAAATCCTCAATTAGCCCATCTATACTCACCTTACGAACACAGTGTATACTCACCTTACGAACACAGTGCTAATGTTTTAAAAAATCTGTTCCACATAGGTTTATTTCTGCCTCTTACTTACCTACTTGGCTTCTGTATTTCAACATGAGTATGATTAAAACAAACAAATAAACAAAAAAAACAACAACAACAGAAATTAATGTGTAGCTATTTTGTGTGTTTATTGACAATACTTGACCCCAAATCTCCAACATTGTCATTAGAGTCTAGGCAAAGGGAAGGCCTGGGGAAATGAGCAGGAAGCCCTTTGCAAAGTGAGTTTTACAGGTTAAAAGCCCAAGCTCTGGGAGATGATCTCCAAGTCCAGTGAGACAAGACGAGTATCCATTGTGCTGTAGTAATTAATTAAGAGTCAGAAGAATGATCATTTCTACTACTGGTAAATTGGACAGCAGGAATATATAATGGGTTTCACGATTAAGGACCTTTGTGACTGCCCTGTGCATGTCAGATTATTAAAATGATTTCTGATGAAATCCCTAAAATTACTTGCTTATCCTCATTAGCTATATGGACTTTTTCATTGACAGTGGTTAACAAATGTTATCAATCCAAACAATGCTAAATAACATGTACTAAACATAATCCAAAATTTCTGGGAAATACTGCTAAAAACAATGCTGAGATAAAAGGTGTACTATCCATACTGAAGAAATTCTAGAGAGGCTCCGAGCTCTGGAGTGCTATTCATGGAGAACTAAAATCCATAGTAGAGAAGAATCCAGGACATTGATTTGAAGACTATCCAGGGGACAGCTCAGCCTGTCAGTATTCTCTAATTGCCCCCCATTCTCCACATTTACAGAGTGACAAGTGGTTGTATCATCACTCCAGGCTTAAAAGAGATAATTTTGTAAACAAATTTTAAGATTTGCTGCTATGTCATAGCAGCTTCTAATATCCAACAAGTTTATCTTAGTTATTGATATCATTCAGGATACCTTCTGGTAGTCTACTCTCCTCACAGAGTCAGTTATCATTTATATACACAGGGTTTCACAGAGCTCTGTAATTCAGAAGAGATCCATACAATATTAGAGGACCCATACAATATTATGTAAGCTATCTATATTACATTATCTTTTAAGTCACCAGGTTTGAGAAGTAGCTCAAAAGAATGAAAGAGAAAAACAAGATGAGCAAATAATAATTAATATGAGAAATAGCATGCAATTCTGGGAACATGAAAGTTGAAAAAATAACTGGCTTCTTTAGATATATTTTTTTAAATCATAAAAGATAAGGGAGTTGCTATGTGAAAAATAATTATCAAATAAGACAAATTGCGTATATTAAATGTATAAATTTTGAAATTAAAAATTATTGGAAGGGCTGAATTACAGAATTCATGAATCTCAAAACATAAAAGTACAAAGGTAAAAACTATGAGGAACAAATTAGGAGACAAGGATAAATTAATGACGTATAGCATTCACTCAACAGTTTCCAAAAGAAAAGTAATGAAAGTATAGAAATAAATATAGATAATTAATTGATTAAATAAATAATAAACATTTCTTACCTATCAAACTAGCAAAAATCAGAATTGGATACTTTATTCTTTTAGAGAAATAGTCACTCTCAATATTGCTGGTATGAGTAAAAACCATCCCGTTGAAGGAGAATTTCTTAGTGTCTAACAAAACAAAATTTGCAATTGCCTTTAGATCTAGCATTCCCACTTCTAGGAAATTATTGTGAAGATATACCTTCAACAACATAAAGGTATATACCAAAATTTATTCATTGCAACAATGTTTGTGATTATAAATTACTGGAATCAGCCTAAATTTTTAGACGTAGGAAAGTGGTGAGAGTTGTTGTAACAGAATTTAGACAATTTCTCATAACTGCTATGCCATGATTTCCAAAGTCTATTATTGAAAAATAATATTGTGCAAAAATTATATAATATATACTACATTTTGTGGAAGAAATAAGAAGTAAGAAAATATATGAGATCTGACAATTAAGTTCACAAACTAGTTGCAATGATGTTGCTAACCTTTTTTTTGTTGATATCCGAGGGATTATTCATTATGAATTTGTATCAACTGGAGAAACAATGAACCAAGTTTACTATTTGGAAGTGTTGAAAAAGTTGCAAGAAAAAGTGAGACGACCTGAACTTTTCACCAACAATTCATGGCTCTTGCATCATGACAATGCACTGACTCACACAGCACTGTCTGTGAGGGAGTTTTGAGCCAGTAAACAAATCACTGTATTGAAACACCCTCCCTACTCACCTGATCTGGCCCCTAATTACTTCTTTCTTTACCCAAAGATAAAGGAAATATTGAAGGAAGACATTTTGGTGACATTTAGTACATCAAGGGTAATACGATGACAGCTCTGATGGCCATTCCAGAAAAAGAGTTCCAAAATTGCTTTGAAGGTTGGACTAGGCACTGGCATTGGTGCATAGCTTCCCAGGGGGAGTTCCTCAAAGGTGACCATAGTGATATTGAGCAATGAGGTATGTAGCACTTTTTCAAGGACGGATTTGCGAACTTAATTGTCAGACCTCATACAACATTCATGTTTTTAACTATTTTGGAGAGGAAGAGTGGGAGAGGGAGGAGGGGACAGAGGGACGGAAAAAGAAAGGAAGGAAAGTGTGTGTGTGTGTGTGTGTGTGTGTGTATGAGAGAGAGAGAGAGAGAGAGAGAGAGAGAGAGAGAGAGAGAGAGAGAGAGAGAGAAATATGGGAAAAATAAACCAAAAATTAATAGGATTGTTAACCTACAGGGAGTAGGTCGAAGTGGTGGTTGGGGAGAGGGTTATGGGAAAAGGAAATAAAGTAAAAGACAACATGGAGAGTGATACTTTTGTGAGTATGCCTTTTTGTATAGTTATGCCTTTTAGAACCGTGTTAATATCACATATTTTAAATAAATAAATTAGACTATACATACTAAATAAATAAATTAGACTGTATTAGTTTGCTAGAACTACCATAGAACCATAACAAAATGCTGCAGATTGGGTTGCTTAAGCAACAAAAATTTATTTTCTCACCATTTTGGAGGCTAGAAGTCCAAGATCAAGGTGTAGGTATGTTTGGTTTCTCCAGAGCATTCACTCCTTGGTTTTCAGATGGCTATCTTTTCACTGTGTCCTTATCTGACCTTTTCTCTGAGCATATCTTTGTTTTCTCTCTGTGGTCCAAGTTTCTGCTTCTTATAAGGACACCAGTCAGGTTTTTTAGGGCCCACTCTAATAGCTTCATTTTAACTTAATCACTTCTTTTAAAGACTCTGTCTTCAAACTGTCTGAGGTAACAGCGGTCAGGGCTTCAACATACGCAAGGAACACAATTTGAAGGGGACACAATCAGCTTATAACAGGACCTGCATATAATATAAACAGTAACAAGTAAATCACATAATCACAATGAAAGGGCTGGGGAAGAAAAGCACTAACACTTTGGAAAACCATAACGGGAAAAACAGTATTTTGATTGTATTCAAAGACTAAAGACAGTATAAAATACTATGCACAAATATTGGACTCTAGTTCATAATTTGTGTTTTATGGATGTTTATGTGAGAGATTCCAAAGTTATTTTATATATTTTCAAGGATTAAGCAAATCAGTAATTATATTGAGGATAATGAGAGCCAACTTTCTCGCTTTAAACGAACTGAGTTACAAACTAACAGAGAAGGCAAGAATAAATTTTGCAGAATTGGATTGTAATTTGAAGTATCATTTTAAATTTGTGGGGAGAGAGAGAGAGAGAGAGAGAGAGAGAGAGAGAGAGAGAGAGAGAGAGAGAGAACTGTGTTTGCATGTATAAATACATGTATTTTTCAACTCTATAATTAAGTTACCCATGTGCCTTAAAGATAAGAATTTCATGTTTTTGGAGTGAAGGAAAGCTATTCACCATCAAAAGAAAAAGCATAAGCCAAAACTGAGTGAGAAAGTGGTTAGCCACTGATATGTGGTATATAAACACAAAACAACAAAAGAACAAGACAAACAAATGGGAAACGAAAACTCATAGACACAGACAATAGTTTAGTGGTTACCAGAGAGTAAGGGGGGAGGTGGTGGTAGATGAGGATAAAGGGGTTCAAATATAAGGTGATGGAAGGAGAACTGACTGTGTGGTGAACACACAGTGGGATTTATAGATGATGTAATACAGAATTGAACATCTGAAACTATGTAACTTTACTTACAATTGTCACCCCAATAAACTTTAATAAAAAAAAGTGGTTAGCCTTTAAGAGAAATGAGTAGTGTTGGCTTATAATAAGTATGAGTATGTATCTGGAAATTTACTTTGAAACAGATCTTATAATCCATAAAAACCAATCTGATAGTTTTCAAGTCTCTGCGGTAGATGGCCAGGAAAAATATTTGTAAGCAAAAAATAATAAATGAAAAGCTACCTTAATTCTCAAAATGATTTTTATTGTGAAAATGAACATCAGTGATTCATTATAATTTTAAAGAGCGTGGAACATATAGTGGTTACAAACTGATATCTGCTCATTGTTATTGATTTAGAGGGCATAAATCTCAGTTTGAAAATGTAGGTATGCCAGCCGTGAAACTTCTTTTTAACTGATAAGACTCTCAAAGCATCTCAATGGCCAAAATTAAATTTCAGTACATTTGAAAACATAATTTGATAAAGTTTTAGGTCCCATTCCTCTTTTTCTTTAGGTGGTCTCTATGTTTTAAGGAGCTTGTGCAGTGTTAAATTTCTAAGATTACGGTAAGGTTGGGCATCTGGTCCTTAGTTTTCCAAGGTTAATTCAATATTGTTCCTTATGTGTATAACATTTAGAAAAGCCACAGCAATTTCCCACTCATACTCCAGTTATTAAAGTCACAAAAGCCGAAAATACAGAATGCGATAAATATTTAAGAGCCTTGTGTACCCAAAAAGACCACATATCGTAGCAAATCCACTATCAGCAAGCAATCAAACAGACCACAGTGCCAACAGCTCTCAGAATTCTCTATCCTTTCCTCATCACCCATTAGATATTTGAATTACGATTATTTTTTGAGGAACTGGCTTGCTATTGCCATTTACCCATTAAAAAGCTAAACTAGGTGGTTTTGCAGGATTCGTAACTGAATTAGGGAGAAATCACTTGATAAAAAATGAACACATGCGGCTAGAAGTATAAACTGCCAGAAAAAAAATTCTCTATGAGTCAATAGGTAAGCTTTGAAAAAGAGGGTTAGGATAAGTAACAGGTCTATGAGAGACTAAAACTGGTGTCAAACTACAGGTAGAGAGTCAATAGTTCTGTTCTGGGAGAATGATACCAGGAACAATCTTGATGAGAAGAAGAGGGGGTGCATCAGAGAAGTATTTTGAGTTAACTTTACTGCTTGACAGGGGTGTTTTGGATTGATATCTTTTATCATTTTTTATCCCAGTTGACAGTCTCTAAAGATACCACATCTTCCCCATGTGTTTTTCCTACTTACCATAACCCTTCTATGTGAAACCTGATAGGTTCGTATTATTGTTATGGAAATTCAGACCAGAGACATTTTTCATTTCACTTTGTTAATATGCATGAATTTGAAAATAGCTGTTGTTTAACTGATGGTGATAATGTTAACTGACATTAATCAGTTGAGGTTATGGCTGTCGTGTCTGGATGCTAAGCAGCCTGACACTTGTGAGTTATCTGGGTTGAAGCAATTATTTTCTCAGAGGATCTTATCATTGCTGATCAAGCCTACCCTATTGCTGTTTATTTCTTCCAGCTGATGTTCTGGCTGTTAACATAATTAGAAGAAAAAATAACTGTATACAATTTAAAACTTGGTTACAATTTTTATTTCCCCACTCTTTGGATTTTTTTTTTTACCATCTTTAGTTTCCTTAAATGCTTACTAATAGAAATTTTGCTTGTCTACATGAGCTGCAAAACCCAGCATGTGTTCACATCTCACTGAAGAATACCTTATAAACTCTAATATCTGCAAAAGTGATTTGCCAAGTCACCGCCTTATTTTTCCTCAGTGCTTTCCTTAGCTTCTGCATTGTTTCAGTTTGTAGAAATATATCTCATACCTAAACTTTATGAGCCATGCACCAAAACGCTTTGTTTTTCTCATTCATGATTTTTAAAATAGATGTTATTAAATAAACTGATGGTCCAACTGAAACTGAGTCAGCATTTTCTGTGCTTAAACCTCTCAAAACTAGCCATCAGCAATTTTGCAAGCTGAAACATTCACAACTTGTGAGGTGTTATTTGATAAGAGACAAACTGATGTGCTAAAAGGTAATGCAGCCTGCTATTGCACCACGTTTATGCCAAGGGAGGATCTTTTGCACAAGGAGAATTCGGCTCACTGATGATCCCATGTTTAAGGTCAATAGATGAAGCTATATTGAAATTTGAAAAAGAAAACAGAAAAAAAAATACATAGGTTGGTAAAGTCATGCTTTCTGTTCCTTAACTGTTTAAATTGGGAATGAGTGACAAAAGTGCACTGTAGATGGAGAATTGCTGACGGAGAGACAATCTTTTATCATTAAAACAAAGGTTAAATAAAGATTAAGCTCAGAGCAGCAACGAGAGCCCTGGAGACTTTGGGTAGGCAGGATGTCCAGATGTTTTTCCTATCGTTTCAGCCTGGCATATGAGCAAAGGTGAAAAAGGTCAAGTGGGTAGGTGGCTGATTGTAGAGATGATGGCACGGTCATCAGTTATTCTTGTACAGTCTGAGAATAGAACTGGTACTGCCAGCTCATTAATTAATGATTTCCTCTACATAATTAAAGTATTTTTAAATTTTATTCTTAGATTCATCTGGTCCTGACAATGCTTCTTTATTCACACTAAACTTATACAATAATTTCACTTATATTCAGAACAAAACAATGTAATTTTTTTAAAAAAATGAGTTAAAATTTGATTTGATATGTATACATCATTTGACAATATAGGTATTATGTTTATTTGTACAATAATCTAAGAATATAACAAACAGTAGATATCCTGATTTGTCTTCTTTGTATCAATGAAGCAAGAATTCTAAGACTTTTTCTCATGAATAATTTTTATTTTCCCACATATAAATTACCCTCAGCATAAAGATGAATTAGTGATCCAGACAGATTTGCTTTCTTTTATTTATATATTTCAGTATGTATGTATGTATTTATTAAATTTATTGGGGTGACAAAAATTAGTAAAATTACATAGGTTTCAAGTGTACAATCTATAATTCATCATTTATGTATCACATTGTTTCTGTTTTCTGGCCTTGTCCCATTCCACGATGACTTTAGATTCACTACTTATCAGGGGATAAGTCATGAATAGGAAATAATATGGGTTCTTTATTATCAATGTATGCAATACTTTGTAGTATTTGTGTTTTTTTTTACTAGTTAAATCACCCTCAAGAACAATCATAAATTTGATTGACAGGCAAATGTGTAATTGGCACCTCTAATTTTTTGAGGGAGTCTCTAAATTCATGAGAAATTTCTTCAAAATTTTGTGTCAACGCAACTCTCCAGTAAAAAAAAAAAAAGTTTTCAATTCCAGCATTTTTAAAAAGAGTTTCTGGGACCTCATGCAACAAGTTTAATTCAGAATTATCAAGGGTCGACTCAAGATACTAATGCAGCTACTGCTTCCTCACTCATATGTTTTGATGTGACTCTTCTCCACCCATAGTTGCTCCTAAGGAATGGACTGGGTGACAATATTTGAACAGGTGACCTTGCCTCCTTGCCTACATTTGCTAACACCATAGGTGAATACCAAACAGGTTGATAGTCAAATGCTCTTTTGTGAAAACTTGGAATTGGAACTTAAAAAATGTCTATTACCTGCAAGAAGCCCAATCATAATCTATGCATTATTAGGGTAATAAATGGAGCCACAGCAATTCAAAACTAAACTCAAGTTGAGATTAGATAGTAGTGGAAGCTAAAAGCTGGTCCACATGTTACAGAAGAACACGTTTGCAGAGATGCTGATAATAGAGACCATGGACAGAGGAAACGCATGTGTTTACACACACACACACACACACACACACACACACACACACACAATGTATGAATAAGGAGGGAGGGAGGGAGAAAGAGAGATAGGCAGAGAGAGCCAGAGAGAGAACCTAGAGAAACAGAGATATCAGAGACAAAGAGAGGCAGAGACTGAGACAATAGTTTTAAAGACAGAGAATCTGGAGTGTGAGAGAGCAAAGAGACATGAAAAGATAGGAAAAGAAAATACATGATGAATGATATTCCCATTTCTCTGAAGAACAATGGAAGTGGCTTTAATTGTATTCCATGGTATTTCTTGTACTCCTTCCAAATACTTCAATCTGAGTGTCAGCCTCCTGGACTTCCTCTAAACCTCCAGACCTCTGAGGTCACTCTTCCCCTCAGTATTAAAACACTACCCTAATGAGTGAAATAATAGCAAGAGCTTCTATCCCACGTGCTGAGGAAACACCAGGAAAATGTCAATGATTCAGGGTCTCGAAGAGGTTACATTTTACTGATGATTCTTTTCCTGTTCTGATGATTTTTTTAATTTCATCTAACCTCTGGTTTCTTCAAACTGTTTTTTTCAACACATGTTGCTACAAGCATGAAAAGCAGCTTCTTTTTCTTTAGTTTCACCAAAGTAATCTGAAAAAAGGCAGTACTCCTCAGCATCAATTGTTAATGTTTGGAGAAAATAATTGGAGATGATGAAATAAACCAGTGTAAACTACATCTTACAACTGAGTATTAGAAAGCCTGGTTTGAAAACAAACAAACAGACAAATCCAGTGGCTATTTTCCCCAGAGACATTTTCACTGCCTGGATTTCCTGTATAACAAACAAATCTCCAAATTTATCAACATAATAAGTCATCATTTTTTCAACTGAGAAAACTGCCTTTCAAACCAGGTCCTTCTCCCTCAGTTTTCCTAGTCTATGACCCTTTATTCTCTAGACTACTCCCAGAAAACTTCAAATTTCCCTATTTTATTTTGCAGAACAAGACATTTGAAAAACTGGTACCTAGTGCACCTGAAACTTACCATTACTGATATGCCTGTAAGGACAATTTCTTCAGTACCCATTATTTCTTTCAGAACCTTAATTCCTCCAGAATTTTAATCTCTTTGCTCTGAGTGCTGTCAGTCCCAAATCCCTCTTCAAAGATTTTCCCAAGAAGCCTAGAAGCAAAATATAATTATAACTTCAGCTAGCCAGTGTTAAGACCTTAGAATTCCAAAGGAAGGGATATAAATCTAATTCTTTCTAGAGTTAGAAAAATAAAAATTTGGGGGAACACATCTATCATCTATCTATCTATCTATCTATCTATCTATCTATCTATCTATCTATCTATCTATCATCTATCATTAATCTATCATCAATCTATCAAGATGGATAGCAACATAATAATAGAAATGTAAATCCATTTCCATTATAGATATTTGGAAAAAAAACAAAATCGGCTTATTTGAGGATATTTCCATGAATGACTATATAGTTAAACAAGAGAGAGGTTCTTAATTAGTACATTATTAGTAATGAGAATGAGCATTGACGGAAACCTGTTCATAATATTTTGGTTGATCTCTCCATGATGTAGTTATGTTTACACATTATTACTGCTGCTTGGACTATATTATTTTGTTTGTATCCAAAATGAATGAATCTTTAACTGTAACCACAAGTAGATTTCATACCCTTATTTCATAATTACCTTATAATTGTATATGTTAGAAATTCTAGGAAAATTATGCTCAAAGCAACTGAGACATTTCAGAAAGTACTTATCGTAAAATTGCTTCTGTTATGCAAAAATAGGAGGTGTCTAATATCTCATAGTAAAATGGTATACTTAAGCTTTTCAAATGATACCATATGTGTGTGTGTGTGTGTGTGTGTATAAATTGCCATTATTCTGGAGATCTTACCAGTATTTTATTTTGAAAAGTCTATTTAAAGTGGCACATTTTATGCACAAATAGTCACACCTCAGTATCAAAAAAACCAAGTCGATGTAGCTTAGATCTATCCCTAAGTGACATGGAGAGTTGGATCGTTCATTGAGTTAAAATCCTTCAAGTCAGCTCTCTGTTATGTCAAGAACATTTTTCATGGAATCTTTATTCAGGGGATAGTTCCCTTTTCCCGCCCCTTAGCTTACACTTGACAGTATTTAACGCATAAAGCCGCAGGCAAAAATGTTGGACTTGGCAGAATGTACCATTTAAAACAATTTTATATGAAGTCAAATAAAAAACTTGTTTCAAAATTAACACTAATTGCTAACAGTGATGCCACATTTTTGTTTTCAGCCAGCACTTTGTTCTTTCTACTTTCAGGTGCACATTGTATGATAGTTGTAATTAGTAATTTTTATTTTGCTTACAGTTCCTCAGAATAAATACTAAATTTATCCTAGTAAGTGTCCTGCAGAAGTCCTTTAAATACACAGATGATATCAAATCAAAATATAAATTTTAAGGTTTTGCTTTTTATATAAAAATGATATATAAGATATTTTTATGACCCTGCTATTCATTATTAACTTTTATTCTATTTAGTTGATTGTTGTAATGAGCTTGGCTAGCTGGCTCTATTACTTACTTGTTTATTTATCTTGCCTTTCCTTAACTACTTCTCATATTCTGTTAATCTAATCTCCCCATTTTGAGCATTTCACAGGTTTATTATCTTTCTCTCCACCCTCAAACCTACTGAAGTCATTTGGCTGAAGGTCTTTTTATCAGGATGCTTGCTCCTATGAACATTTCCCCAAACCACAAATATCCCAAATCACATATTTATAATCTCCCCTCATTAAACAGTAAAACATACACTTGATGGGTTAATAAGCAAAAATTAAGATAAAATTTTAAGAGATTGAAGGATTCTTCAACAGTGGATATTGTAGAATGTCTTTAACAAAATAGACCATAAAATTTTATATCTAAAAATCTAAAAAATAATAAGATAACAATGTAGAAAAATTAATGCTTTGAATGAGTGACATAATCAAAGTTGGCAGCCATAGAACACAATTTCACCCAAGTGGCACAGTGTTGGTTCATTGACTTTCTCACTGGTCAGAAGTACTATTAGGGATGATTTATGCTCATCATGGGTTCTTTCTTAAAAAAACAATGACCGGTAGCTCTCTTGTATGAATATAATACTCTCTACAAATTACCATGTAGACATTGAAGGCCAATATTATTTCATGCATGTTTCATTTAATTAATAGATTGTAACTGATGAAAATGTCATTTGGCAAATTAAATCCTGACATCACCCTACCCTCCTGTATTAATATATGTTCAAAGAGCCATTACATTTCATAAGGCTATATTCATTGACTTAGACATTTATTCCAGCTGATAACCCTTTTTCCTATGGGTATGCTTAGAACTGTTGGAAATACTTTTGTGGTGTATAGTCAGTTAATGCCATTCTCCTTATATTTTGAATTTGTTGAAAGAAATATCTTTATCATATTCAAATCAACTTTTATTCAAAATACTGTTCTACAATGGCCTTATTTCTGCCTGAAACTTCATGGAAGTGTCTAAGATTTGTATCTTTTTCCATAATCACAGTCCTACTGATTCAAGTATCCATATGCATATACTCTTATTACATGATTAATACTTTTTAAATTTTTACTAATGTTTCATATGTTACTCAGTGACTAATTTTCATACTTGGTAGGTCACTTCATAACTTTCATTATTTAAAAATAATAGCATATGCTGTACTTATTGAAGTCATCATTGTGTAATAACTTTAGATATATTAAGGACATTCCATCTTCAATGTATATAAACTTTATCTGGCTCAGAGTCAATATTTTCTTAGCAATCTTTCTTCCTCTTGTATTTGATAACTTTAGAAAAAAAGAAAAAAAAAACAACCTTGTCTCTTGGACTGTTTGCCAGAAAGAAACACCATTTTTATCAATTCATAAGAGGCATTATTCAGTGATAACTGGTAAAGAATAACAAGGCTATGTTGTGAATGCTGGGCCCTAGGATAGGTTCATTTACCAGGAGAGCATTGAGACCCACTTCCCAATCATGCCTTCTTGCTATGGGAGCGATTGGCCTTGCAACTGAACAATTTTTAAAATTACATCATACATCTATGCTTATTTTCTTGAACAATTATTCAATTATTCAATGAATTCAAAAGACATGCTCTATGTCTAGCATTTACCTGGCATCTGATTTCTAATTCTATATTTGAACACACACACAAATACAGAAAATCATACCTTCAGATACAATTTCCTTATTTCTAGTTTATTACAACAAAATTCTCATTTTACAAATTAAGGTTACGTCTGAGAATCATAAATTTTATCAGGAACCTCATGATAGCTTAGTCATTCATGCTTCATACAGTAAGTACTCTTTTTAACCAGTATGATTCATTAGTCAGTAATTTCTGTTAATGTTTACTTTAAAATAATTCCAAAATGATCTCTATTTTCAATGTGATCTCCATAACTTTATTTGATATTAAGTTTTATTCACTTTGATTTTTTGTAAAAGCAGTTTTTGTAGTTCATATCAAAATTTAATTTTCAAAGAAGATTTTAGTATATACTTTACAATAGAGCAAGCAAGATTTAAGTCTATTTTCTCTGCACATAATATAGATAGTTTCTTTGAAGCTCCACATTCAATAGTCAATGGTATTTTAAAGTATTTTTACTGTTGCATATTTAAAGAGAAGAGGATGATCTGTACAAATACTGTGTTATAAACAGCTCAGAATGAAAATCTGTAAAGAAATCAGACATACAGTATTTCCCTGCTGGTGGTAGAATGATCTCCTTGTAATTGGGAAACTGTCGATGAGATAGGAAAGTGAAGCAAACTTTAAATCTATACAACAGTTATGATATCACATGCATTTCAAACTATAGCATTGATTTGATTCTCAGAGCTATTGCAGAATCATATGTGTTGTATTTCTCAATATCTAAGAAGGCTTAATTGGCTAAAGAACTCCTCCTATGGAGAGAAGAGGTAAGAATTGAACTAAGTCAACATGAAAGCCTTTTTTTTTTTTTTTTTTCCCCAATCGGGAAACTATATACTCCTTAGACTGCAAGAAACTCAATAAATCAAGTTGAATATAAAAGAAAATATTGGACTCCTTAATGAGATAACTTCCAAAAACAATCCAATATTGGTTGAATTAAAGAAAAAAAAAAGTCTGCCTTGACTGCCCAAAGTACTTTTTCTTTTGTTTTAAAGGAGGTTTCACAGTCTACTCTTGACAGCAAACCTACCATCAGGAAGAGGTAGCCAGGCTTTTTATTACTTCTTCCTCTGAAATAGTTTTTTGATGTTCTACCTAGATATAAATAGACCACACCTTTTTCACAAAATACAGTAGAAAGTTTTCAATATTGATATCTCTATTCCATTCTGTATCTATTCCTATTATAATGGTATCCTTTCTCCAATAGTACTCTTCTGTTCAAGGCTTGGAAAGATTGTTTCCCTTTAGAAAAATAATATCTGATATATGAAAATACTAATACCATAAGAATTGGAGTAATAACATAGTTTAACAACTTCCTGGATCAGGAAAACTCACAGTTGAAGTTTTAAAATATTTAAGTGGATGTTGAAATCCTTTACATTTTATTTATCACTGCAATAAAATAATGAAAAATAAAACTGAACTAAAGATAATATTTGCTAAATATAGTTACAATTATAGAAGTAATTTGTCCTCTTGAAATAACGTTGTAGTGGAAAGATGATGCTTTAGTTCTCTAAAGTGTCTGAATGACAATACATGTCTATATTTCTTTACTGAAATAATTTTACCTTCCATTTAAAATAACATGTAATATGATCTGACTATTATTTTTATTAATATTTATTTCCTATATACTTTTATGCCAAACCATTCAGGCCTCATTTTAAGTTCTGTCTTCCAACTTCACTTACACATTTTTGAGTTGTATAATACTTAAGGCAAAAGTTATATTAGTTACTGTCATTATATGACTTAGTCATCCACTCTTAGGTTTTCTACCAAAAGATATGAAAACATATGTCCGTGTGAAGACATGCACACAGATATTAGCAGCTTTATTTGTAATAGTCCAACACTGAATCAACTGAAATTTTCATCAAATGATGAAAGACACACCACATATCAAATCTATAGAAGCCAATGTATAGCACGTTAGCATTATCACCTATCTTATTTTCTTCATAGCATTTATCACTCTCTAAAATTAACTTATTTTGTAATTTTCTGAGTTCCATGGGAGGATATTAACTCCTTAAAATGTGCACCCTATTGCATTTGTATCAATTGTCTAGAACAGTACTTGACACATAGTGGTTCTGCAAAAATTTTTGAGTGCATGTACAAATGCTTTATAGGTATAATTTTGTTTCATTATTATTTTGTTGTTTCCTTATAATGAAGTAGAATTATGTGCTAAGTAGCTACATTTCCTGGAAAGGATATTGTCTCAATAAGTAACACCATATTTTCAAGTGAGTTAAATTAATCTCAAGATAGATTCAGTGCCTTAACAAAGCTTCATTATGAGATTTGCTAAAAGTTGGCTCTTCTAAGCATTACCTTCATTAATATTCTCTTCTCATTTTCCACCCACTACTGTATTAGTAATTGCCAAAAGCTGAGATTTCCAAGAAAGCAATGTGCTGTTAAAGGCTGCATAGATAAAGAAGAAAATGTAATAAATCAAGCAAATTACATGGAAAGAAATCTGTTTCTTGACAAGAATTAGTTGTAACTTAAACACGTTTTTGACCATATATATATATATATATATATATATATATAATTTCATAGCATTTGTAAATAGAATCATATTTATATTAGAAGATTATAGAAATAAATTATACATTTGGTGACTAACTTCTTCTACATGGAATTTTAAAAATTATTTTTATTATCAAACACCAATTGATAGGTTTTGAGTTCAAAGAAAATATGAAAGGTGTTATAATGTAATTTTAAATAGCATACTATATGTAAGGTAATTAGTAGGTAAATTTCATCATTTTCTTGGGGTAATACATAATTATTTAAACCCACAGTATTTTATGGAATTTTATTTTGCAATATCATTTTAATATTTTGTCAATAGTACCTGTAAGATGTGAAGCTTATGATAGAGACTGATGTGTTTTTAAATTTCTTTAAATAAGAAATAAGCATACCCTAAAAGCATTTATGCTAATATATTTTTCCTGTTGTCTTTATACTGCTTCATGAATGACTCACAAAAGGACACAATTTTGATATATGTAGTGCTACCTTGGACAAATACTATTTTAGGTGAATTTAAAATAATGTATTTTAGTAATTCTCTCATATTTTCTATAAAGTACCATGTTTTTACAAGATAAAATAAAAGAATTGAAAAATAATTATATTTTGTCTTACAATCTTAATTTTTGTACATTTTTCTTAGAATTTGAATGATTCCATTATTGTTGCTTGTTTACAGTTAATTCCAACATTTGTTGGAAAACTATTCCATTTCTAATAGACTTTTTTTTTTTTTTATTCCTAGTAAAGTGAGTGATTTCTCTCTCTCTCTATCTCTTATCAATGTGCTGTGGTCTCATTTCTCACTGTTATGTGAGAAAACATAACAGTGTTTTATGTATCATTATAATGTTTTACTAAACATTAGTTAAGAAATTCTCACCACTAAAAAAGTCTAGCTTAAAATACCTATTCTAACTTTAATAGTTATTAGTAAGTTACATGAAGTTATTATCATTTCAATGTTATGTGCTATCAAAATCCAAGTCTTACATTTTAGCTGATTTTTAATAGATATCATTATTTGTATGCAGTTAAAAACCCAATTCTTCTGTAATCTACAAAGGTATTTTCCTTTACCCAAATCAATTCCTCTTTCCTGTAATTCTATTCTAGGTCCAGACATTATTGTTGTACACTTCTAAATGAACTGAATTCCCTAATGTATGCTTAGATTTAACTTTTTCAAAACACATGTGAAGAATCCATGCATAGCTTTGTTTCTCAAAGGTAAGGTTTAGAACCACCTCAGGGGCTTTGGAAAAAACACTAATTCTGAGGCACTTTCCCAGATCAATTTAATAAAAATCTGGCAGTATGTTCCAAGCATTAGTGGCTTTTAAATTCCTCAGGTGTTTCTAATGTGATTCCAGTCTTGAGAATCACTGTCACTGAACATTATTAACCAACATTAGTTTATATGTGGAATTGTTACCAACTTGAGTCTGGCTGCTTGCTGCTCATAAGCCAATAACCCAGAGATAAGAGTTGGTGGGAGGAAAGCAGGTTTATTCAAGGGACTGAGAAGATGGCAAATTATCATCCCAAAGGGGAGTAGTTCCAGGGAACAGAGAGAGAACTTTGAGTTTCTTTAGCCATAGGTAATACTTTTTTTCACATCAGGCTCCTGGGTGAGAGCACCTGGTCATAGCGACCTTGGAGACATTCCTTTCTTTTGCAAAACAAATTCATAAATTCTCCTGGAGAACCTCAAGTTATCTCTGCCTGCTTTCAGCTTGCTCAGCAGACGTCCAGAAACCAGTCAGATGAGGGTCTCTGGCGCCTGGGTCATCTGGGAATCATGTTGGACTGCTTTTACAAGATATTCCTTGGAAAACTTAAAACGATATATAAGAACATCTGCTACAAGTAACTAGCAACAGAGATTGGGGATCTAGTTAGTGGATAGCAACAAAAAGGAAGAATAAGAATTAAGGTTTTGCAGTTCCCAGTCACAGAATTTAAAGAACATAATAAACAGAAACAGACTTTTAGATACAGAGAAAAAAACTGATGGGTGCCAGATGGAAGGGAGTTTAAGGGACTGGGTGAAAAAGACAAAGGGATTAAGAAGTACAAATTGGTAATTGTGGGGAAAGAGCCAGTCTCTCGCCCTCATGTGGAAAGGTGCTCACTCGCATAGTAAATGGCCAACTGTGATTGGATGGCCATCAGCTGTGGCTAGTTGGCCATCAGCTGTAACCAGTGAGCCATTGGCCACTAATATGACTGCCGTGGCTACACTAGCAGAAAATGGGGGCTAGAAAAGAAGATGGTGGCTCAGCTAGCAAGAACAGATTGTAGTTAGCAAGTGAGGTTGGTTGGCAGCAAGAAGTGGATGGCGGGTTGCGGATAGTATGGCTCCTGCTTCCTGTGTCTCCAACCCAGCTGCCAGTGAGAATATAATGGTATGACTCCCCTATCTATGGCTCTGTGTGTGTTCCTTTTTGGTCTTACCATGTCCTGCATTCTTATGTGGGGAGCGGGAGCAGAGACCTCACATGACACCCTGTGTAACAGTAACTACTAAACATACTCTTGGGGATGTAAAGTACAGCATAGGGAGTATACTCAATAATATTGTAAAAACTATGTATAGTGGCAGCTGGGTACTAGACCAATGGGGGGTGGGGTGGGAACCACTTGAAATTGCATAGATGTCTAGCCACTGTGCTGAACACCTGATACTAATATAAGATAATATCGAATGTCAACTGTAACTGGAAAAAAAAAGATATTATAGAAAAAACACATGCATTGGGACAACATAGGCATCTTGATAAAAATGCAGACTTTGATCCAGTAAGTCAGGGTTTGAGCATGAGTTTTGTATTTTCTAACCAATTCCCATCTGATGATGTTGCTGCTGGTCCATGAACCATTCTTTACGTAGTAAGGAAACAGAACAAAGATGGTTGTTGAGAAAAAAGAGTAGCTCCTGACCTTTATGTATTTGGGGGTGGGGAGAGGGAAGGAAGAAAGAAAGAACCAAGAAAAAGGATGGGGAAACCAGTGGAGACAGGAATAATCTTTAAAGAAAATTGGTCAGTGTTGCTCGTTGCATTTACTGACTTTATTTAATGAATGTCTACTATATGTGATTAATTATGCTATTCTAATTAGACTTTACTATGTTTTTTAATGTGTACGATAAAGCTCCTGAAAACTAGGTTCTGTTCTAAAGGATTTTTGCTCACATCCATTGAATATGTTTATTTCTGTCTAGAAGAGCATTAAAAAAAATTGCAAAGAAGTCTTTGTTTACCTTTATACTGATTTACCTGGTTGTTCACGCTCCCTGCTTTCTCAGCCTAGCTTTTCTCTGGTGCCACAACAGAGCCATCTACAGCAGAACAGCTGGTGGGTACTGCTTGTATAGCTCCCAAGAGAGCGAAGCAGGTGAGGAGACTGAAAAGTGAATGGTTAGTTGGCAAAAGGAACAGGCAGTTCTTGGCTCAGACTCAGGAATTATTTGAATGTAGGCATTTCTTCCATCAACATGCTTTGGTGGAAATGGTTGCCACCTGCCCCTTTTCCCAGGGGCTCATTTTCCTGCTGCCTACTCAGCTTATAGTTCAAGAAGCTGTTAAGGTCTACAATACTAACTATCTGGAGGGGTGCCCTTGTGGCCCAGATGGTGACTGCTGGACGGCAGGTACACTACAGTTAGACTGGCAGAGAACCATGCTGAGCAGTCAGGGCTCCATATACGTGGGCTCCTGATACTGTTTGGTGACAGCTGCCCAAGACATGATGAGATCAGCACATCCCATGAACACCTGAAAAGATCTGTGCATAGAAATGTCAACTTGAATTTAGTTTTAAATAGAATAACACATTATTGTTGAGGAAACATACAACAATTTCGTATGACAAAAACTGGAACTGATAAAATACATGAGGACAAAATGTCAAAATTATAATAAAAGGTTATTCAATTTATTTCCTTTATATTATTGTTTTATACATACACACACACACACTCATACACACACATATAGTTACGTGAAGGTATGGATATAATTATATATATATAGTTATAACATTATATTTATTTATAATATATAATAAATATACTATGCTATGTCACTAGTTTACAATATCTGCATTGTCTAACTGGCATACATTTTCCATTATGATTTTACAAATATTTATTGTAATTGAACTTGTGAATAGATAATCCACCTGCTTCATGTATACGTAAGTCAGAATTCTTTACAACTATTGAAGAGGAGATATGTAGGAAAAGAAGACAAATTAGTTAACACAAATGCACACAAGTCTATGTCAGAGATGATTAGAAGCTTAACAAATACCTTGGCTCTGAAGCAAAGAAGAATGATCAATTGTAGATACCATAACAAAAACAAGCATTGAAATGCCTGGGTTCATAAATATGAAAGTTCTCAGGAAATAGACTTTGACCCACAAATTTCTGGCCATTATTACCAAGCACCTGTCCCTACTCTCTGGCCCCAGTGTATTCCTTTGGATCTGGTAAAGTATTTCTAAAGGAGTAGGAGACAAAATTAGTGTTTCTAGCAGGACACATGAGTGTGTAAGCTTTTCTGTTAGAAGAGTCACTTACCTTTTGGCCCTCATGTCAGACACACTTCCACAAAAGGCAAAATCCTGACATTAACTGTTCTGAATTCGAGACAAAGTAGGAAAAACAATTATTGAGGAACTGAAGACTTTGCCAGAAACCAATGGCACCAATAATTTGCTTCACACTTGAAAACACAAAACAACATTTTTAGTATTGGTCCAAAATATCCATGGCAACAACAGGAACAATCACAGTAAGGTCAAGCTCACCCTGGAAAGTGTAATCTTTAATAGCTGTAAAACGTATTCTTTGTAGCTTCCTCCACCTCTTACCAGCTGTTCCTAGCTAAAGAGAGCTAAATAAATAGTTAAATAAGATAACACAATTATATGATTTGGCAGTAGAATTTTTTGTCCTGGTTTTTAGGGAGAACTTTAGGATTATACATGGAAATTCAAAGGGAGGAGAATAAGAAAAGAGAAAGAGAAGGAAAACAGAGTCACAACATAATATAAATTATAAACAAATATATAGGGAAAATGCTGAGGAGAAAGGAGAACATTTTTTCCCAAAAAATTTCCAAAATGCTTCATGAGGTTAAGAAACATTATCACTGTGTTACTTAAGTTGCACTTAAATTTAGACTTTAGGAAACTTACAGATGTTCTGGTCTGATAAATAGTTTTCTTATCAGTGATTAGTCTACAAGAAAATTCATAGGAAATCCAACTTTAGATCAGATATGTGAGAAGGTATGAAAATTTGTGAGCATGGTGTTTAGTGCAGAGTAAAATTTTGGCATAGCCCAATAATAACAAAACCTTAATAACATTCATAAATTCACCATCACCTTAAGCACTGTACTTTTCTTTCCTAAACAAAATGGGGCAGAAACATACAAGGTACATATTTAACATGAACAAATGAAAGTCTACCAAATATTGATTGCATGACTTACTGATTTTGTTGTTCTAAAAAAAATATCATTATATAGAGAACATGTGAAATGTTAGTATAAAAATGATCTTAAGAAGGGGGAGATAGATGAGGGAAAAGGGCATCAAACATGCTGATGAAAGGAGAATTGACTCTGGGTGGTGAGCACACAGTGTGAGATATAGATGATGTATTACAGAATTGGACACCTGAAACCTATGTAACTTTACTAACAATTGTCACCCCAATAAAGTTTAATTTTAAAAAAGAACTACATTGCATAATTTGTATGGTACTAGAGATTTAAAAGCATTTGCAATTTTAACTGTCCTCTATATTTAAGTCTCCAATGTGAGCTTTCATTGAAATTTAACATTTATTTTGTAGCAGATTGAGTAAGGAACAGAAAATTATACAAATTCTTACAGCAATTATTTAAATTTTAAAACAATATTGTGGGGACAGAGGCCCAGGAAGCAGTTTCCAGGCTCTCGGCCTCACATAGAAAGGTACTGGCTCAGGTAGTAGATGGTCATGAGCTGTGACTAGTTGGCCATTGGCTGTTACCGGTTATCCATTAGCCACTGATATAACTGCTGTGCCTAAGCTAGCAAGGTGTGGCATGGCGGAGTGTGGATTATGGATTGCAGAGAGGCAGATTGCAGCTAGCAAGTGAAGTTGGTTGGCAGAGACAAGTGGACGGCGGGTTGCGGATCGTGTGGCTACTGCCTCCTGTGTCTTCAACCCAGCCACCAGTGAGACTATAGTGATATGATTCCCTTACCTATGTCTCCATCGGTGTTCCTTTTTGGCCTCACCATGTCCTGCGTTCCTATGTGGGGAGCGGGACCAGACACCCCGCATGACATCCTGCATGACAAACATAATGATTAATTTAAGAATCAAAGGTGCTGAAAGCATTTTGATATTATTAATTTATATGTTAATGTCGTCACTAATTTTTAATTTACATGTTTTGCGGTGAATGGGTGTTAATCTTTTCTAAAATCAAAGTTAATTTTTCTGCATAATAATTGCTTTGTATAGCACATAGAGCAAACAGATATAAGTTCTATATTCAGCCAGTGTGTAATTCTCACAGAGCCACATTTTGTACCAAACCTTGAAAATTATATGCAAATACCATTTGACCTGGAAGGGTATATTTTTAGCGTTGAAGAAACCGTTGAAATTGTGATAGTGAAGTTTTCAGATTAGATTGGGAAAATAAGGAAGACGAGAATACTCAAGAGTTAAACAGACATGTGTTAAAAATAGCCAGTTGAAAAATTATTAGCAGACAAATTAACTAACAATTATATTTAATTAGTTGACTTTCCAAGGGCCCCCACAAAAGATAATTTCATGGTGGTCAAGTTGTACACTTCATCCTTGCTTCATGGATTTCCATCATTGCAAGCCTAGTAGCTTTTAACTCACCCGTCATTCTTTAAAGTCTCTTCTTATATTGTCTTCATCTCAACCTGAATATGGTCACATGTAAATCTGAATCACATTTTATAACATTTCTGATTTCTGGAATATTTATATCGACTTTGCCCTGAAACTTTCTTTTCCTAATAATTCTAAATAGCATTCAATCCATAGACAATTTGCATTTCCTCAATATATAATGGACATCTTCACAGTGGTCAGTAAAACTTGCAAAGGTATTTCACAGACTACTCTCGGTCTGTATTTTTTTTCTTCCTTTTATGAATGAGATTGCTTCTAGGACTATATTCCTTTGGTGAAATTGTAACCAGAACATGGTGTAGTACAGAGCATGCTTAATAGTTATAATTTGCTGTGAATAACTTATGTAGAGGTATTCATCTATCACCAACTATGTCTAATTTTAGTTAAACTTTGTAATTAGATATAAGTACAGACGGTGCCAAAAATGTATAAACAGTTAAGAAAGGAAAAAAAAAAAACTATTAAAATTGCAATAATATATATCGATAACAAAAGATGAATACAAGTCATGTATATACAGTTTTTTGGCATTCCCAGTATTCTTGATTTTCTTTAATATCCTTGTTCATGCTTCAAAGATCATTATAGGGAATATACATGCTAACATTTGATATGATGTTTAAAATATAATTTCAATTTATACATAAGACCAATGAACACTCAAATAAATAAATTATAATAACCGAAAAAACTCTTCTATTAATAGCTTACCTAAATTTCCTTGGATTTATGTCCCACTTTTATCATTCTTATATTTTCATAAAATCTTTCTGCAAGGTGAAAAAAAAATCATTAAAACAATTTATACAGTTTCTTTCTAAGGTTAAAGTTTTGCTCCCCCCCCCCACATTTTGCAACTTTTCTAATTATTATAATCACATTAATGCATCAAAAATATTTTTAATAATCTTACCTGGAATCCTTAAAGCACCTCTTAAACAAAATATGCTTTATGGCTCAATGCCCAAAAAAATCCATCACAAATATTCTACCAGGTGGAACAAATACTATGAACTATTAATTTTACTACCAAGGGAAGTTGATTCACTCATTGAAATTCAAATAATTAGATAATCATACCTGAAGAAAAAAAGAATACAAAATTGCAATTGGGAGCACTTTTTAGACATACTAAAAATATGCTCATTCAAATTGAGCTGAATTAATTAATTTAATTAATCAATTAATCTATATATTTTAATATATAATCTTAATCTTAAGATCAGAGGCCTTTACTACCTAGACTGACTCTGATTCGCATTCCATGTGTAGCAAAACTTCCAATTATTTTCTGATTAATTCTGTAAGTCATGGGGGGCTATGCTTGCATTATTACCTTGCATTCTGTGCTCTTACTTTCACGTGTTGACTTTAGTTTCTGTATCATCTCATCTTCCTGTTTTTGCTTTACATATCTTGCCTACTATTTTTTACCAAAAATAGGTGCTTAGACTGTTTAATTTCCTCTGATATGAGGCAAACAAATAAGTAACCAAACATATTCATAAACAAAACATACATTAAGTTTATGTTCTGTATCATAGGTAATGCTGCAGTAACAAGTGATCCTCCAACTTTAGTCCTATAACAACAAAGTTATTTTTAATTCATGTTGAATGCCCATCTTAGGTCAGCTGCAGCTCTATTCCACACCTTCTTTTTTCCTGAACACAATCTGTCAGAATAGCTCCTACCAAGAACATTGCAAATGGCAGAAGGGAAAAGATGTGAGTGAAGTACACCTCGGTTTGGATAACTTCTAGTCAGAAATGATACCCCATTTTGCTCAGATTGCATTGTCCAAAGTAAACCAAGTCACATGATCATACCTGAGTTCAACAGAGTTAGAAAATGTCATATTCCTACATGTAGGGGCATGGTATAATCAAGAACAAGGAGCCTTGCTTCAGTGAGGATAGGGAGCTAGTGAGAGGGTTATATTTCAGCATGAAAATAATTTAACTGTGCATGTATTCCACGTTACTTTCAAACTCCCCTCCTCTTACTGGCTCCCCTCTCTTTTTCTAAGCCTATGCCCTTTTTATTCTATCCCTACTAGATTTCACTCAAGAAAATTTAGTGTGTTCTCCCTCAATTATTCAGTAAAATAGATTGTGACCCATGTATGGTACGTAGATCTGTGCTTACAGGAGCTTGTGGGTGTTTTCTAGGTTCTGTAAAACATTATATATATATATATATATATATATATATATATATATATATATATATATATATATATATGAAGAAATGCAATACGTAGTAGTAAAATAACTATATTATATTCCAAAGGAGAAATGCAAAATATGGTTTGACATCTATATATCTATATTTTAATTCCACTAAAATTGATATTTTAAAGAATGATTATAAAAATATATATGGTAATCTCAAATTTGGGTTAACCATTTTTTAAATGTTTAAGATGTTTAACATTTTAAGATATTCCTGACATCAACATCACATATATGAAAAATCTAAAAGATTAATTTTCATGTAAACTGGTTTGTTTTCACTATTTAATAATTGGATAATGATGGTTTGATATGATTGGTTCAACACTTCCATAAGTTCAACACTAGGCAAATAATGTGCAAAATGATATGTACTATTTGACATAAGCTGCTTGGAAAACTATGGCATTAAAAAAATGATAATTTTAACACCTCACAGTCTTAAAATAATAATAACATTTTCCTATTTCAATGTCTCTTATGCCTTATTATTTACAGTAGGATGAAAAGGTCGAATTCAAAAATCAGTCCCAGAAATTTGTTCTTTCCTGAATTATCTGCATTTTCAATTGCTCAGTCATGGTAGCATTCATCATTGATATGAGTACATAATCGAAGATCTTCTAGAAAGGGGGCGAGGACCCACATCTATTTCTATCTCTCTCTATCTCTATCCCTACCTCCACCTTCACCATTACTTCTATGTCTATATCTATATATCTATGTCTGTCTAAAGTTGAAAAAAGAAACCAAAATCATAACTGCAGTCTTGGCAAATATGAAATCAAAATTAATAGGAAAAATACTCTTATATTTGAATCCATGTCACATCAGGGGAAACTGCATCTGCAAATAATTTGTTGACAGTTTCTGTTTAAATTTTTATTACAAGGCCAGCTTCTTCTGTTTACTTGTTTCTGAATGCTGGGATTTGTTTATGACGCATGACACTATATGATGAATGCAAAAGTGGAATGCCTGGGGAAATTCAACTGTCAAGCGGAATTCAAATAGCATAGTTACTGTGATGTCAAAAAAAGTCAGTACTGTCACACCCAAACATTTGAAAGTTGAAAACATGGTTTTGCTGTTTTTCCTTCTTAGGTTTTAACAGTTTTAAAATTCTGAAGTAAGTAATGCTCTCAAACAGTATTACTAGTTTTGTGTGGGGGTAGGGATAGTGGAGATGGTTAACATCACTGGGTTTTCTGCGCTGTGATCTTTACTGGTAGCTATGGGCCAGTAATTGAAGAAAATCACAAAGAACAAAGATTTTATACTGTGCTCAAAACTTGTTCTGCTGGGTGTTTCTCCTTCTTGCTAAACAACACAGAAAGATAAACTCCCAGGCTCCCCAAAAGCATTTTGCAGGATTACTGTTGCTTTGAACAATATTTTAAGAAGAAAGCTATGAAGATCTGAAAATTATCTACATAAAAAATAAAAATATACACAAATAAAATTGAAAATAATAAAAGCATAATCCTATTAAAATCTAACTTTTATCCATCAGTTGTGACAAAATGGTTTTCCTCCTTTTTATTTGTTTTCAATGTGGTTGCTTTGTAAAGAGGCAACTAAACTGACATCTTATAATGTCAGATATTTTATATATGTACATTTATATTTATATATAAGCTTCTGAGATTATATGCATATATATTTGATATATATTTGTGTATTATATGTGTATATATGTATTTGTATGTACATATGCATATGTGTATATTATATATATAATATATGCATATTATATACTTGTATATATGTGTATATATGTGTATATATGTGTATACACACAAACACATATATACATAAACCACAGAAATACAAAGGATATACAAGAATACTATGAAGGACTATATGCCACCAAATTAAAAATCCTTAGAAGAAATGGACAACTTCTTGGAAATATATGACTTTCCTAGACTAAGTCACAAAGAACTGGGAAATCTAAATAGACTAATTAACAGTAACAAAATTGAAGCAATCATCCAAAACCTCCTCAAAGGCAAAAATCTAGGACCAGATGACTTCACTAGTGAATTCTATCAAACATTCAATGATGATTTAATACCTGTCCTCCTCAAACTTTTCCCAAAAAATTGAAAAAGAGGCAATACTTCCTAATTCATTTTATCAGGCCAACATTTCCCTGATACCAAAACCTAGTAAGGATAACACAAGAAAAGGAAACTATAACACAATATCTCTGATGAATACAAATGTAAAAATCCTAAACAAAATATTAGCAAATCAAATACAACACATTAAAAAGATTATACATCACGATCAAGTGAGGTTCATTTCAAAGGCACAGGATGGCACAACATATGCAAATCAATGTGAACCACCACATCTATAAAATAAATATCAAACATATTATCATATCAATAAATGCAGAAAAAGTATTTCACAAGATACAACATCCATTTATGGTTATAACATTTAAGAACATGGGTAGAGGAGTAAAGTACCTCAACATACAAAGGCCATATATAATAAACCCTCAGCTAATATTGTACTTAATGGTGAGAAACTGAAACCTTTTCCTCTAAAATCAGGAGCAGGACAGAGATAACCTCTATCATCACTATTATTCAACATAGTATTATTGGAAGTCCTAGCCAGAGCAATCAGGCAAGAAAAGAAATAAAAGGCATCCAGATTGGGACTGAAGAAGTTAAATTGTTATTTTTTGCAGATGACATGATTCTTTACATAGAAAACCCTGAAAACTCCACCCCCCAATAAAAAAAAATATTAGAAACAATAAACAAATACAGTAAAGTTACAGGATACAAAAATCAATGTGCAGAAATCCATTGCACTCCTCTGTACGAACAAGGAAATTTCAGAAGACAAAATGAAGAAATAAAAAATAAAAATTGCTTTTGCAATTGCAACTTAAAGAATAAAATAACTAGGCATAAACTTAACAAAGGGTGTAAAGGACCTATACACTGAAAACTATAAGACATTATTAAAAGCAACTGAAGAAGCTACAAAGAAATGGAGACATATTTTGTGTTCATGGATTGGAAGAATCAATACTGTTAAAATGGCCAGATTACCCAAAACAACATACAGATTTAATGCAATCCCTATCAAAATGCCAAAAGCATTTTTTAAGGAAATACAACAACACAAAAATTATTAGATTTTCATGGCATCACAAAAGATTCTGAATAGCCAGCAATCTAAGAAAACAAAAAAAAAAGCCTAGAGGTATCACACACCTTGACTTTAATTTATACTGCAAAACAGTAATAATCAAAACAGCACTGTATTGGAAGAAAAATAGTCATACAGAGATGTTGAACTGAAAACCCTGAAATAAACCCACATATACTCATATATGGGCAGATAATTTTCAACAAATCACCCAAGAACAGTGGAGAAAAAAAAGTCTCTTCAATAAATGATGCTGGGAAAACAGGAAAGTCACATGCAAAAGAATGAAACTAAACTGCTATCTGTCACCATATACAAAAATTAACTCAAAAAGGTATCAAAGGCCTAAACATAAAAACTGAAACAATAAATTGCATAGAGAAACATAAGTACTAAACTTATGGACCCAGGGTTCAGAGAGGATTTTATGAATTTGACCTCAGAGACAAGGGAAGTAAAAGCAAAAATAAATGAATGGGACTATATCAGACCAAAAAGCCTTTTCACTGCAAAAGAAACCATCAAACAAAAAAGCAAATAACTGAATGTGAGAAAATATTTGCAAACAGCACCTCTGATAAGGGGCTAATATACAAAATGTATAAAAACTCATAAAACTCAAAAAGAAAACAAACAAACAAACAGACAATTTAATAAAAATGGGCAGAAGACATGAACAGATACTTCTCTCAAGAAGAAAAACAATAGGCCAACAGATATATGAAAAAATGCTTAACTTCACTAGCTATTAGGGAAATGCAAATCAAAACCATAATGAAATACCTCCTCACACCTGTTAGAATGACTGCTATCAACAAGTAAGTAATTACAAGTGTTGGAGAAGTTGTGGAGAAAAAGGAACTCTCATACGCTGCTGGTGGGAATGTAAATTGGTACAGCCACTGTGAAAAACAGTATGGAGGTTCCTCAAAAAATTAAGAATAGAGTTACCATAAAACCTAGCCATCGCTCTTCTGGGTACCTACCTAAAAATATGAAAATATTTATCTATAAAGATATATGTACCTCTATATTCATTGCAGCATTATATACAGTGGCCAAGATATGGAAACAACCAAAGCATACTTCGATAAATGATTAGATAAAGAACATGTGGTACATATATACTCAGACAGTGGAATATTACTTGCCCATAAGAACAGATGAAGTACTGCCATTTGTGAAAACATAGATGGATCTTGAGATTATTATGTTAAGCAAAACAAATCAGATAAAAATTGAGAACCGTATGATTCCACTCATAGGTGGGATATAAACCTGAAAGCAATAAGTGAAGAAGACAAACAAATAAAGAAACAAAAACTCATAGACACAAACAATACTTTATTGGTTACCAGAGGGTAAGCAGGGAGGAGGGTGGCAAAAAAGGGTAGAGGGGGTCATATATGGTGATGGAAGGAGAACTGACTCTGGGTGGTGAACACAGTGCAATATATAGATGATCTATTGTAGAAATAAAGACTTGAAACCTACATGATTTTACTAACCAATGTCATCCCAATAAATTTAATGAAAATTAAAAAAAAGAAAATAATATCATAATTTTGACTTACATAAATACAAGATTTCTAATTTCCGCTCTCCACATCTCAGTAACACACCTATATCCCTTCTTTCTTTTACATAGATAAATACATCTTCTGTTTCATCCAACTGTCTATTCAGCATCCATCCATCCATCTGTCCATCCATCCCTCCATACCTCCATCCATCCATCTATATATTAATTGCAATTATTTTGTGCAGCAGTGTTTTATTGGGCATCTAGCATGCTCTGCTAGCTGCTAAGCAATCCCTCCCATCTCCATCCAGAAATTTAAGGGTGTTTATGAATGATATATATGCACCAATGGATGTGAAATAAAGCTATTTGTTATATAATAAATAGCAAAAAGGATTTCCTAAGGAGAAGGGTTCAGGTTCAGTTGGGAGTGAAATCAGAGAATGAGGTGTGGGCAGGGTGGTAGAGTCAGGGGGAACAAGTGATTTTACATGGTTAATTGTGTTTGAGAGTAGAGTATGGATTGGGGTGACCTCCTGTGACCTCGGTCTTACATGTTTTGAAATGTCAAGGGATGCCAAGGGGAGAATGGAAAATGTTCTTTCTTTTCAGATTGCACAGATGTGGGGCAAAGGATAAAGGGGAAATTTGGGGACTTGAGAACTCTCAGAGATCAAACATCAGTAATAGAGTCTTTCTCTTTATTGTAAGTGACATTTTGATTATTGGGCTATGATGCTAGGATTGACACCAAGGCTACATCCAATCAGAGTAATCTCATTACTCTTTTTAGATTTCTTTCAGATATAGGGAAGTTAGTCAGTCCAAAGTTAGTCAGTTCATTGTTTTGGTAAACTGTCTTGACTGAGTAATAATTATGGGGAAAGTAAACTGTTTACTTTGTAATCCATTTTAAGTTGTGTTATCTTGTGGGTCAATCAGTATATATATATATATATATATATATATATTAGTATATATATATTAGTATATATATTATTAATAATATATATATCATTATATATGTATATCATAATCTCCCAATGATCCTTCCCCACCTCCCCCCATCAAGCCCAATAAAATTTTGATAGAAGTTATAGAATAAATATATAATAGTAAGAGGAATGAAAAATAACATTTTGGCCCTTTAACCCTGGGCCAATGTCACTGCTAGAACAAATGATTGCTTATGCTTAATTGTAAATCTCACCAATCTTCATCCACCTGAGTGGTATAAAAAAATCAAATAATGGTAAGCATGTTATAACGGCTTTTTATGGTAAAATTCCATATATGTTTATTTCAAATATGTTTTAATTTTTCATTTAACTGTAACATTAGTTGTTGCAGTGAAAGGGACTTTCTTTAATTATTCTTATTATTAATTTGCTTTCTACATATTTCAAGGGACTCTTCACTGATTTCTTTATTCCAATCCTCTTCTGGGATTTATTCAAAATTTCCACTCAATGTATTCTCTCTAAATGCCTCTATGATCTAAAATGAATGGGAAAAATACCCATCTTTCCTATCCCAATCTTTAAAGTCGGTTAAGTTTAGGTTATGCAAACAAAAGAAAGGTATACTCATTTCATTGCTGGTTCTGTTAACTGTCGAAATAGTGTAGAGAAATATTTCCATTGTTACTGGATTTAAAACAGTATGTGAGATCAAAACAACTAACCTCAAAGATCAAATATTTCTATCAAAAAATTATTCTTAACCTCTACTTCTATCATGGAGTCATCCTTAACGCTCCATTTATATGGTAAATCCTGCTATTTTAAGCACAAAACATTCTCTTTCCTTCAAGCCATTATTCTTGCTATACTCTTAAAACTACAATCTTTTAGAAACACTGGTTTCTTACTTTGCTGTTTATTTCTTGCTTCAATAATTATTTTGTCATTTAGACTGTTATTTCTCATGTTTTTCAAAGAAAATGATATAGGCCTATATATAAGAACTCTCATTTTCTTTCAGCCATTCATTAAAAATACTCACTGTAGTTGAATGTACTGAAACCCACATCCTGACTCTGAGGGTTATTTCCATCATGCTTCACTCCATGACTGGGAATGCATTTCACAATGGGATAAATAAGAATATAATTTTGCTCCTAAGTGATATAGCCTGTCCGTATGTTGTAAGATGATATTACTATGATAAGACTATTAGTGCAATTTTAAGATCGTATTTAGTAAAAGAACACAGGAATATCTGCATCTTGCCCTGCCCACAACAAAATTTTCTACACATTGGCATACAAATTGAAATCCATATCCTAATCGAGCTTGTTGTCTAATACAACAGGGAATAGAGAAAATAAATGTGTTGCTTAGACTCTCTAGAAAAGCAAGTTTATCTATGTTCTGCAAACAGAGGCCTCATGAGAGAACTTGAAGAACAGAATGTGAAATGTTTGGTAGTGTTTGTTTTTTTACCAAAAACCAAATCCAAAATAGACCAATTAATCAGTCATTTTCCTAAGAGATCTTTAAACAAGGAATAACAACTAGGGGAAAACAAAGTATTTTAATGACAGACACACCAGTGCTAACTGTTGAATTGAGCCAAACAACTTGGGTTCACTGTCTAAGAAAGACTATATAGTCCCCATTAGCCAAATTGAAATTATGCCATCGGCTGGGATAGAAACTTAAAATACTGATGAGCAACTCATAAGTGGGTAGATAGGGAGGGGGAGCAAAAGGAAGAAAGAATAAAGAACCTCTTAGATGAAAGATGACTGAGAAATAAAACTAGTGTGTGAGCTTTGAACATGCACTGGCCTCTCCACATGTTCAAGGGTCCATAATATTAGGATTTTTTCCTCCATTTAGGAGAGTTGGGAAGGAGGTGAAGAGAAATAAATAGACATCCTCTATTTGGATGTCTATTGATTAAGCTATGATGACATTCCTGGGAATCTTTAGTTTTGAAAGAGGACTTGAAAAAAAAAATAAAAAAAGACTCATTGCAAGTGACTTTAATGAGAGAAGGTGCCAGGAGAGATCACAGTTCTCAGCACAGAGAGACACACAAATTATCAGATGCTATACCACTACTGAAAGGTTGGAAACTTCTCATCTGCTAATCAGTTCAACGGACATATACTGGTTTTAAACTTCTGTAGCTTGCATTTGGGGTTTCAGTGCAGTAATTGTCATCAATTTTGAAATTATTGTTTTCTAAAACATCACACTTTCATAATAAAATTCAGTGTTCAATCTAGCTTAATTACGAGGAATCTAAACCACACCACTTGTGAGAGGCCTTCAATTATGTAAACATTTAGAATATCGTGTTAGTGATAATTTCTAGGGAATGACTACAAATGAAACAAAATGAGACTAGTATTTCTTACAAATTTACATTATTCTCAATAAGAAGAAACAAGTGGTTTAAAGTGATAAATATCCAGAATATGAAAAAAATTGCAATATTTAAATGTTTTTCAATTAGCTTGTCACATTTGATATTTAAAATAGCAGTAACTTTTCAAGATGTACATGAATATTTCCATGGCAGATGTTCCAGAGAACTAATCATTTAGTCAGGTGTCAATTACACAGTTAAGTTTCCCTTTTAAGCATTTTTCTGTGGGATATCTCGAATCGCCTAAACGGGCCTCATGTGAACAAATTGTATTACCATTTAGTTTATACCTCTGTATACACAGCAGTGGACACAATTTAAAGAAAGAGATGCATAAATTCAGATGTAACTATGAATACTCAAATACGAGTACTATATTCAGGGCAAAATTCTTATTAAATGAAATTTTTCAAGTAGAAAAAATAGTATATCTGATCCACTAAAGATCCCTTATTAATCTTCAAAGGTTGTCAATACCTTTGCATTCATCCTTATGGCTTAATCTCCAGATAGCATTTATATGCTGTCAAACTAACTGATAATAGTATAAATAGTATAAATAGTATAAATAATAGTATAAATCTAGATGTGATTTTTTTCAACTTTGAAATTTTAATGCATATTTTGAAACTGAATAATATGATCTGGAAAATATTGTCAAGATAAAAAGATCACTTATTTTGGCAGTATCAAGCAGCATTATTATCTTTCTTTTCTCCAAAGATGTAGGAACAAAAAAATTTGCAACCCTTTCATGATAAGAAGGTGTTTGAGTCTTTCCAAAAAAAATTAAAGGAGAGGTTTGCAATAACTCTAGACTCTCATCTGTAGCTCTTCCCAACTTTTAAAATGGCAAAACTAACTAATGTGGCAAAAGTGGAAGCATCTCTTGTGTCCTTCTATTAGGAAGCATTATAATTACTAGATTATATGTGAGAATTCAGAATTCTAGTATACATATGGAGAATACCATACTAAATTGTGATGTCTAGAATTTTTTTATCTTTCAGAGATTCTAGCTGCATCGCTTCTGATAAGCATCAAATTGACACCAGTGGCGCCAAGATAGCCTTTTGAAACCAGGACAAGAAGCATCCTAAATTATTAGCCACCCTATTTCTAGCTCTATTGCCAAATTATTATGTAATCTAACAGAATTTGTTTAATATTAGGAACTTTTTTCTCTTTGCATGTAATAAATAACTATGATATGTACCTAATATTTTTTGCACGGACAGAATTATGAATATTAAGAGACTTTCAATAATGCTTTGCACGTGAAAGTGATCCCTCAATGAATATTATCACCCTTTCCTCCTATCATGTTACACATAGGGTAGAGACACATCGAATTTATTTTGCTTTGGTTAATAGATATGCTCCTTTTGAATGCCAGTGGAAGCCATTAATCTTTCCCTACATAGATAACAAACTTACACATTAGTATATCACCTAGACTATACAGACAGAATCCTGCCTTGTATTTTCAGTGGCATATTTATACTGACAGGGATAACTTAACAGTAAAAACTACTAAAATAAAATAAATAAAACAAAATAAAATGTCTTCCTATAAAAACTATTTAGAGTAGAGATTTTTCAATTGTAAAACAGAAATCTAGCAAATCATTGACAACCAAGGCTATATATAATCTGATTTGTTACCAGCAAATAAGCACAAGGCAAGGATATATACCTCTCAGAATATTGATAACAGAAATAAGAACTTAAATTTTGACTAAGTCTATACTATGAGAAAACTTTAAAGTTGCCATGGAAAATATAAGTATTATTCACATTCTAAAAACAACAACAACAACAACAAAATCATGCGACATGGGCACATTTAGTAAGGCAGCTAACATTAAATGCCCTAAATTGCTGACAATGACAAAGTCATGATAATAAGAAATCCACTAGCAATCTGAAGGATAGAATAAATGAACAGGCTAATCAAAAACAGTCTCAGAGATACAGAGAAAAAACTGAGGGTTGCTAGATGGGAGGTGGGTGGGGATGAGGGAGAAGGTGAGGAGATTAGAAGTCTCAATCTGTAACCACAAAATCGCCACGGTGATACAAAGGACAGTTTGGGGAGTATAATTAGTAACATTGTAAATATTTTGTAGGGTATCCGATGGACACTTGTCTTATTAAGGAGACCACCTCATGGGTGGTGTAGGTGCCTGACCACTGTGCTGTACACCTGAAGCTGAAGCTGAATAGTGATGGGTGTTCACTGTGCTTTAATATATATACATACATACATATCCATATATGTATATATATATATATACACATACACACACATATATATACATACATATATATACATATATATGTATATATACATGTATATATGTGTATATATGTGTGTGTATATATATATATATATATATATATATATATATATATATATTCAAAGAATGTGAAGTACAGCACAGGGAATGGGGTCAGTGAAACTGTGGTGGCTATGTGCGACGTCAGAGCCGTGGTAGATTGGGGGAAGGAGGTTGTCACTTTGCCAGGGTTGTAGATATCTATTACATTGTTATGTATACCTGAAATTAATAATAAAAAATAAAGGAATCCACTAGCAATTGATTTGCAGAAATAAAACATTTGCAGAAGGAACATTAACAAGCATATTTTGTATATAAAGAATCTCACTGACTGGAATGGAGTTAGGGTAGGATTACTTTTTTTAAAAAAATGTTTTATTGGGGAATATTGGGGAACAGCATGTTTCTCCAGGACCGATCAGTCATTGTCCTTCAATCTAGTTGTGGCAGGTGCAGCTCACTGGCCCATGTGGGAATCAAACCAGCAACCCTTTTGTTCAGAGCTCACACTCTAACCAACTGAGCCATCCGTTCGCCCAAGGATAACTTTCTTTATTAAACAAAGTTTAGCAAAGAGGATGGTCCAAAGAGATGGGCTACAAATAGTGTCTAATTAGGATCTTGGGTCTTAAAAAAAAAAAATACAAACTTTTTAAAATTGTTTGAAAGCTACACCTAATTACTATTAAAGAGTTCCTGATGTTGTATCTCACTTTTGATGTTACAACTTCCTAAATGTCTTTACCTAAAGGAAATTGCTTGATTCTACATAGTGCATTTAGTTGGTTTCAAATGGATGTCATTGGCTCAAGTTTTGGAGAAAACAGAATGCAATGACAAAATACCTGAAGGGAACTGATACTTTTCTTACTAAGATTCCAGCTATAAATACACTGAATTACTCTTTTTGGGAGGAGGAATACCCCTGTAATTTTATTTATTTAATTGTTGTGCAGCTAATGAATATACAAATAACAATTGCCTCATTTATAATTTCCTATGATCAATTTTATCAAATGAAATATATTTCATATAGAATTTATACTATGCATGTACAGTTCAAAAATAATAATAAAGTGATAACCAATGTAACTAATAAAATTTTGAGAAATAAATAATTCAAAAAATAGGGTAACCTAACCTAAACATCAGAATTTTAAAACCCATAAAAAAAAAAAAATGAACTGAAGAGACTAAGACTAAACCAAACTTCAGAAAATGTGGAGAAGTCTCACACACAGGATAACTCTGTACCAAGCCACCAACTTATTTTCAAGCATGGACAGAAAATAAAAGCTAAGAGAGTCATCACCTGAGTCAATTAGGGTCTCTCACACATCCCTCAAAACATGCAGGGTGGGAAGGCTTTGAATAAAAGAAAAAAGAAACTCTGATACATTAATGGTTTGATAAAGTATAGGACAGTTGTCCTGCAAAGGCTGTGGAAGGACAACAGAGTGGAACATGGCATTTCAAGGTAGAGAAAATGGAGGGTACAAGTGAGGAGCAAAGAAAACCCCATTGCATCCCGAAAACTTAGTGACCAGCCTTCAAGGTAGGGAGAGATAGTCACAGTTCCAGAAGCTTCCAGTCCAGGTATAAAGCAGATCACTGGAATCAGAGAAGTGCTCTAATCTCAGGACCTATTCATTGGAAACTGCAGATTCCATGTCCAAAATATTTTATTCTAGTGATGAGCTAAATAAAGCTAAAGCACAAATTTCTATTTAGTTCATGTACAGATCCTATGGCTTCAGATTCCACTACTAGCAATCTAAGAAGAAAAAATAGATAATCTTTTGTGGAGTTAAATATGATCTATATTGATCTCTACTGTTATTTTTATACAAAAATGTCCATCTTATAATCAAAGATTATAAGACACCCAAAATAAGGCAAGACAATGTACATCACAGTTCAGAGAAGAGTAAGTTGAAGGACACTCAGAGATGATCCAAATTTAGAAATTATCAGACAGAGATTTTACAGTAATGATAGTTCAATGTTAAAAGATCCATTTGTGGGGAAAATGGACAAAACTAATAAGAAAAATAAAAAGACAGGTCACACACTTGCAATCTTTCAGAAATCTAACATTTGGTTATTTAAAGAACCCCTATAAATCCGTAAGGAAACAAATAATTGGCAGTGGTGTTATACATATATAGTTGACCGTTGAACAACATGGGTTTGAATTGAATTGGTCCACTAATATGCGGACTTTTTTCAATAAATACTGTAAATGTATTTTCTTTTATGATTTTCTTACCATTTTCTTTTCTCTAGCTTACTTTATTCTAAGAATACAGGAATATATATATATATATATATATATATATATATATATATATTATATATATTTATATATATATACATATTTCATTATTTATATTATATATATATATATATATGTAGTATTATATATATATATATTTAGTTATAACTAAATATATATATATATATATACATATATACATATTTAGTTATTTTTAAAGTGTTAATTGACACTTTATGTTATCAGTAAATGTTTAGGTTAACAGTAGTCTATTAGTAGTTAAATTTCTGGAATGTCTAAAAATTGTGCATGGACTTTTGATTGTGTGTGTGGGGGGGCAGTGCTCCTAACCTCCATGCCATTCAAGTATCAACTGTATATTCCAAAAGAGGATATCAAAACAACTTTATGACGTGCAATTTAGCAATGCTGCCAGATAAATGCAAATTAAAAACAAAATGAGATATAGTTATAAGCTAACTAGAAAGTCTAAAATTTTTAAAATAGCAATGTCAAGTTCTAGCAAGGATGTGGAGTACATGGACTTTTCATATATTTTTAGTGGATGTATAAACTTGTCATCCATTTTGAAAACTGTTTGACAGTACCTAACGAATTTATACCAGTATCTACCCTTTGACCTAGGATTTATATTCCTCATTATTCACCCAAGGTAAATAAAAATATTTTTTCACAAAAGAATTATAGAAGAATGTTCAAAATGGAGGATAACTTAATCAATCATGGTATGTTTGCTTAATGGAATATTAACCATCAGTAAAAAAAATAAAAATAAAAAAAAGAAGATAAGATTCTGCCACAAAAGAAGCTGGACACAAATGATTACATAATCTGTGATTCAAATTATATTAAATGTAAGAAGAGGCCAAACAATTGTATAATAATTGAGATGAGAAAGTATTTTCTATTCATAGTAGAAATGGGGAATTGTTAGACAAGGAGCCCAAGGGAGCTGTCTGCAATGATGAAAATATTCTATATTTTGATTGTTGTGATAATTACATGGTTGTATATGATAGTCAAAACAGTGAACATTTAAAAACTGTGGGCCTTATTTTTTGTTATTGTACTTTAATTAAAATAAAATCATGTTCTACTCTAATGTTAGGTAGATATTCTTCTGTAATAACTTATACATTCTTCACAGTTTTCCTCTCAAATTTAAGTCTTTGATATCTCGAGAATTAACCCAATTCTGCTTTTTAAACTATGGATAACTACTTATCCCAATATAATTTATCAAACAGCCAATTTTAACCATTGTACAGTGGCACATCTTTTGTGTATGACATTGTGTGTACGGGTGTGTTTCCAGACTTTCTATTATGTACCACTATTTTATTTGTCTATTATTGCTTAACTTTCTTAATTACTATACCTCTCTATAATGGTTCTTGAAAACTTATATTACTCTCAGGGGACAATTACTTCTTTTCCCCTAATCACCTTCCTCTCCCAGCTATTCAATATTTATTTCTAAACATTACTATACATTCTTCCAAGCCCTTGCCCTGGTCACTTTCCCCATCACACTCAACAGAATACCTTGAGTCCTATTTAATAGAGAACATAATAGCTTCCAGGCCTTCCACCTCCAAATTTATCAGCATCATCAATCACCCTTATAGCCTTCCTTTCAGTTTTAGTAAAGGAGGTTTTACTCTTATGGATTGCAATAACTGCAAGTGTTATCGCCTCCCATTTTCTCAGGCATTTTTTTTATTATCAATGGTACTCTCTTTTTATATATTATTTTCTATTGCATATATTTTGCCTCACTTTTTGATAATAAGATTAATGATTTTATTCCTATTTTAAAAAGCAATATATTTTAAGAATTAAAATTAGAAATATAATTAAAAAACATTTTGGTGTTTATTGTACGTGAGTATAAGATCTTACAAAGCTTACACTGTACACTAAATAATCGTATACATACACATTTTATCAGCGTATATCATGAACTTATCTGGTCATCAAGTGTTTTTTTTTAACACATGAACACTTCAGTAGAGACTGTATCATGCAGATGTATGTATATGCCTCTTTGTTTTATAACATTTTGAACATAAGGCAAGTGCTTCAGTTTTTGTTTTAAATGGACACAAGAATAATGAAAAATGACTATTTTTCCCATTCTACAGGATTAAGTATCTTGTAAATAGATATGTCTACATGTTGGTATAATCCCCTTCTTATCATCACGTGTAGATAAATATAATGCCCTGTACTGAACATTGATGTTTTCAATTAAATTATCTCTCTGGATGATTTGATGTTACACGTTTTACATGTACAATATGGCTAACATTTCCTAATGTCTGTATATTTCCACACTATACTATATTTTATTGACTAATAGCTATTCTGTTTTTTATTTCCCATCTTCTATAATGTCCATTCTTTATTTTACTCATTCTTTTTCTACTCTTCTGCTAAAGTTTCAGGGAATTACAATTTTGATTTCTAATCTCAATGGAGGTATATTTTCTGAATCACCAATTACCGATTACCAGCTGGTTCAAACCACTTTATATGTTCAAATCTTATTATCTGCTTACTCATTAGAAGTTGTCCAATCCAATGGGCTTATAAAAATTAACATTTCTAAACAAGAATGAATCAGTTTTCTCTAAACCTAAAAACAATATTTTCTTCTTACTCAAGTCTGTTTTTCTTCTGGATGTTATTCATGTTTTGGTAAATGTTGATCTTTTGGATAGAGTTACCTAAACCAAAAATGAGGGTCATCCTTCAATTTATTCTCTTATAGTCAGTCATGAACAAAATATAGCAGATTTTACATCCTTATTGCCATTCAAACCCATCTCCTCTGACAACTCAGTCGTACTTCCTCACTATCCTGTTTACTTATCTCTAACTCTGATTACTAAATGAGCATTTTAATTGGTTTCTCTCAAGCCATCCAATCCTTTCCACTCTAATATTTTAAGCTGTGCACTGCTATCAGAATGCTGTTTCTAAAATGTGGAGTTAATTTTGGTACTTCTTTACACAGAATCATTTCTAAGAATTAGTGTTTTGCTTCAAGATAAAGCTGATTTCTTTAATTTCACATGAAAAAAAATGACTTCTGTGGCAGTCAGAATTGTAAAGATATTCCCCCAAGATCATCCTCTGGCTGTTTAACTCAATGCTAATCTAAGTGCTGCTTTGAAAGGACTTGGTTACCATTCAGTTGACCTTAAAATAAGGAGACTATCCTCTTTATCATGGTGGGCCCAGTCTAATTACATGAGCTTTAAAAGGAGAGGAAGGCAGGAAATGCAGATGAGGAGTCAGTCATGGAGATGTGGCAGAAAAGAATGTCAGAGATTCATAGCTTGAGAAAAAATGTACCCTCCATTATTACAGGGGTGACATGGAAAGTATGTGAAGAAATGCAGGCAGTATATAGGAACACAGTATGACAGACAGCAAGAAAAATGGGACCTCAGTCTTACCAACAAGTAAAACTGGATTCTGCCAACCAGAATAGATTTAGAAATAGATTCTTCCCAGAGCCACTTGATAAGAGCCCAGAAGGTTACCACCTTGGTATGAGCTTTGTAAAACCCAGAGCAGAGAAATGAGTCAAGCCAATCCAAATTTCTGACATACAGAACTGTGAGATAATGACTTTGTGTTGTTTATGCTACTAAATTTGTGATAATTTATGATAGTTTGGTGACTACATTAATACACTTCATAATCTGACTCCACCTTCTCAAACTTTATCCCTAAAACTCCTACCCCATTATATATTGAAGTATTCTAAAATATATTATGTTCCCATATTACCCAGGCTCCTTCCTGTCTCACTGTGCAAATATTCACGATGGCTGTTGTCTAGCCTTTCTTTCTATGCCTGGCTAATTTCCATTACTCTTCACAACTCACCATAGCTATCATCGTTTCTAGAAACCTACCTGAACTACCAAGTCTCTGTTGACTGCTCTACTTATAGTTGTCCATACCATCAAAAGACTTAAGATATCCTCTAGTAATTATCAATTAGTTTGTCTCCCTATCTTTGAATACAAGCTCTGTGAAGACAAAGGCTATAAATCACTTCTGTCAATTGCCTAGGCCTAGCACATAATTCAGTGTGGCATTAATGCATGATAAATATTTACTAAATGAATTATATAATGATAGTTTTGCAGTTTATTGTGAATTCTGAGGAATGATTTATCAACTATCAAGTATATCACTGAAAGGTCGCTATGCATTCTGTGAAATTATTTTGTCAATAATGATTAACCTAAAGCATTTTTTACTGTGTCCTGGCAATTTATGTGTGTGTGTGTGTGTGTGTGTGTGTGTGTGTGTGTGTGTGTGTTTGTTGTTGTTGGTGTTGTTGTTGGATAACTCATGTTAAAATAATTGTCTATAGTAGGCAATTATAATATGTTTCCTATTCAATTCAAAGACACTATTTACTTAAAACTATGACCTTTTTTAAGGAAAATCTTGTCACTCTCCATATTTGCATGCTCTTGTTCCTGGTGGATGGATACTTACGTGTATCTTTTTTTCACAGAGGTATTATTCATTACACTGCCCATTAGGGAATAATATTGAAAGATTACTACCTGCCTTAAATTTTCTTCACATCCCTAACTTGCTCCTCTCCACATCTGAGAAATGCTTATAACTGTTAGGAGCCTAAAATTCATTGACCTCTTGGTTTTCGACTCTTCCTCCATTTCATTAACTAGGACCTGCCTTCCTAAAATAACATTTCTCATTATTTCCATTATTGTTATCAGTGGTACTAGCTTCTCCATACTTCTGGGAAAGCTTGCATTTTCCTAGCTGTGCTATTTTTGACAGTTTTAGTACTAGAATTCATTTACTCTGGGATAGGGAGTAATGGAAAGCCATGTTGGCCTGAGGGGAAAGCAGGGCAGTCACATATTTTTGTGTCAATTTACCCTGCACAAATGTATTTAGCCTACAAGCCACTAAAGGCTGAAATATAGCCCAGTCATTTTTTAGATTTTTATTAAAAATATAGCTAACATACAATACTACTTTATTAGTTTCAGGAGTACACCGTGGTTATTCAACATTTATATGCTTAAAGAAGTGATCACTATGACAAGTCCAGCAACCATCTGACCTGTACCATGCCATCACAATATTATTCTATATTCCCCATGCTGTATATTACATTCCCATGACTTGTTTTATACCTGGAGATTTTAACCTCTTATTCCCCATAACCTTCCCCCACCCCCGTTTTTAATTTTTCATTTACATTTGACATTCAATATCATTTTATACCAATTTCAGGTGTACAGCATAGTGGTTAGACATTTATATAATTTAAGAACTGATCCCCCTGATTAGTACCCACCTGGCACAATACATAGTTATTGCCATATCATTGACTATATTCCTTATACTGTACTTTACATCCCCATGACTATTTTGTAACTAACAATTGTACTTCTTAACGCCTTCACTTTTTTCACCCTGCCCCCACTCACCCTCCCATCTATCAACCCTCCCATCTGACACCATACATAGTTATTACAATATTATTGACTATATTCCTTATGCTATACCCTACATACCCACAACTACTTTGTAACAACAAATTTGTACTTCTTAACCCCTTTCTTTTTTTTACCCATCCCCCAACCTGAACCCTCTCCCATCTGGAAACTGTAAAAATGTTCTCTGTATCTGTATGAGTTTGTTTCTGTTTTGCTTTTTTGTTTATTTTGTTCTTTAGATTCCACATATAAGCAAAATTACATTGCATCTGTCTTTCTCTGTCTGATCCTCCACTCAGCACGATACCCTCCCCATCTATCCATGGTGCTACAGCTGCCAAGAACCCATTCCCTTCATGGTCGAGTAATATTCCATTGTATATATGTATCATCTCCTCTTTATCCATTCTTCCATCGACCCCAGACTGCCTCTACGTCTTGGCCATTTTAAACAATGCTGAAATAAACATATGGATGCACATGTCCCCTTGAAATAGCATTTTGGGTTTCTTTGGATAAATACCCAGAAGTGGCATTACTAAGTCCTTCTTTGTCACGTATTGTAGCCTTTGTTTTAAAATCTATTTTGTCTGATATAAGTACTGCTACCCCAGATTTTCTCTTGTTTCCATTTTAATGAAATATCTTTTTCTAACCCTTTACTTTCCATCTGTGTATCTTTCAATCTGAAGTGAGTCTCTGGTAGGCAGCATTTGTAAGGGTTTTGTTTAAGTATCTATTGAGGCTCCCTTATGGAGTATTTAATTCATTTACATTTAAAGTGATTGTTGATAGATATGTAGCTAATGCCATTTTATTATTCATAATTTTGAATTTTTTTTTCCATTTTAAAGAAGTCCCTCCAACATGCCTTGTAATACTAGTTTGGTGGTGATGAACTCCTTGAGCTTTTTCTTGTTTGGGAAGCCCTTTATCTGTCTTTTGATATTAAATGATAGCCTTGCTCGATACAGTAATCTTGTTTGTAAGTCCCTGTTTTTCATCACATTGAATATTTATTGTCAGTCCCTTCTGGCCTGTAAAGTTTCTGTAGAGAAATCAGCTCACAATTTTATGGGAGCTCTCTTATAAGTTACAAGTTGATTTTAGGATTCTCTCTTTGTCTTTAATGTTTGCTATTTTAATTATAATGTCTTGGTGGGGACCTGTTTAGATTCATCTTGTTTGGGACTCTCTGCTATGTCTGAGCTTGTATGTCTATTGTCTTTGCCAGGTTAGGAAAGTTTTCAGTCATTATTTCTTCAACTAGGTCTCAATCGCTTGCTTTCTCTCTTCTCCAGGTAGCCCTATGATGCGAATGTTGTTATGCTTGATGTTGTCCCAGATGTCTCCTAAACTATCTTCATTTTTTTGGATTCTTTTTTTCTTTTTGCTGTTCCAATTGAGTATTTTCTGCTACCTTGTTTTCAAATCACAAATTTGATCCTCTGCTTCATTTAGTCTGATGGTGATTCCTTCTAGTGCATTCTTCATTTCAGTTATTGTATACTTCATTTCTGGCTGGTTCATTCTTATGGTTTCTATGTCCTTTTTCTTTTTTTTTATGCTTGCTATCTTTCTGTTGAAGTCCTCACTAAGCTTCTTGAGCATCCTTATAACCATTATTTTGAACTCTGTATCTGATAAGTTGCTTGATTCCATTTAATGTAACTCTTTTTCTGCAGTTTTTTCCTATTCTTTCGCTTGGGATGCACTTTTTTTTTTTTTTAATATTCTCATTTTGGCTGTCTCTCTGTTTTTATTCTCTATATAAAGTAGATCTGCTGTGTTTCCCAGTCTTTGCCCAGTGGCCTTATGTAGTAGAAGCCCTGGTTACCTGTTCCAGGTGCTTAGTGGTATCCCTTAAGTGGGTTGTATGTGCCTTCCTATTACATTTAAGCCTTGATTCCTATTGGCATGTCAGTGGGTGAATTGATCCTCAGGCTGATTGGCTGTGGGGTTTGGCCACGTCCACAGCTTATGGGCTACTGTGTGGGGGGATTACCCCACAGAGCAGGATTTGCCTTAGCAGGCTCTGGTGCCTGTTGAGATCATCTTTTGTGTGTGCTTCTTGTGGGGCTAATTGGGCGGTGCTCTGCTATGGTCTTAAGCCAACCTCCAAGCATGTTAGTTCTGGGCCCTCCTGGGAGGGGCCCCAGTGTCGGCCCAGGTTACTTACTTCCTGTGACCAGCCGGGGACTACCTGGTAGGAGCTATAAAGCAATCCACAGTTGTTTCCTGCCTTTGCAAAACCTAGAGGTGCATGGGATATGCCACCCTATGAACCAAGGATGTCTGCCACTAGTACTGGACTTGAGGTACCTCTGAAAAAAGTCAGAACACCCCAAGGCCTGCTGCCACCTGTTGGCTCCCGTACGATTCAGCCACTGATAAAACCCCATGTGGTACGTAAGTGGGTGAGGCAGAATCTCATGGAATCAGTGGAAAGAGTTGTGGTTACCAGATTAATGTAGATTCTGCTTTGGTGCCAATGCTGAGCCTGACGCTACTCAGCAAAGCCTCAGCCAAGGCTAGTCGTCACCTGCCTGGGGCCCCTGGACTACAATAGTTTTCTAAGAAAAAATGCAATTCAATATGGGCTGGCTGCTCGCTGAGAAAGTGTATCCAGCATTGAGGGAGTTGGATGGGATGGGGACCTGGCAGAACTCACTAGACCAATTCAGATTCAGATTTGGCCGTAAACATAGGGCTTAACACAGGAACAGTGGCACCTGCCTACGGGCTGCATGGGAGAAGAACCCCACACAGGAAAAATAGTGATTGTCCTCCACCCTGGGTCCAAAACCACACACTTCCGTATGCCTCCTATATGTCTCTGATGCCAATGTAGTTACCGTCCCTCCACAGGAGCCCAGGGTGAGTGCCTGCAAGTGAGTGAATCTCTGTGCGGGCCCTTTCAGAAGACATCTGGGTTTCCCACAGCCTTGTGTCCCATGCAGATGGTCCAAATCCCCATTGTTTTCCCAGCCAGATATTGTGGGGGCTTCTCTTCCTGGCACCAGTAATCAGGGCTGGGGGGCTTGGTGTGGGGCTGGGGTCTCTCCCTCCTCCCAAGGATACTTCCACAGCCAAGATATCCCTTTTGATTCTTAACTACCACACAGAGGTTTGGGGTCAGCTGATTGTGTATCTCCACCCCTCCTACCAGGCTTGAGGTGCTTTCTTCTTCATATCCTTAGTTATAAAACTTCTGTTCAGCTAGACTTCAGATGTTTCTACAGATTGATTGTTCTATAATTTAGTTATAATTTTGATGTGTTCACAAAAGGGAGCAAGCACAGTGTTTATCTACCCTGCTATCTTGTATCTCTCCTCCTCGTCTTGATTTTCTAAATCCAATGCTCTTCAGAACAAAGACCGGAGGGATGCCTTATACTATTGACAGGAAGATACATCGTATGCAACCTTATAACTAATCTACCATACTGGACTCCTTTGTGTATTTTCATTTGGTTCAGAACCAATTGTTCAGAGAGCTTATTAATTAACTAATTAAAAATCACACACCAGAAAGCTAAAGGGAATTTAATTTACAGAGCCATGACCTTATCTAAGAGATAATGATTTTACCTAAAACATTTTGTCATAGTCTGTAAATATCTTTTCGTATGTTCAATCTTAGAAATGCATATTGGACCATACTACTTAGTGATAAAAAAAAAGTTTGCACGATCTCTATGCTAAACATATGTATATGGTAACCATATTCACATGTAGTCATGCTCCTCTTAAGGATTAGGATACCTTCTGAGACATGCATTAGGTGACTTTGTTGTTGTGTGAACATCATAGAGAGCACTTACACAAACCTAGATGTTATAGCCTATTACTCAGTAGGGGAAGAAAAATAATTTTCCCTCTACCTTCTTGGTTCTTGGCTGAGACATACCTGTAATAAAAGGCAGATTAATAGGAGAAAAACAAATAAAAGTGTAATAACATATATTCCTCCTGTAAACATGGAAGAGACCCAGGAAAACTGAGTCGTTGGCAAAATGGCTGAAGGCACCACTTTAATGCCATCTTTAGCTGAAGACAAAAGAACATATTTTCTGTGTCTCCTTACCAGAGGGTAAGGAGGGTGGAGGGTGGGAGATGAGGGTAAGGGGGATCAAATATATGGTGATGGAAGGAGAACTGACTCTAGGTGGTGAACACACAACGGGATTTATAGATGATGTAATACAGAATTGTACACCTGAAATTATGTAATTTCATTAACAATTATCACCCCAATAAATATTTTTTTTTTAAAAAAGAACATATTGGTAGTGGGAGGAGTTAGTTATGGGACATTATTAGGTAAAGCACAGTTAACCATGTAGGTCAGCTTTAAGTCCTTGTGTTCTGCATTGATAAATGTTTCTAGAGATAAGTTCATCCCTCTCTTCCTGGTACAGCTAGGCAGATATCTGTACAAATGGAGAGTTCCCTTACAAATATAATAGTCTTTCACAAAAGGCAACTTCTACTTGGTTATCAGAGCTTCTCTCATGTTTTCCATTTCTAAAAATTAAACAGTTTAAAATAATCCTTATGCCAAAGAGACATTTTGGGGTGACAAATTCCATTCCCCTGTAGCTCCTAGGTTACAAATCTGTGCAGTATATACTCTACTGAATGCTGTAGCCAATTGTAACATAATGGTAAATATTTGTGTAATGTCTTGTGCCATCACATTATAATGGCAATGAAGTCACTGGGTGATAGAAATTTTTCAGCTCCATTATAATCTTATGGGATTATCATCACATATGTTGTCTATTGTTGACTGAACCATTCTTATGTGGTACATAACTGTGTATAGGTGGTGTGTGTGTGTGTGTGTGTGTGTGTGTATGGTTAAGTAATTTCTTGTGTTCTATTTTCAATGTTATATAGTTCTAAAAGGAAGACTATGGTCTGTTGTTTACAAATAACCGTTGCCTCTTCTTAGAAAGCTAATAATATCAGCTTAATAATGATGTATTGCTCTATTTGAAATATACCGAGGGTACCAAAAAAAAAATGTATACTAGTGGACGTTGCTCAAGCAGTAGTTCACCGTAATCAGAAGTGTCTGGAAGCTGATGGTAACCACTTTGAGCACCTCTTGTAATTGCAGAAGTCAAATGTGACTTGTATTCCTCTTTTGTTATTGGTATATATTGAGTATTACAATTTTAATACATTTTTCCTTTCCTAAAATGTGTATACATGTTTTTTTCTTGGCACCCTCTGTTTTCATGTTTTTGCATAAGGGCAGAATCTTGGGAATTAATCTGATTGATAACGATGATAATTTGAAATTTATAGTAAAATTTCATTATAGTGAACTGCCCATGTTTCTTGATTTCATTTTTACTCATCAGTCTTTTAAAGTACTCAATTCCCTTTGCATAATGTTTGGATAAGGGGAAACAGTAAAGTGAGATTGAATGCCAGATGTTTAATTAGCACCACTTCATCTAGTCAACTTCAAATAGCATAATGCTCTCATAGAGGAAGGAATTTTCTGCTGGTATTTCATTTAAAATATACAGTAAATACTTCTAAATGATTTAATGACTCTGCATTGCAAAGCAGTAAACACATAAAATGAACAGAAAAACAATATACTTATTTCCAGGTGGGTTTTATAAATCATGACAGGTCAAGAAAACAAGCTTGGAATATTATAGGATAAATAAGCACAATGTAAATAGGATGACATTCATGTATTTGTCTACAAAACTGTTTATTTTGTTTTATTTTTATGTATAGGGTCATAATATAAGTTACTTATCAATACGTAGCAAATGCACATTTTCCAATTAAACTGTTCTATAGGGCCTTATCCTTATTTTAACTTCTCAATTTATCAGCTATAGTAGTTTGGGCAATTAATCCTCAGTTTCCTAATGTATAATACTGAAAGTATACCTCCCAGGGTGTTGGGGGTGTGTGGGCTAACTGAGATAAGCACTGTAACATGTTTAGCCTAGAGTTAGGTACATTGAAAGTAACTAATAAATGTAAACTGTCATTATAATGTGTGAGGGAGGAAGAAACGTTCCTTTACCCATCATGGTTCTTTTGGCGGGTTTAGTAATTAAATATGCATGAGACAGATTAACAAGAGAAAAAAAACAAGTTTAATTGCATATGTATGTATGTAAACCTCATATACATGAGAGAGTCAGAGACCCCACATACATGAGAGGTTCAGGTGTGGAAAGTTAAAGAGGTGTGCATGGCATTCTGAGCTAAAGATGAGGTAAGTCACCTTAGGGCCTCAGAAGAGAGGAAGGTCACCGCAGGACACTAAGTAGAGCATATGTTCAGTAATTCACAGTTTGCCCTGCCATAAAGATAGGTCAAAAAATTGTCTCTGATAATCTCTTATTATGGGCAACACCTCTCATTTATATTCTTCTAAGTGGTTGGGAGGGGACAAAAGTTTCTCTTGTGCTCAGAGGGTCTCCATGGACTTTGCCTTAAAATAATCTGCATACCACAGAGACACATCTTGGGGTGACTCGTTCTGAACCCTTACACATGATTATTTCTGAAAGCATGAATTAGATATTATTAATCATCTTGTTATGTAAACTATTTCCTGCTAAAAACTGAAATCTGTAATAAATACCAAAATGGTGGTCCAACCATCTTTCTACCCTTAACAGTGATGCATTTATAAGAGAGCATACTTACACAATTTGTTTTCAAATAAGTTTTCCTCCTCTCCTTAAATTATTATTATTTTTCTTTAAGAGAGGATTAAAAGATCCTTGAATGTCTGTATTATCATTATATGTAATTAAGACTTTTTAAAAAAAGCAGATTACGTAACCTTTCTTTTAGTCTTGTCATAAGTTAAAATGTTGTTATTTTGTATAAGGATATTTTTGTGGCAAATTTGTTATTTCTTCAGATCATTTAGCCACGTAAGTTAGAACCAAAGACAAAAAAGAACATTAAGATTCTTAGATGTTTTCAATATGTTTAACTATCTAGTTTGATTTAAATAGATGTAAATACAAATAAGTACCAAAGTTCAAAGCAGACATTAAAGGTATACTGCCCTATCGATCTAATGTCCACATAAAAACAGGAGCTAAGGGAAACAATGATATGCAATACAAAAGTTTTAAATCACAGTGTAGCCTAGAGAGCACCAAAGTATCTGAATGAAAAGTAAACCAGTTAAGTGCAATATTTTGCCCACAAAACCAACAAACTTCGTATTTCATTCATTTTCTAAAAAAAAAAAAAAAATTGAATTGATGGTGTTTATTGTTTTGTCTGAATTAAGTTGGGAGATAAAATGCTATTGAACTCTAGAGAGTGTCATGCGCTGTATCAGCAATACACACTTTTAAAATAATTTATTTCTCATGTCAGTGTTAGCTATTGCACATATGTCTCATATAACTCTTAGCAACTGGGTGAATTGCTTTCTTAATTGCAGAAAGAAATATCAGAATCATCATATTTAAACACTTACCCAAAGTAGCCTAAGTAGAAAATATCTAAGAAAAAAATCCTAGATAATAACTCATGACTCTCTGATGCCCAAGCTTGATATTTCCTTTCAGTAAAACACTCCTTTCTCCAGTTTAAGTTCAGTGTTCAGAAAGAGATTAACATCTTACTTTACTATATATTTCCAAATATTTCAGTGTTCTATGATGTGTACCGAATGGTTCTTCTTTTATTTAGCCATTCTCTAAATGTGAAGTCATATTATGAGGTTGGTCAAAATGTGCAGTCTAGGGGAATCACAGGACTTAGTAAATGACTGCAGACAGATGTGTCTAATGGACAAAATGGGAACAGGAAAGTTAAGTGGGTGCATTCAGGAATAATTAGCCATTCTCTCCATCATTTTCCATAATCATATCATGGTAACAGAGAGAACTATAATATTGTTGTATTCATTTAACAATCTGATCTTTATAATTTTTATCTGGAGATTCATGATTTTTGTATGTATACTTGGTCTAGATATCATTTTCCATGCATACTATATTGCTTGTCTTTCTAGGTTCACTGCAATATTATCTGTGGCCCTTACGTCTTTATATCTAAAAAAAGAGGACACATATTATATGCTTATAATTTGATCTTGTCATAAATATATTTAATGGAGTTTTGTGTGATTCCTGATTATTTGATACATGTGTTCAGTCCACGAATATGAGCAGATCAAGGGCAGAATATATCTATCAGAGTGTTGGTCACATAGTAGGCATTGTAAAATTGGCCTTGATGAAAGAAAGGGTAAAGAAGATAAGAAAAATGAAATAAAATTTATATGCTTGTGATATTATACATAAGTGAATTTCTAAATTAAATATATATGTATGTGTGTGTATATATATGTATATTAAATATATATATATATATATATATATATATATATATATATATATATATATATATATATATATATTCTAGCAGTGTTTCCAAATAAAATAACTGCTTTCCAAACACTATTAATAACTTTCATATATTTTTTTAAATTTTGTCTGGATGATAGAACATATAATAAATGTGTAATTACAGCAAATCACTGAGGTAATGTGTGATAATTAATTTTAGAAAGAATACAAAGTACACACATTATCCATTTTGGCATATAAATCACATGTCTACCACTGGAAATTAAAGTATTAAAACGAAAAACAAGAATCAGAATTTTTGAAGGATTCTTCTTTTGAACCACATTATAACATGCTATTCATGTCAAGGATTTTAATTACAAAGTAAATTAAGTTTATTAGATCATTATTTGAGAACTGTATGATAATTAACAAATGAAACATTTCTGCAAAATTGTCTTAAAGCCCCACACCTGCCACCAAATCCACAATTTTAATCCAAAACTGAAAGTGTAACTAAGGAAGTGATAATAAGATTTGTAAATTTGATGACGATTTTAATTTTACATAAAAACACTGAATGTAAGAAGTTATCAATGCTTTCTAAAGAGAAGTTAATCTTTTGCATGTATACTAAGGATTGATACATTTCTATTTTTATCATGTGGGAAAGAGAAAAACATAATTTAGTATTCAATGCTCTTTATTTTCCCATTAAAACATAGTTCAAGTTACATTCATTTTAAATATATCACTGACATTCTAGGAATTTCAAAATAATTGTTAATCAAATATAAAATAGTACCGAATCACATACATAGGAGGGATTTGGATAGGGGGCAAAATTTTAAAAATTATTATATTGTGAGTGAATGTAGTTCGCGGTAAGATGTCAGGATTAATTTATAGTCTGTAAAATTATGTGTTATCAATATTGGCATATTTCTCAGATAATAACTTTCTAGTTGAAAAGAGGCAATTGGGTGATGGGAAGAGGACCAGTACAAAATATGAGTACAAATACAATCCTGAAGACATATTGTGTAATAACAGATTTAGGAATCTTCCTCTTCAGAAACAGGAGGATTTTATTAGAAATATCAAGACATACTCATATATCTAACAAAATATCAATTGACTTACAATTCATATCTTACAAGCTAAGTTTTATCTTTCTATCTGTAAATAATAATACTTTGTAATGTTGCAATTCATACTCTTTATTAAAGTATCTAAGATAGAAATATAGTTTTGAATATGTCACTTTTCTGAATTGTAAATCTAGTATTTTTATATTAATTGACATTTTCCAATTGCTCTAAATTTGCTTAGTTAATGTAATTTGGGATTGTAGTATAGTTTTATATAGCTGTCAATTTACTTAAAGTAATCTTTTAAGAATAACTTACATATTCAGAAATTAGAAGCATAAAATTCAGTCGAATTTTTCATTGGTGTTGTTTTCATGTTTTTCCCCCTAAAGCCTTTCTTTTCCTAGTCTACAAAAGAACATGCAATTTGTTTGTACTTATGCAAAACAAAATATCTTCTATCTACCATGTTGCCTACATCCCAATGTCTTTGCAATAGTTTAAATACATATCTTTAATATCATTTTATATGAATACATGAAATAGTAAACAAATATACTGTATTGAAACAAAGACATAAAAATCAAACATAGTCTCATGCATAGCACGCAAACTGAAAATAGATAGCAATAATTGACATAATTTTACATAATAGAAAGGAGCATTGATGTGTTCATCCACTATATTATCATTTGAAGTAAAGCCTTTGCATTTATTCCATTAGAATACTTGAAATTCAATCCTATCTTGTGAGGATTTCTATAGATTGTAAGAACATGCAAGCAAATGTGGAAAATAACCGATAATAGCGCTTTTAGATTTCTCAGGATTCCAAAATAAAAATATATTATTTTTATTTTCTCCATTTATATATTTCCATTGTGTTAGTTTTGAATCTAAGACAGATTTGTAAACTATATGCTATAGTTTATGCTGTAATATATGCTACATAGGATTCCTGTTGACATTTAACACTGGATAGCCATTAATTCCAGCAAATACTTGCATGCATTTACTGTATGCCAGGTACTTCAGTCATAAGTTCTCTACGTAATCTCTGCAACAGCTTGACGAAATAGGTTTTGTTAATATCCTCAGTTTGGAAATAGGAAATCAGGCACAGAGAGGTTAGATTACTTGTCAGTAATCTAACAGCCAATAATTGCCAGCAACAAGTTTCAACCTCAGGCAATCTAGGGCCGGATTTTATACTTTGCCACATACTGTTTCTCTAGTTCTCATACTTCCATAAACAAAAATAGAAAGGAGTAAATCCAGATTTTTTGGAGGCCTGAAGGAGATACAATTTTGGGTTCTACCTTAGGAAAAACATTATAAAATTACAAATATTATATTAGTTACAAAAATGAATAATTAGTGAACATGATCACAACGCATAAACCTGACAATACCAACAACAGCACAGAATTCAGAATAATAAAACAATATGTTTATTAATTAACTGACTGATATCCACCTTCCTAGATGATTTTATTTGACAATTTTTGATGACCTTTTTATAGGATAAATGTTTCATTATATCTTTTTTTTATATAGATAATAGAAAGGTAATTCAGTCTTGCCTCTGGTGTTCTTTTTTATGATTCATGTTGAGTATGTTTTTATTATTAAAGTATTGCTGGCATGCAATAGTATAGTAGTTTCAGGTGTACAACAGTGATTCTACACTTATATACCTTATGAAGTGATCACCATATATGTCTAGTAACCATCTGTACAAAGTTCATAGGATTTTATTGACTATATTCCCTGTGCTGTACATTACATCCCTGTGACTTACTTATTTTATAACTGGAATATTTGTACCTCTTGTTTCTCTTCATGTTGTTTCACCCATTCTTGATTGAAAAAATATTGTTGATAGTTTATATCCATAAAGAAGCACCCTACTTCACACACACTTACACACAAACACACACACACACACACACACACACACACACACAGTTTGTAGCACCACTACAAGTTTTTACCCTACAAAGAAAATTAGTAAATTGAATATTGCACTAGTCTTTTCTCATTTTCTCCAGGGCAGTTAGAAGCAAGCAACGATTCTCATTACACTCCTTATTTTGACTGAAATATTCTAAGGTAGCAAATAATGGTGACTTGGACCTTGTCTTCTATTGATACTCAATTACAGGTATCAACTTATTTTAGTCGCTCTTTGGCTGCATCATGCCATTAAATTACAGTGCCTTCTTCGTCATTGGAAACAGGATTTTTAATTCCTTTAAATCTAATCTGGTTACACAATGAATTCCAGAAAACCCAGAATTAGTTTAGAAAACTACTTAAAATGTTTTGTCCCTTGGAACCACTTCTAGTAACAATATCTGAATGCCAGAGTTCAACCAGAGAAACAGAGTAAGTAGGATACATCTGTATCTATTATCTATATACCACCCATATCTATAGATCTAATCTATGTTTATATTTATATCTCTATATGAGTGTTCATATGTATATATCTCTATCATCTATCATCTATCTATCATCTATCTATCTATCAACTGTCTATCTGTCTATCTATCTTTCTGTCTGTCTATCTATCATCTATCTGTCTGACTGTCTGTCTATCTGTCTATCAATCTATCATCTATCTATCATCTATCTATCTGTCTATCTATCTATCATCTATCTGTCTATCTATCTATCTGTCTATCTATCTGTCTATCTATCTATCTATCTATCTATCTATCTATCTATCTATCTATCATCTGTTTGTCTATCTATCTATCTATCTATCTATCTATCTATCTATCTATCTATCTATCATCTATCTATCTATCTATCTATCATCTACTCATTGATCTATCCGAGACGTTTATTAGAAAGGGTTGATTTACACAGTTGTGAAGAATGGCTAAGCAGCCTGAACTTCCTACAGAAGTCTGCAAGAACGAGCTCAGAAGCAAGCTGGAAGTCCAGATACATAGGACCAAGCTGTGGGTTTTCAGGCTGGACTTCCTTCTCAGTTTAAGTGAAACGTAAGGTTTATGTAGTAAACTATCGGCGAGCTTCAAACTGTATACTCTAGTAAATCCCTAAACTATATTACTGAGAGGTAGAAGAATGTCACTATTAGCACAATTCGCTTGCATTAAACTACATCAGCATTATCTTTACTAACTGAATTGTATACATTATAATTAAAGTGCTTCCATCATAGTGCCTAATTTTTTGTTGTTCACTTGTTTGGTTCTTACTGAATGGTTATAGAGACAGGAAAATAAAACAAAACAAGACAAAAAAACCATCTATGTTTAAATTACTTTATTATATGAAATCAACTAGTATATATATGAGGTAGGACAGTTAAGTATGCGAACTTTCCACCATGCTCTTATGTGTGTATACGGTTAAAGTATTTTAATATTTATGGATATCATTTATTATATATACATATTTTTAAAATTTTTATTGAGACATAATTTTCATATAATATTGCATAAGGTTAAGGTGTACAAAGTGTTGATTTGATGCATTTATATATTGCAATATGAAAGTTTTGTTTGACCCTGAATGTGCTTCTTCAGAATTTTACTTTAATATAACCCCAGTGTCAAGCGTTATTTCAAATGTGTTGAAATATAATTGTTTTTTCAAAACTACATTGAACACAGGTTAAAATAAAATAACTCAGTGTGGAAACTAACATGACAATAAAATCGGTTCAAAGGAGGATATGAGAAACTCACACATTTTCAATAAAAAGAAAGAATGTTGAAATATGATGTGTTCAATTAGATAGAACAATACCTAATGTTCTAAAGGACAATAAAAAATATTTGGTGTATCATCCCTAGTAGATAAAAATCATTGAAACCTCCTTTAACAAAAAAATACTTACATTTTGTCAGTTTTCTCTGTTAGTTTTTAACTTTAAAACATGGACCTAATCAGTCGTACATAGTAAATCAGACAATGTTATATTCCTTTGGAGAGCCAGATAATGCTAAGGCAAGCTTGTTAGAGAATATTCTAATAAAATGTTGTACTAAAGACATGTATTTGCCATATTTTAAAAATATTTTCTTCTTAATACTAGGCCATAACTACTCAGTTCCATTCTATTTCCTTTTAACGGCAAACAGAGGACTTACCTCTATGATGGATTCGTATCTTGGTCAAGTCCATAACATTTTCTGTGCACATCTACCTATACCATCAAATTTTAACCATAAATAAAATCGGTTTCTGGGGATCTCATGCTCATATGGCAGAAAGGAAAAAAAAAAAAGTAGGGGAATACAAAATTATGTGCTGATACACAGGCGATTAAATTACATACACACATATACAAAAAAAAAAGACTCATGCAAGAATTTTACTGGAATAATGCAAGGAGATCTAGCTGCTGGAACAAGAACTGGGATCTCAGATAAAAGTGAAAATGCTTTATTTATAATACATAATATTACATGACAGTCATAAAATGTGTTCAGATAACATTTGGAATAATTTTTCTTAAAACAAGCAAACAGCAATCAAAGAAGAAATCAACTGTAGTGTCCTGTTTCTTGACGTTAAGCTTTTAATTGTAATTCCTGGTTTAGCTCTGGGAACGCAGGCCTCTTAAAAATGTAAATTGTGTCTTGACCTTGGTAACCTGATATGCTCCATGTCAGACAGAGCTAGATTAAGCTGAGTTTTAAAATATTAATTTGACCTTTTCAAGTCTTATCTCAAAATAGACTCCTGAAAACAAAAATTGCTTCACCTTAAAAGAATGAATCTCCAAAATATTGAATTTCAGGCACAGTTATAGAGCATTGTAGAGATAGCAATGGTAATTTTATAAATGTATGTGTGGCTTAGCTTTCCCTTTCCTTATTATTCTTTTTTATTACTTAGATAATCTTTCATGATAGTTGTCTCTTGTACTTACAGTTAAAGCCACTTCTTAAAAAGGAAATAGCATGATTGAGAACAATAGTAAATTTTCAATTTTAAGCTATAATTTAAATGGAAAAAATTCATAGGTAATTAAAGGTACATTGATTATTACTAATTCAGCAAAAAAAAAAAAAGAAAAGAAAGAAAAGAAAACATTATTATCAACATTTCTTTGAAATTTGTGATACAGTTTCAAAGTTTAATGGTTTAATTGACCAAGACATATTTTAGCATCATCTTTGAGAGGGGATGTTTTAGATTGGGAAAATATTTGAATAAATGGTGTATTAGAGAGCAAGCCAGTATTTGAGTACAATTTGAGTGGGCTTGATGCTTTTGTGCCACACCTATGCACTAAAGCAACTGTGCAGGGTCTGCCTAATGGTTAAAGGGCTGTTTCAGGTAATACAGATCAGGTCACTTGTCACGTTTGCAATTCTTCTCTGGTCTCTCTCTCTGTCTTTCTGTGTGTGTGTGTGTGTGTGTGTGTGTGTCGGTCTCTGTGTTTAAATTGTTTTGTAGTAAGAGTCAAAGAAACCTATGAACCATATAACTGGCAAAAAAGTATATAGCTTTGTATATAGTTGATGGACAGAGCATGTGTCACATATCTCTTGGTTTTCACAAATAAAAAATGAGATGATTTATTTCCTTATGTGTAAGGGCTTTCTAGTAGTCCCATTTTTCTAAATCTTTAATGAATTGCTGTTTCTCTCACACTCAGAACTATTTGCAGGTACCTCACCAGCAACTGCACCCTTATTATTATCATTATATTTATAGAAATAAAATCTGAAATGGTTTAGTTTTGTCATATATACCAGAGGTTCTTTCTAGACTCAGATCTTGCAAAACCCAAAATATACTAAAAAAAATATAGCTATAGATTAACAGTTTGATATAAGATCTTGTTGAAATACATAGACTATAAAAATACTTATTTAAATATATTTGATGGAAGTATAACATTTATATACAGAAGTAAAAAAAATATTAGTTTCAAATAATTATCACAAAGTGAACAGTCATGTAACTATGAAAAATGTTAAGAAACAGAATATTTCTAGCACTCCCACTGTGTGCCCCTCTTAGTCAATACCCCCAAATTCCTCAAAGGTAACCACTCTTATGATCTGTAATAATATTGATATAATTTTGTATTTGAATATGAGTGGTACCATATGATTGGAAATATTAATAGAACCATAGATATATATGTTTCTGAGTTTGTCCTCTTTTCCTCAATGTGTGTGCATGCATTTTTAATATTATGCATTGATATTATATATAGCACCAGTTTCATTTTTCTTGCAAATAAATTATATTATGTAAATATAGCACAATGATTCATTTTACTGTTAATAGACATTTATGTTATTTCCAGTTTTTTTTTAGTACAAATACAGCAGCTATATATGTTTTTTGTGCAAGTTTTTGGTTTATATAAGCACACATATTTATTAGTATTGCTGGGTCAATTTCTGGATATGTACATGGTCAGGTTTAATAGTTAGTGCCAAATAATTTACAAGTTGGTTGTACTAATTTATAGCTCTAACCATAGTGCATTAGAGTTCCAGTTGTTTCAAATACACATCAATAATTTGTATTGTCTGTATTTTTATGTGAACTATCTGATGAGTGTGTGTGGTATCTAATGGTGGTTTTAACTTTCTTAATTTTTATTCTGATAACTAATGAGGTGGAACACTTGGTCAATATTTTTAAACATTGGGCATTCATTCAGTTTGAGAAGAATTCAGGATCTTTTGCCAATTTCTTTTATCAGTTACCAATCTTTTTGAATTATTATTATAAAAGTTCTTTATATATATATATATATATATATATATATATTCAGAATATATATATATATATATATATATATATATTCTGGATAAAAATTCATTGTTCAACTCATTGTGCTGTAAAGGTCTTTTACTACTCTGTTACTTGCCATTTCACTCTCTCGGGATATGTACTGATGAATAGAACTTCCCAATTTCAATGTAGTCACTCCAATTTATCAATTTTATACTTGAATTCTGTATTTTTTTTAAAGGAATACTTTATTTTCTCCAAGGTTTGATGATATTCTTTAGTTATATTATATATGCTTTATTGTCCTACTTTTTATTTATATCTGCAATCTATCTGCAATTGATTTTTGCTTATAGAATGAGGGAAAGGATGTGATTGATTTTTTTTTTTTTCTATATGGCTATCCATTGATTTTGGCTACTTTTTGACAAGTCTGTTCTGCACTAACAACTTAGTTATGAATCAAGTGTTCAAAAACATGTAGGTCTATATATTTGACCCCCTTTATGCTTTTCTACCTTTCACTTACCCCCCTTTCCATCTGGAACCACTCTACTATTGTCTGTGTCTATGAATTTTTGTTTGTTTGTCTTGTTTGTTTTCACTTTCAGTTTTATATCTCACATGAGTGCAATCCTATGGGTCTCAACTATTTTCAACTGATTTACGTCACTCGGCATAATATTCTTAAGCGTCGTGTCCAGCACGACAAGAGCTGTGGGATTCAAGAAGCGTGGCACAAGGTTAAGAAAGACAGTAGCCAAGAGTAGATTGCAAGTGGGGCCAAGGGACTCAAATCTCAAGGACTGAGCCCCAAATCAGGCCAACGCATGGCTTTTATTAGTAATCACACAAGGAAGTAAAGCTTGTTTTTTCCACAGTCTGTGAGTTACGTGCCTGACTGCTGTTTTCCCCGAAAGTTCCCATTGTGCTCCAACACGTACTGTGCCTTCACACACATGCACGACCCCAGAAGATGGAATCAGTGTCCTGAAACCATCTGATAAGGGAGAATGACCGATATCATTCCATCGGTCCTCAGCGTTCTGAGACACTCTCTTAAGGAAGCTTTACTGATATTATTTCACCGGGTCTCAGTGTTCCGAGACACTTCCTTTTGATATCATGGGATAGGTGCCGGGGAACAAATGGTTCGGTAACTGTAAGTCAACACTTAAGATCCATCCATGTTGTCACAAACGGCAGTATTTCATCTTTTCTTATGGCTGAGCAGCATCCCATTGTATATATGTACTACATCTTCCTTATACAATCATCTGTCAGGGGACACTTTGGATGTTTCCATGTCTTGGCCACTGTGAATAAGACTGCAATGAACATAGGGGTACATATATCTTTAAAAATAAATATTTTCAAATATTTGGCATACATACCCAGAAGAAGGATTGCTGGGTCATATGGTAATTCTATTTTCATTGTTTAAGGAACTTCCATACTGTTTTCCATAGTGGCTGTACCAATTTACATTCCCACCAGCAGTGTATGAGGGTTCCTTTTAACCGCAGCCTCTCCAACTCTTGTTATTACTTGTCTTGACAATAGCCATTCTAACAGGTGTGAGGTGGTATCTCATTGTGGTTTTGAGTTGCATTTCCCTAATAGCTAGTGAAGTTAAGCCTTTTTTCATATATCTGTTGGTCCTTCGTATGTCCTCTTGAGAGAAGTATCTGTTAAGGTACTCTGCCCATTTTATAATGGGATTGTTTTGTTGTTGTTGTTGAGTAGTGTAAGGTCTTTATATATTTTGGATATTAGCCCAATATTGGAGGTATTATTTACAAGTATCTTCTCCCATTCAATTGGTTGCCTTTTTATTTTGTCGATGGTTTCTTTTGCTGTGCAGAAACTTTTTAGTTTGATATATTCCCACTCATTTATGTTGCTTTTACTTTCCTTGCCTTTGAGGTCAAATTCATAACATCCTCTCTGAACCAAGGTCCATAAGTTTAGTACCTATGTTTTTTTCTATATTACCCAAAGCAATATACATATTTAACACAATCTACATCAAAATCCCAATGGCAGTTTCTTTAAAAGAAATAGAACAAAAATCTTCAGATTTGTATTGAATCCCAAAAGACCTTTTATAGCCAAAGCAATCCTGAGAAAAAAAGAACAAAGCCAGAGACATCACATCCCTGACTTCAAATTATACTATAAAGGGAAAATTATCAAACATGGTAATGGCACAAAAACAGACACACAGACCAAAGGAACAAAATGAGAGCCCAGAAATAAACTGACATACATGGGCAAATGATTTTTGACAAAGGAGCCAAAAATATACGATGCAAAAAGAAAGCCTCTTCATTAAATTGTACTGGGGAAATTGGAAAGCCACATGTAAAAGAATGAAGCCATAGTGTTTCCCCGAAAATAAGACCTAGCTGGACAATCAGCTCTAATGCATCTTTTGGAGCAAAAATTAATGCAAGACCCGGTATTACATTATATTATGTTATATTATGTTATGTTATATTATATTATATTTTATATTATACCCTGATTTATATTACAGTAAAATAAGACTAAGTCTTATATTAATTTTTGCTCCAAAAGATGCATTAGAGCTGATTGTCCAGCTAGGTCTTATTTTCGGGTGAACACAGTAGGGTGGTTTTTGTCACCATACATAAAAAACTAACTCAAAATGGATCAAAGACCTAAATATAAGACATGAAACAATATAATACATAGACAAAAGCATAGGTATTTATTTCTTTCAATATTAAGTTTAGATTTATTAAAATAAGTATTTCTCTTTTCTGATTAGATTCATTTCTAGACATTCAATGTTTTTCAATGCTACTTTAAGTGATACTTTCGAATGTTTAGTTTTTGTTGATTATTGCTGTTTATGTCAAAATTCAATTAATGTTTTGCATATTTTAACTATGTATTCAGCAAACTTACTAAAAATTACTAGTTAAACCTAATAGTGTTTAAATAGATTCTTGTGGCTTTTTTATACGTAACATTATACAGTGTTTAAATAATAAAATTTTCAAAAGAAATAGATGAAATATTTTCTTGATTCCTCTAGCCTGAATTGTGAACAAGGACACACAAAAAAAATCTTCTAATGCATGGCAGGTGTTTTATTTCATTGGGTCATCATCATTAGTTTTCTTCTCTTTTTTTATGCAACATCCAAGCACTTTTATAAAAAAAAAAAATCTATTACTATTTCAAAATGAAAAAGAATTACATCCAATGTTTTCTGTTACCTTTGCTGAAAGGGTAATGATAAAATTATAATTATAAAATAATGAGATTAGTGTTTAGTAAGTGATAAACATAGTTTGACATTACGCTAAGTATATCACAACTTATTTTAATCTTGACAGCAATTCTATTTAATAAATACCATAATCTAAATTTTGAGATAAGGTGTTTGAAGCATACAGTCTGTGTATTATTTAGGCCTATTGCTATAATAAATAGATCACAGATTATAATGGCTTATTAATTAAATTATTGCTCACAGAAGAGTCCTAGATAAATTCTTCATCTCACAAGGTAAACTCTTCTAGGTTATTGAACAGCTAAAGTACCTTGTCCCTTGTTGTGCCATATCCTAGTGCCTTATTGCTGCATGCAATGTGTTGGCAAAATTAAGGAGTGGAGGAGAATATCGCTTTTTTAAAGTCTTGGAACAATAAATAGCAGCATGTTTCCCTTTCACAGTTGTTTGGCAAGCATTAGTTTCATGGCCATATATAATGAAAAGTATTAAACACTTTAGCCATGCCCTTTGTATGGCTAAACAGAGTATTAAAGCATTAAACACTTTAGCCATGCCGTTTGTTATACGTATTACTAGAGAAGAAGAGAATTAGCTGTAAAGAATGGTTAAGAATCTCTGATGTAGAGACTGTGGAACTTGTCCAATATCACATAACTAGTGTGTGTACACTTGTAGATATGAAGTCAATTTTACCTGATTTTCAATCCTGTCCTCTTAACAATACAAATGGATAAAAAAAATGAAAAAGAACCAAGAAATTTTATATGAGTTATTATTTGTCACAATGTATCTTCTTATGGATGTGTCTCTAATCAGTGTTTCTATCAAATGTTTTGAAGTTAGTAAGCGTTTCTAGCATTTACAAGTTAACCATGTTCCCATAAAAATGAAATATATTTAATTAAGTATTTAAGAAATTCACAATATTTTAAACAACCTTATTTTAAGAATATTTTAATAAAAATAATTTGTTATGTGAAAATTTATTGGGAGTTTATTTTATTTCAATACTTCTGATATATTGTTTCAGAAAATAATTAGCTATATTTTAATGTTCATTTAATTCAAGATAACTGTATGGAATTTGAGGGAAGAGAGATGATGGTTGACTGATCAAAATACGAGGAAAAAAATGGCTTATAATCAGTGATACCTCATATGTAGTATAAACTGACTTTTATGTTAAAACCATAAGCACTTGCTTTTGCCACAATACCACTGACTATGCTGACATTTGCCCCTTCTTTTCTAAACCAGGATAGTGGTATCTCCACCAGAATATGTAAGCTTTTTCCTCTATAATTTCCAGCCCTCATCCAGTGTATACATTCTTTTTTGGATATGGACAAGAAAATATTCCATATTTTCTCATTCTATTTCAGCTCAATGTCTAGCTGAGTCATTTCCCAGCTGTTTACACAATACTCATATCATTTCACTTCGTTCTTTAAAAGACAGTGGTCAGGAATTACGTAGTACCTCGTACTTACCTACCCAGTTCTCTATGTGAAATGCAGGCGTCATTAGAATTCTCTTCCCAGTATCATCTGAGACTGGAATCTTTATTTTTTATGGCTTCCTCCAACAGCGCTCTCACTCAGAATAAAGGTGTCAGTCTGCAGGACTAAGAGGTCACACTTACCCTAAACCAGATCCCACCAGCAACTTTCTGAACTTTACAAACAGTCCTGAGCTCATGTCCATCATCTGCTCTGTTCTCTTCCACAGATGTACCTCCCCCAAAAGCCATCACTGCTGCTGGTATGGGCACCCCTACGCTCAAGCAATAGGGGTTTAGATGCAGTTTACCCACGGGGGCTGGGATGTCTCCACACACATATGTGTGATCCCTCTGCAGCAAGGTATCGACTCAGTGTGAGCTAGGGTTAGGAACTGGCTCTTCTTTCACTGCTATCATGAAAAAGTTGAAATCCAAAAGATAAATAAAACTGGTGAACAAACTGTTCAATAAAATATCAGATGCATTTATCAAGGTACAAGAACAGAATATATTTTATTTGATAATTTTCTGGATGTATAACATTTACATATCTGGACATATAATATGTGAATCTATTTTTGTAGTCTTGCCCAAGGCCCCACAAAGTTTAGGAGTATGCCTGTCCATTATATTTTTCCAGAATAGAAGAAACTTAATTTCTTTTTTTTGGAGGAGCATATCTTATCTCTACCTCCTGTGAAAGTATTTACTTTTCTAAAGATATTACCTTTTGTTTCCCATCAGCATATTCTTCCCTGTCACTCCCTCAGATACCTGCCACTATTGCTGTAGAAAACATATCTCTCACCCACCCTTGCCTCATCATCTTTCTTAAGCAGTGAGTCCCACAACTGAGTTCTTCCTATGTAGAAAGTCTGGAGCTGCTACTTATGTGAAGTAGCCTTTCTTTTCTCTATATTAAAAAAAAATGTATTATACTCTAGCCCTCTTATTTCAGGTATTGCTCCTTAACTTTTATTCTTGTTATCTGTGTAGTTACTTTTACCCACAATCTTTGATGTAAGCTCCTTGAGGTCACAGACTACTCACTTACGTACATTCCCCATACACACCAACTTCCCTCTCTCCATTGTGCACAAATACTATGACTGTCATACACATGTTTAAAGGAGATTCCAACAATATTGAATGAATAGATAGATATATAAATGATTTCAGTGGCACTATCCAAAGTATATCATATTTCATGCCAGTTTTATCTTTTAGTAAATAAGGATTTATTGTAGACTTGATTTAGTAGATATAAAACTACAAGGATAAGTCTCACTTCAAATAAGTTCAATGAAAATAAATTAAATCTAAAAGCTTTGTTTTGAATTTTTGGAAATGTTTTATATGTACTCATATACTTGCTATCTTTCTATCTAGCACGTCACAGAACGCTAAGGTAAATGTAACTATGGATTTTCACATGTAGTTTGCCTCTTGGATGAATCAATTCAATAACTGATTAGCTTGAAACAAAAGTATCTGTGTTGCACACTCCCAAAATTATCAGTTGCCAAATTGTCCCATGGTTAATTAAAATATCATTGGTATGAAGTTTAGGAAACAGTCGTGCATATCTTCAAAAAAAATTTTTAATAGAATTTTCTTACTGGTGAGTCACAGACTTCATTTCTCAGAAATGTGAATGGCTGTGCCTAATCTATGGGATAGTGTAGATGTTCTGTAAGCTCAAATGGGAATTGTTGGAATTGTTTTCTTTCACTAAATTCATTAGATTTTAGTCATTTCAGTTTTGTATTTGCAAATCAATCAGATGGTAAATCCTGGATTTTAGTTTTAATAGGATATATGCTATTTATATTTAGCATAGGATGCCTCATGCAATGCACAGAAACTAGAAAAATACTTTAATGATTAAAAAAAAAACATGTATAATTAAGATGCAGATGAGTAAGCTAAAAATAACACTGCGGAAATTATGAAAATTCAGTTTCCAGGTCTTCCACTATGTTAATGTGTAATTCCTTTTAATTGTGGTGCTTACCTCAAGGATTGTTCTGTATTTAAAATGAGATAATGCAAGCTAAGTGCATAATCATGTTATGTGTTCAATAAACGCTAGGTTTTAGTATTATTTTACTGTTAATAACATTATTACTTCACCTCCCTTATTTACATATTTCTTACCAGTGAAATGAATGTTATAATTTCTAGTGTTATATTTTGTCTTGAATTTCAATGCTGAGACAGTGAGATATAAGTCTCTGAGTCTTTTCTCTGACAGGCATCAGAGGTCACTTTTTCCTATTGTTAAATATTCTTGTGCATTGTATAACCTATACTTTTATGAATATCTTTTCCAGAATAAATTTTAAATTTATGAAATAATTAGCATTTAGTCAGGAAATAATATTTAATATAGGTTACTGTCTCACTTTGATAGTCTATAAAATTTTATTACAATGTAAAATAACTGTTCTTATTTGCTTACTATGAAAATGATGGTGAATATATGGGAGAGTTGACACTGCTACTTGCTTCACTTCTACCTATTAAGATAAAAAATCTCTACAATATGTATTTATTCAATAGTTACTTCAGAAGCTCCTATAGCCAAAATGCTATGAATAATGTTTGTTATGACAAATGTAAGAATATTGGAACAGATCTAAAGAAAAGTGATAGGGGTTAGACATGTTACGGGAGAGGTTTCCCAACCTAGATCAGAAATGCTTTTCTTTCCAACACGGGAACTTGACAAGGAGAAAAGGAAATAAATGAAGCAACCTAAGAAACTTGGCACAAATGGGGTAACACATCACACAGAAAAATCAATAAGGATTCATTTATATAAAATTATAGGCAGTGATGTACTTTATGTGCTCTTGGAAGATTTCAAGTATAGCAGATCTCTAAAAGTGTTACCTAGGAAACTGGCAGTAGAGCAACAGTAGTTATACTGAGAAGGATTCTAGAGAGTTTTCAGTGCACTTATTCTCCATATTAGAGGAAAGGAATCAGAGAATATGCCAAATGAAGATGTGTCCGGTGGAGGCCCAGGAGAGGACTACATAAATAAATGAAGTTCATAGTATCATATGCTTTAAGAAGGGACAAGAAAAATCAAATTAGACTTCATCTTGTAAACTACAGATCGGGAGTTATGACTTTTATAAAAAACAACCATTTGGACATAAGTCCTCGTAGTGTAGTAGAAAGTCTGGGTATCAAGAAAATTACCTTGTTACTCTAAGGCAAGTAAATTATTTTCTTTGATCCCTATTATAAAATAAAACTTATAAAATTGATTGAGAAAGCTTAAAATGCCTTCCCACTTCTAAAGCATTGAGTCTTTGGAGACAGAGATCACATTGAAATTAACATCCCTTGAATCCTCTTAAGTAATTTTCGTTAAATCCCTGTAAAATTAAAATGTAACAGTTTCATCATCAGTGTCCAATAACTCTAAACAATGTACTTTTGATCTCTTCATATGATCTATGGGCAAAGGTAATTTTGTTTTATGTTCATATATTCATTAATGGGTCTTCATGTTTAGTAGGTGAAGTATAATTAGGGCACAAACTAAAAATAAACTAAACAAACAAAGGCTAAGTTTAAACTCATACATTCAGAGGGATATTCCAATGATTTAAACAACAAATTGAATGTAGGAGGAGTCATGGTGGAAACTGGAGAAACAAGAATTATTTCAGGGTTAGAGAAGAATTATAGAATGCAAAAATGGAGAGTCTGTTTGTTGAGGCGGTAGAGTGGAAATGCACCTGGCTGTTACCTTACCTTTTTTAGAAGCCTCAAGCTGCTTGGCATGGCTGCAATTCTCACGAGGGATTTTTTTAATGAATGGATAAGGCAGTTTGTGCCAAATTATCTTACGACAGCTTAATGATTAGTCTAGGAGATGTCGTTAGATCTCAAAATAGCCACCTCCACTCTTACCAGTGTCCTACACAATGGTCCTGCATTTGAGTTGCCTCGTAGTATGGTTACCAGCTAAGGGAATGAAATGTTTTGGTTAGAAAATTTAAATGTGAGTAGTAGAAAAAGAGTTAGTTAATCCATCATGGAGCTCTGAGTGAATGTTGAGAATACCAAGGAAATAAGGTAGGATTCATCGAGGCTCTCATATAGAATCATAAACACACAAACACACACACACACACACACACACACACACACACACACACACGAGAAACCTTTCTGTATTCCAAAGGTAGTTACAGGAAAACTACGAATCACACAATATATAAAACAATAAAGTGCAACAAGTAGAATTTATTAGCAAACATATTAAAGTGAGTCAAATTACGTGGGCTAGAAAGAAGTAATAGTAAGGAAACCAGAATTAAGGTGGAATATGAATGCCATGAAATATTCTCAAAGGTAATCCTAACATATGACGTCTCTCTTGTACACGATGTTCTTCTCTCCCTATTGCAGTTTCTGCAAGGCCTGTGCCACATAGTCTTATTTAGTGGTTTTGGACTGAAATATTTGGGAAGTGAGAGTAAAAGGAGACTTAGATACTACTTGTAAACCTTTCGGATTTTCCTTTCTCTGAACCTTTGCTTAACCAGCTTTCTTGGTGAGGGCTTTCTTTTGTCTTTTCTTTCACTTATCTAAATCCCATACATCCTTCAACACCAAATACCAGTGCCAAGGTCAAAGGCAGTCTCATTTTCTACTTAAAATTCTTTGTATTCACCTTATTTAATTATGTACAGTTGATGAATACATTAGAAGTTAGAATACTCTAATTGTGTGTCTGAATTTTATTTGCATATACGAGTATGTGATATATTCAATAATTAATTTTTAAAAATCACACTCTGGGGTGGCCCGATGGCTCAGTTTGTTAAAGTGGTGCGAGCTCTGAACAACGGGGTCCTTGGTTCGATTCCCACATAAGCCAGTGTGCTGTGCCCTCCACAATTAGATTGAAGACAATAAGCTGCCACTGAGCTGCCAGAGGGGCTGCTGGATGGCTCAGTTGGTTAGAGCGTGAGCTCTCAACAACAAGGTTGCCACTTCAATTCCCGCATGGAATGGTAGGCTATGCTCCCTGCAACTAAAGATTGAAAACGGCGCCTGGATTTGGAGATGAGCTGCACCCTTCACAACTAGATTGAAGGACAATGACTTGGAGCTGGAGAACAAGTCGTTGGAGAAACACACTGTTCCCAAATATGCCCCAATAAAATTAATTTTAAAAAAATCGCACTGTGTTTCTCTGTGGGCGTAACATACACATATCCATATATATCTGCAACCCTTGAATTTGGACTTAATTTGGACTTAACCAAATTGGAGTTAATTGAAAAATGGGATGTTAGTAGATATAATGGAAATAGATGTTCAAAACATGTTTCTGCCATCAGTATGCCTTTTTAGGTCCTGTCAATGTAGAGAAAAGTTTCCTTTAAGTAGCTGTTGCCTCTTCAGCATAGGCCCCAGAATTTAAAACTCAGAGTAGACCAGAACACAAAGAACACAAGCTCAGGCAAAAGCAGGCCAGAACAATTCGCAGCTGACTCACAGACACATTAAAACAGAAGGAAAGAAAAGAAAAATATAATTGTTAGATGCCACTGAGATTTGGTTGTTTATTAAGAAATCGTTTTCATACTGTACTCCTTTTGCTAAATAAATAAAGAGCCTTGAGATAATGAACTCTCTAGAGAAATGTAAATTAGTCATAAGGGATAAGAATGAGGATTGTAAGGTAGAATTAAAATTTTAAATAAAGAAATCAGTAACAACTTGATAATGATGGGAATATTGGGAGTTGTTGAAGAAATGTACATATTTTGGGGGGATTAATTCTAAGTTAAAATACTGATAAGTACAAAGGTCCTGAAGCCGGAATGTGCCAACTATACTTAAGGAATAGCAGAGGTAAACAGGGCAGGAAGACAGGCTGTAAACATTTTAGATTTTCTATCAATTACATGGGAAAACACTGGAGGATTTTTTAAAAAATGTATTTGTGAAATGACATATAAATTGTATCTTTTAAAAGAATTACTCTGCTTTGTTGACAATTGACTAAAAGATGGAAGGCTATAGTAACCAGATTGGTTAGGAGGCTATTGAAATAATTCAAAAGAGAGTTAAAGATAGGTTAAAGCAATATAGTAGCAGTTTTCCAGACATAAATCTTCAGTTTCTGGACATTTTTGAAGGTATAACCAACAATATTTGCTGACTAATTTTGATGTGAAGTATAAGAATATTGAAAGGATCAATAGTAATTCCAAATTGGCCAGAAAAACTGTAAAGTGAAATTTCCACCTACTAAGATAGGAAAGACAGTGTAGGGAGCAGTGACAATAGAAGTCACATGAAAAACATTTAACCTAGCGTGAATTGAAGGGATAAGTATATGATAGGATATTGAGTGAAGGATTTTCCTGATGCCCTGCAAACTAGCACTAGAGTCCACAATCATAAACAATCAATACAAAATGCTTCATATTTTTAATAAGTTTGTCCATAAATAGAGGCAGACACTATCTTCAAGGGCTTACATAACAGGGCCAAATATCCCTTTCCCAGTGAACTCCCTTTCTCCACATCCTGCTACTCCATTCCATTACCCGTTAGAATATATAGTGGGAAAAAAAAAAAGCTAGACAGGAGGAGAAAAGAGATAAAGAGATAACACTCTGGGTTACCACTGAAGGGGAAATCAGGTCTAGAAATAAAATGGTCTTACTTCCCCTGCCTATTTGCGAAAGAATAGGATTCTTTTCTCACCAAACAGAGTAAGAAGAATTTACAGATAGAGATTCACTGTAAGAGACATAGAAACTGAAGATGGAAGACTGATATTTCATTTCCCTACTGGAAGCTCATTGTGCCCATTCAATCTCAGAATCTCTCTTATATTCTTTGGACAACTTGACACATGTTCCTGGACTGGTCTTCAGTTCTTTTTTTGAAGGTGGTTTAGCGTGAGGCAGAAGTCTAAATGAGGAGCAGGAAGACCCTATGGCATCTATGCCCAGGAAGAAAATGATCAGGAACACTCAGTGGTTCCTTTGACTCCATGTGAGTTCATGAAAGGTAGAGATGGATCGTGGGATTGCCCAAGGGTCAGCTGCGCTAGTGAAAGGAACACATTACCCAGACATGGTTTATCATATGCTGCAGCCGGATTGAGACGAAGGTGCTCCTTTGGAAACAGGGCTTCACAGAAAGAAGGAATTAGAGTAAATCTAAGCATGGTTCCCAGAAATTCATGAGGATTGTAATTTGAAGCCACCAGTAGGAGACATAAAAGAAAAAAGAAAAAAAAAAAAAAAAGCAAGCCAGAGTGAAAACGTAGATGCTTTCTTACCAAAGCAAAATGAACCGAATATAAAGTTACTTTCCTCTTAAATTGCTCTACTCAGCCTCAATCTCTCAATCCCAGGATGGTAAAAATCTTCAAAACAGAGAGGAAGACTGTATCTCAGAATCAGGTCATTATTCTTCCCTCTTCCCACACAAGGTAGTAGGGGAGGAGTAGGACAAATGAAGGAGAGGCCAATGTCCTCTTTCTATTCCATCTACTATAAGAGACCAGCCTGGTTATGCCTGAGCGAGTGGGTTGCATGGGATGAAATCAGCTACAAGACTGGAGTTCTAAACATAACTGTTGTTAACATTTACTATGAGAGAGTGACCATTAACCTATGAGATCTTCCTGTTATATGTTTATAGGTCAGGAAATAGTGACCTAATGATCACAGTCTAAAGTAATGGTTGGAGAAAATGATACTACTAGGGTTTTTACACCCTCCTCAGTCAGACCTCTGTCAACTTGAATAAAACTTTTCTCTAATAATTTTCCCATCTTTCTTTTAGTAATGTAGTTTAACAGTAAACATAAAAATTATGTCCCTACAAGTATCTGTGGTAATATATATTGAATGCTTTTCTAAATGTTAATGTAAAATGTACATTTAGTGAGAAATGCTTTCCCCTCTGAATTTATACAAATTCTGGTTGACTCAGGGGGGAAAGTTCATTTTGGATTTATAGAAAATATTTCAGATAATCCACCTAAGTGGGAATGAGGAATCAATACATTACAAGAAGTTACTACAAAGTCCTTGAAAGTATGTCAAGTGATTCTCCATGTGTCTAAGATACATACCTTAACTTAAAACAAAAGTATGCATAGAGTTTAGATAATTTTTCTTTGTTGAAGCATACCCCGATGATGTCAGCTTGATAGTGACTCTCAACTAGAAACACAGTTATCTTATTTTCCTGTTCTCTATAGCTCTACTTTTCTTTTTCTCTCTTTTCTGATCTCACTTTTTTCTACATCTTCAAGCTTTCATTTGTTCTCCTTAGAATAGTTTTCAGAAACCTTTAACTGTTAGATGCCATTTCATATTGAATTATTAGTAATATCCTAAGATGATGAAAAGCAACAATTTCTATGCTAGCAAGCTAACATAAGTCTCAAACAATAAAGGGAAATGGTTAAGCAAAAACAATAAAAAATTTCAAAATTTAGGCCTTGCCAACTTTAATCATTCCTTTAGTATAGTATGATTTGTTCTATAACAATCACATGATTTTACAATCAATATTACCTATCAATTTCAATTTATTGAAGAGACTTCATCTCCTTTTATTTTAAATATTCAGCATATTAGTCATTTATCTTTTTCTCTTGTATTTTCTTTCTTGACTTGATTTGAAAAATTTTACCCCTAAATATTTATAAACACACTGGTGTATATATCTTGATCAAACATTGTTCAATATAGCTAGAGAAAGAGCTTTCAAAATATATTTGCTACAAAATGACACTGAGAGCAAAGCATTAACTCTGTGGGAGGTTAGAGATACCTCCCAATTGGTGAACCTGAGGATGTGTGCAAACATGCTCAATACAGTTGAAAATATCAGAAGGCGTCTAGATGCCCAGGTAACTCTTTTGTGTTTAAAGCCAACTGGCTGGATGCTTCAAAAATTATGAAAAGCAGTTGATTGCACTTCAAGTAGCACAGAAATGAAAAAAAAAAAAGAAATCAATAAAAACTTATACAATGATAATTTGTTGGGTGTAGTTAAATAAGCATTTTTACCCCCCCAGCTCAGTTTCAGTGATTGCATTGTAATAGTGATTTTATTCCAGAACTACAGATGACCCTTCCCAAGGTATATCTTTTCATGCCAGGTTTTCAACTGGTAGCAGTTCCACTCACAAATTGACTGAGACTATTGCCAAGTCTGGCTGAAAAGAATCATTATGTAGCAATGATGTTATCAGTCTCTGCTTTCCCTAATTCTGTTTAGAAATAGCTACTAAATTTGTGCAACATGCCACATTGGCCAAACTGATCATGAGCCATTCCTAATTATGCCCAAGAGATTTTTGTTGTTTTTGCCCTTCCTCTCCACCTTTATCTTTGAAAATTAATGATCACTCCTCATTCATCCACTTACTTGTGCAATATTAGTTGAGTTGCTATAGAGTATGAAGCACTGGGGCAATTTATTAGCTGTAGTCCATCTGAAACAAACATGACACAGTAATTTGAACAGAGAAAGTTTAATATAAAGAATTATTAACATTAATAGGGGATTCCTTTAATAATGAATTGACTAGAAGTAAAGAGAGATCTAAAGAATAGAGAAACAACAGATGTATGAGTATTCACTACACCAGGGCTTAAAGAATATCCAAAAAAGAACACCCTACTTCAGGCTGAGCTCTAGGCAGTGATGGTGAAGTCACAATCATAATTCACTGAAAGCTGGGACGTCACTGTGGTAGTACCACATCAGTGTAAATTAATGGTTGCTACAGAAAACAGCTCACCGGGATACATTTTACCAGAGGCAATCTGATACAGTTGCTGGTGAAAGCTAATGCGTTGTGGATGCTGCTGGTTGCCGTGTGTTATAGGAGCCAGAGTGAAGTTGTCCAAATTTCAGGAGTCTGGCAATGGAACAGTATTCCACACAGTACCAGCCTTGCACTGGTTTTCTAGCTACTCATTTTTCTAACTGGTGTCATGGTTTTCTAACTCATGTTATATCATATATTATTTTGCAGTTATCCTATGTTTCAGTATGGGTCTATGAAGGAGATCGTTATGCAAGACGGAGCAATTATAAAGTGTTTCCTTTCCTTTCCTTTCCTTTCCTTTCCCCTTTCCTTTCTCCTTTCCTTTCCTTTCCTTTCCTTTCCTTTCCTTTCCTTTCCTTTCCTTTCCTTTCCTTTCCTTTCCTTTCCTTCCCTTCCCTTCCCTTCCCTTCCCTTCCCTTCCCTTCCCTTCCCTTCCCTTCCCTTCCCTTCCCTTCCCTTCCCTTCCCTTCCCTTCCCTTCCCTTCCCTTCCCTTCCCTCCCTTCCCTTCCCTTCCCTTCCCTTCCCTTCCCTTCCCTTCCCTCCCTTCCCTTCCCTTCCCTTCCCTTCCCTTCCCTTCCCTTCCCTTCCTTTCCTTTCCTTTCCGTCTTTCCCAGCTACAAAAGCTTAATAGCAATTAAGGAAAGATATGAGTGAAATTCTTAGGTATGAGCCTTAAATACGGACTATACACATTCCATTTTCATATAGAATGGCTTCCAAAACTTCTTCTGAGGTTCTCAGTATATCTTACAGTTACTATATGCATAAGAATCTACAAAATGTCCACCCTGACCTATTTTGTTAATAGGATAGCCCGATGTACTATAGCTAGAGAATTTGCCAAACTAGTATTATGTTCTCTACTCTCTGGCACATTGCATTTTGGAATAATGAATCTTACTGTTGTTTATATTTCCTAATACGTAGGAGATTTGTGAAATTAAAGCTGTTAAAAAGAACATATCATTTTTCCATTAAAACTCTTAAATAAAACACCTTGTCCTTCTGTGATAGGAGCTAATACATGATGGAAGCTTTCTCAGATTTTATGTGGTGGAAACTTCTTACTGCACTGGCATAGTATGCCAGATTCACTAGAGAAATTTTCCATAACATGGGAATGTGCTAATAAATAGCTAGTAACTCTGTATTAGTTCCCTATTACTAGTATAACAAAGTGCTACAGATTTTGTGACTTAGAAAATCAGAAATCAGATATGGTTCTTATGAACCTAAAATCAAGGTTTTGACAGAACCACATTGCCTCAGTTGTTAAAGACTCTGTTGTTTAATTTCTACATACTTGTGAATTTTCCAGCCTTCTCTTATTGATGTTTAGTTTCATTCCATTTTCGTCAGAAAAGATGTTTGAAATTATTTCAGTCCTCTGCAATTTGTTAAGACTTGTTTTGTAATCTAACAAGTGATCTATCATAGAATGTTCCACGTGCACTTAAGAAGAGTGTATATTTTGTTGCTGTTGAGTAGAATGTTCTGTATATGTCTGTTAGGTCCATTTTTACTACATATTTTTTCAAGTCCACAGTTTCTTTATTGATTTTCTATCTGGATGTGCTATCCACTGTTAAAAATAGGGTAATAGTCTCCTGCTATTATTACAATTACCGTTTCTCTCTTCACACGTGTTGGTGTCTGCACATTTGAAGAAAAAGGCACCTCTCCCAATATTTATGAACTGGCTTTCATTGGGAAAGATCTTCACCGATCTGACTAGATATTCTGGACCTTTGTTCCCAGTTGCCTTAAATGTCAATTCCCCCCCCCCCCCACCGCCCCAGTATCTGATAATCTCTTACTCCCTCTGGTGTCTGACTATGACTTCTGTCAGTATGAGGTAAAACCAGCTAATCAGGCAGTGCACTCTAAGACCTGTATATTGGAGCCCTGCTCTACTCCTCTCTCTTTACTGGAGAAGCCTCAGCTCTGCACCTTCTCCAAATCTCACAGAGTCATGAAAGTCCCAGGAAGCTGCCGACTAATTTTCTTTGTTTCTAGCTGAACCAGGTGCCCAGGCTGTGTTGGTTTGTTCAGTGCTCTGTGTGAGGCAAGACAGAAACTTGTACCTCGGGAAATGCACTGAAAGGCCAGAGACATTGGTTATTCACCTTCTTTCCTTCCTCCCTCCCCAAGATGAAGTTGAAGGCTGAGGAGATCCCTCTAGGAAATGAGCTTTACCTGTTTGAGTGTAGGATTGATTCAGAAAAAGAGAAATTGTTCTTCTTACTTGTTTCAGTGTAGCTGTTTTCAGTTCTGTGCTCCTATGGGTATATCTTCTTAAATGGATTCTAGTTATTCTATAAAGGTATTTTAGTCCTTATATTGTTGTTAAATTCGTGTTTCTGTAAAGGAACAAGATCTGAGACTTATTATTCTGCCATATTGATAATTCTTTCCTATTTTTTATACCCTTAGTATAAATTGATTTATTTGTCTTTGTTGTTAAGCTGTAAGAGTTCTTTATATATTCTGTATATAAGCCGACTATCAGATCTATATTTGCAAATATTTTCTCTCAGTCTGTGCGTTGTCTTTTCACATTCTTGATCTTATAATTTGCAGCACATTTTAAATTTTGATGTAGTACTGTTTCCCTATGTTGCCTTTTGTCACTTATACCTTTGTTTTCATATCTAAGAAATATTTTCCTAATCCAAAGATTTACTCCTACATTATCTTCTAAGACCTTAATAGTTTTAGCTCTTATTTTTATATTTGTTGATTCTTTTGAGATTTTGTTGTTGTTGTTGTTGTTTTGTTTTGTTTTGTTTTACGTGGTATTAGGTAGGGGTCCAAATTCATCCGTTAGAATGTGGAGATCCAGCTATTCAAATAGACTAGATCTTTCCCCAATGAAATTGTCTTGACACCTTTGTGGAAAATCAATTTATCATAAATGTAAGAGTTAATTTTTCTACTATTAATTCTATTTCATTAATCTTTATATCTGTCCTCATGTCAGTGCTACAGTGTTTTGACTACTATAGTTTCATAGTAAGTTTTCAAATTCACAGGTATGAACCCTCCCTCCAACTTTGTTCTTTTCATGATTGTTTGGGTCATTTTTTTTTCTTCATTTTTTTCTTCCCATATAAATTTTAGAATCAGCTCTTATATTTCTACAAAAAGTCAGATGAGACTTTTTAATAGATAGTGTATTAAATCAGTACATCGACTTGGGGAATATTGACGTCTTGATAATATTAAAAGTTCTAATCCAGGAACATGAGATGTCTTCTATTAAGATAATTGTTTTATTGTTTTCAACAAACTCTTGTAGTTTTAAGTATAAATCTTACATTGCTTTTATTAATCCCATCCCTACATATGTTTGATACTTACATGAATGGGATTATTTTTAAAAACTTGTTTTTGATTGTTCATTGCTAGTGTAGCAGATAATTTTTGCATATTGGTCTTGGATTTTGCATTCTTGCTGGGTTTATTTATTGGTTCTAATAGATTTTTTTGTGGATATCAAGGGATTTTCTATATATAGGATCATGTCATCTGTGAATAAACATAGTTTTACTCTTCCTTTTCAACCTAAGTTTTTAAGTTTATTTTTCTTGCATAACATTCCTAGCTAAAATCTCTCATATAATCTTGAATATAAATAGTCAGAGTATATATCCTTAGCTTGCTCTCACTATCAGGTGGGGTGAAAATCATATGAAGTTATTTGTAGTGTTTTCTTGTGGTTTTGTTTGTTTGTTTGATGGTGTTCTTTATCAGTTGAGGAAATACCCTTTTATTTCTAGTGTTAAATGGTTGTACCCTGCATTGGTGTTGTGTTTTGTGTGCTGCTCATTCTGTTGAGAGCAGTATATGTTTTTCTCCCATTATTCTATTAAGATGATGCATTACAATAGTTGATTTTAGAATGTTATACAAACCTTGCCATCTTGGGATAATACCTAATTAGTCTTGTTGTATAATCCTTTTTTTAATGTTGCTGCTTGGGGGTTGCTTATATTTTGTTAAGAAATTTTGTATGATATTCATAAGGAATGTTATTTTGTAGTTTTCCTTCCCTGTGATATCTTTGTCTGGCTCTAGTGTAAGGATAATACTGCCTTTGTAGAATGAGTATGGAAGCTCATACTACTTGTTGTTCTCTCCTTTGTTTTCTGGAAGAGTTGGAAAGTTTAGTATTAACTCTTCTGTAAATACTTAGAACAATTTACCAGAGATAACCTTAAATATTACCAATGTTTGATCTTATTTACATTTTTTAGAAACTTTTTACCAGTTTGATAGTGAGTGGATGTTAAATTTTATTAAATGATTATTCTACATGTCTTGATCTGAAGGTCAGGCAATTAAGTTCATGAACTCATCCTAAAAAAAAGTACTTCATACCTAATTGCTGAATATCACTATGGCCACTTTCAAAGTATTCCCCTCAGGAAGCTATGCACCAACACCAGTGCCTAGTCCACCCTTCAAAACAATTTTGGATTATTTTTCTGGAATGGCCATCAGAGCTTTCATTATATTACCCTTGATGTCCCGAATGTCATCAAATGTCTTCCTTTCAATATTTCCTTTCTCTTCAAATTAAAAAAAAAGTCATTGGGGGCCAGATCAGGTGAATAGGGAGGGTGTTCCAATACAGTTGTTTGATTACTGGCTAAACACTCCTTGACAGACAGTGCCTTGTGAGTTGGTGCATTGTCATGATGCAAGAGCCATGAGTTGTTGGCGAAAAGTACAGGTCATCTAACTTTTTCACGTAGCCTTTTCAGCACTCCTAAATAGTAATCTTGGTTAACTGTTTGTCCATTTGGTACAAATTCATAGTGACTAATCCCTCTGATATCAAAAAAGGTTAGCAACATCATTGCAACAAAGTTCTCGAACTTAATTGTCAGACCTGGTATAATCACTTTTTTTTTCTTCTTTATTCTATGATAGTGTTGTGTATTAAAGAATTTTTTGATGTTAAAAGTGGTTCAGTCATGGTAGAAGTAATCTTTTACACAATATGTTTTTATTTTTTATATAAGAGTGTATCAATTTACTATTATGTTAAGGATTCTTGGGTCTACATTCATGAATTTGGTCTATTTTTCTTCTTTGCCAGGTTTGTTAATCAGGGTTATGCTGTTAGTATTGAAAAAAAATTCAGCAATTTTGCAAGAGGTTATATTTTTCAAAAACTATTTCAAAAATAAAAATTTTACTTTGTTGAATATTTATAATTATTTATTATCTATGTCACTGATTTCTGCTCTTTCTAAATTTATGTCTATTTTTTATTTACATTCAGTGATATGCCTGAATTTTTGGCTTTGTAGAAATTTTAGGTCATTAATTTTTTTCAGGTTCTTCTTTCTATAACAATATCAGAATTTAAAGCATTAAATTTACCTCTAAGCTCCCTTTTAATGAGCAGCTCACCAATTCGAAAGTGTCCTTGTGATTCCTTTTTGTCCCAGGAATTGTTTAGAGGTGTCTATTTTCTGTTCGTTTGTTTCCAAAAACTTGTGTATGTATATTATGTATATACATTATTTGTCTGCATATATTTTACATACACAAAATATCCCCAAAGAAGTGACTTTCATTTTATTGTAAATAGCATATATGTGTATTTATATTTATAAATATATATTCATTTTAAATAGCAAAAGCATTTATATATATATATATCACTCTTCCTTTTTAATTTTTAAGTATTTGTAAGTTAATATCTCTAAGTGGCTTTTGAAACAGGAAATATCTAAGTACAAATGGTATAAAGCTGACATTTTAGTTGCTATGAGTGAAACACTATAATGAATGGAAGTAACTTTCTGCTTGATCAAATTAAAGCCCTCTTATTGTTCTTTAAATGTAATGAACATTTGAAATAGGCCTGTAGGTGACCACTAAAAGAACTGAAGTGTATCTATAATTTCATCAATTTTAGTCATTGTTCCAAAAAAACAAAATAAAGAGGCTCTTGAGAGACGGAATATTATCTGCATGTAGATAAAAGAAAGTAGAATGTTGCTTTATACTTTAAAATCAAAATATGTATCACTAGATAACTTTTCCTTTAGGGTATTGCAGGTAGGAGGTAATAGTTTTTGTAGCATCCTTTAACTTGGCACAATCCATTTCTCTCCATAGGAGAGTTGTGTTATTATTAGCACTATCATGGGAAGCAGATTTTATGCTGGTGAATAAATTGGCAACCTGAATCACTGGCTCCATTTTACAAAGTTATACACAGTGGACAAGTGATGCAATAATGCGTAGAGCCTGTCTCTGTGACTAATTGACTCCTTTACAAAGCTCCCAATGATAAATAAATACATTTAAGCACCATCGGGGATAAATGATTATGTTTACAAAATTAAACTCTAATATATGCATAATAAATAATGTACTAGTAGTTTACAAAACACTCAATTTTTGTCTTACTCTGGCTCTGTCACCACGTATAAACAGGTTTGACACTTTAGTCATATGTCTTATTTAGTTTTCTCCTTCACCTTCTTCTTTCTCTTCATCTTCCTCTCCTTCTCCTTTTCTCCTACTTCTCCCCCACCTTCTTCTTTTTCTTCATTTCCTGATCTTTTCTTACTTTCCCATTTTTATTAATTGATATATCCTCCAAAATTACAACCCAAGAAGCTATTCTATTTTTCTCAAATAATATTTGTATCATATGAAAAACACTAAAGAGCAGATAGCCTGAGAGTGCTTAACTGTAGTGGTTCTGTCTCTAGATTATTCTCCATTCTTCATTCTCTGGTCAAATGAGTGAATGAATGAATGAAACCAGTCATTAAAATTATGTGAAGAGGGAGAGGCAATTACCAGGGAGTGGACCTTATAGATTGGAAAAGGCACACAAAAATGTTTTTAGGAATAAAAACTAAAATTTTATTAAAATTGATTTATAATTTTGTCAGTTACGTCAATTAATATAATTATGATTGCATAATTGAGAGTTTACATATTTTTATATAGTTAAAAATTCATAAAACATGAAAATATAAGTACATATATACTGACTTCATGTGTGTTGCAGAGTTATTTAGAGAAGTTCCAATGCACACTTAGTCATCAAAAAATAAATTGGAGGAAGGAAAAGAAGAAAGTAGCCATTTTATTAGGGAGACAATTCTACTAAATGAATACATGCCCAGGAGTGTTCGTTAGACAGAAGTCATGCTATTCCTAAATGATTATCAGTTTGTGTTTCTTCCATAGGCTGAATGTCTTTGATATTTAAAATGTAAAACTAAAAACTTTTAGTTTTCCTATGCATTATTTTACATATTTTTATAATATAAATTTATTTCGACCTATCACAGGGTAGTTACACAAAAGTAACTAATTTGGCTTAAAATTTTTCAAGAGTGATTTTTTTTTACTGTATGTTTCCCCTTATTCACTAACCTGAAGTGTTAACCATTTGTATACATTATCTTTCTGCTATAACAGTGCTGCATAGCAAACAACATGGGAAATGAATGTGTTAAAGTCACAACCTAATTTATGCTCATGAGTACATGGATCAGCTGCTTCTCATCTTGACTCTGTTGGCCATATTGGGTTCAATAAGTTTTGCCTCCAAGATGTGAGTTGTTACTAAATATATTTAGACCCAAGCTGAAAGAGCATATTCTATCTGGGAGATGAAATTCTCATGTCTGTCAACAGGGGCACAAGAGAGAATAAACCACTCCATGCAATTACAGAGAAAGTCTCTGCTTGGAAGTGCTCATGTGTCACACCTCCTAAAATTCTTTTCGTCAAAGTGAGTCACATAGACAGAAGCAACATCTAGAAATTGGAGAAGTAAGATACTACCATAGAGGAGGCTAAAGAGGATTAATACATTTTGAATCATAGTACAATATACTTACCATGTAAGTATGATTTTATAGCTAAATTTTCCTTGTGAAAAATCCCTGCAATGTTCAGACATGACTGGTGTAAGGACCGCATTATTCAATTTTTTTTTCTTTTTTAATTAAGGAAATGATGTATTTCAGAAACATTTGTGTAGGTTTTCCCCAAACTTAGGCTTTTTTGAAGTCAGGATTTTAATGCTATTTTAAACAGCTTTAAATAACTTCTTTGCATTTGCTTTAGTTTGTGACAAAGAATATTAAACAAGTTGTTTGTTAGAGATTTCAACACATACCATGATTTGGTCTACTAATTGGCATTACAGAAGTGCTGAAGTCCCACAGAAGTGTTATTTATAGAGAATCTAAATTTCTTCAGAGTCAACATGTTTACTATCAACTTTTCTTTGCAGAAAAATATTGCTATAGCTATATTTAATGAGAAGCATAAATCGCACCTAATGGACCATGATCAGATTACCATCAATTTGTGATACTAAGGTATGGATTTAGGAATTTATTTTTCAGGGACTATTTTAGATTGGGTTGAAATATTTACATATGGATGAAACAGCTTTATTTTTAGTGTTTCAAGTAGCAATGGAACATTGTATATCTTTGTGTTCTATTTGGTTCATAAATATTGAAGTAATAAGTATTCCTGATTATAACCAGGAAATGAAAATATACAGATAGGAAAGCATGTTAACCTAGAAAATCTGTCTACGTTTTTAAAATGTAATCTGTCTATGGTAATCTGAAAATCTGTCTATGGTTTTTAAAATGTAACAAAAAAAGAAAAATTAAATTTTGGGGATGAGGAAGATGAAGAGAGAAACAAAAACACATGTATCAATGGTTTATTAATGTTGTCAGTCCCCTATTTGCAGGAGTGTGTGACACTGGGTCTTTGGGTGGCATACCAAAGGGTAGACAAAGCTGGCTCAAGGATGGTTAGATCATTGATGCTTACAGTCTTGAGAGCTAAAATGTGGATGTCTTTAGTTTACTGGAAAGAGTGATTTTAAAATATCACTAATATGAAAACTTTTATGCATTTCAATACTTTACATTATTTTCCTGAGTTTAAACTTTTTCTATCACCATAACAATTAGATATATGATCAGCTACTTCAACACTTTACCCCAAAACTAAGGCGTATGGTGAGAGGCATCTCCAACCTACTTCGTCATTCTCCTCTCTTTTCCACACACAGCCATATGACAATTAACTAATTTTTTATCGATAATTACTTTGATGTTTTTCTAGCTTTGTTTATTGTATAGATGATACACAGCCATGTTACCCATGCATTTCAGTATTGATTGTGAGAGTGTGGCAGACAGTATCAAAAGAGTGCTGAAAGCCAGATAAATGTTTTCCTATTATCTCTTATATTTAGAGTGCCTTGATTGGAAACACGCAGATGTAATATAAAATCTATGGGAAGCTTCTCGGAAAGATATCTTATTTTCTGATAGAAGTAACAGGGGTGAGAAGAGAGTGCACATTGGCTGTTCTTTTTTCCTTCTTCCTTTCTGGAATGCAAACTTGCTACCTGGTGATGAATTTGGCATTCTGAAACCAGGATAAAAGAAGTCAAGTAGAAAAACACAAGATGCTAAGGATGTCAGGGAAGAATGATACAGTCTTGGAACTGTTTAGATTATTGAACTACCTTACCAAGAGCAAGCATTTTCTATGTGCAATTATATGTGGAAAACAAGCCTCTATTTTTCAAGGCATGATTTATCAAGTTTTCCGTTCTTTGCTGTCAAAAAACACTCTTACATAGTTAAAATATTTTTGTAAAATAAAACGGTAAGAGAGAATTTCCTGGTTAAAGAGTATACATGTTTTAATTATAAACATTATTATAAAATTTTCCTTTAAAATATGCAATTTTACACCCTGTCAACACAAAATTGGAATGTCTGTTTTCATAGGTTTCTACAATATTAAATGTTATTCATTTATGTATTTAGCAACATTTATTAATAAATGTTCCCGTACTGTGCTAATGGTCAAGATATGGAAATAAGCAAAAAATATTATGATTTCTGCCTTCCATGTTTTCAGTTAGGATTAAACTTTTATTGTTAGACGTCATCAAAATGGCGGCGTGAGGTGAGCCTCTGTAAAGTTCCCTTGGAATTTACAACTAATCGAACAACAATAACTCCACAAAGGACTACCTGCACAGCAGACAGGCAAGACGAAGAGACCCACTACTGAATTCACCTAAAGGTGGGAGAATTGCACGAGCGGGGGAGAAGGGAAGGGAGAAGTGACGAGACAGAGCCACAGGGGCACAGGACTCAGACATAGCTCAGTGCTCCAAGCTCGCTGTATCCCGGAACTACCACAGCTGCGGGAAAGGGAAGGACTCAGACTACTAGGGCTCCGCTTATGGCCCACAGAGCTGAGAGGGCAGTGTATAACACGGCTGAACCCAACGCTCACGGCACAGACCTCGGAGAAAAGACTGAGGGAAGAAGGCTGAAAACGGTGGTTTAAGCCCTCACTGCCGCAGAGAACAGAAGCCTTATGCACTGAGACTAGCCGCCTTGCCCTACCCTCCCAGAGCTCACCCCACCCCCACCTTCCCGGTGCTAGAAGCAGAACAGTAGCAGTGTCAGATCAAAAGAACAGAATATTTGCTGTTCTGAGAACTGTGGACCGCAGACACTGATTCACAGCCCAACTAGTTCCGGCAAAGGGGAGGGAGCCTTGGAAGCAGGACCGGCTGTGGTGGTGCTCGCCTCCATTGCTCTGGGCCACCTCTCACAACTCACCCCACACCTGGCCCCACCTATCTGGGCAGATCCCTGCAGGAGTAAACAGAACTGCTGAAACGTACGGGCTCTGAATCTGGTGCAGAAAGAGCTTTAGAACTTCAAAAGCTCTCCGCATCCCCACAGGGGCGTGGCGCCCTATGACCCAGGCGAACAGTTGACAGAGGAGAAGCCCATTTCCCAGGGAATCCCCCCATTGTGTGAGAAGCTGGAATCGTGCAGAGAAGACATAGCTCTACTGTGTGAGAGATGAAAAAGTCTGCAGTCGGAGAGAAAAATAAAACATTCTACCAACAAGCATTGGAAAACAAAAGAAAGACCTCTTACTATCAACCTGTTGCAGAAGCCACTCCTATAGAAGTCTAGGAAGAGAAATAATAAATCAGTAATTGCCATGAATAACCAAAGCAACAAAACAGCTCAGAAAGAAAGTAAAAAGTCTCAAGAAAAGGAACTTACAGATATGGAAATATGTGACTTAAATGACAGAGAATTCAAGATTGCAGTTCTCAACGAGAAAAAACTAAACGAGATGCAAGAAACACAGAAAGGCAACTTAATAAACTGAAAAACGCAATCAAAGAACAACATGAGCATTTTACGAAAGAGATTGAAATTTTAAAAAAGAACAAAGTGGAATTTCTGGAGATTAAGAACTCAATAGAAGAAATTAATAATGAAATAACCAGCTGTCGTGTGGGGTGGCCTGCGGGGTCTCTGGTCCCACTCCCCACATAAGAACGCAAAACATGGTGAGGCCAAAAAGGAACACCCACGGAGCCATAGATAGGGGAGTCAAACCAATATATTCTCGCTGGCGGCTGGGCTGGAGGAACAGGAAGCAGGAGCCACACTGTTCGCAACCTGCTGTCCACTTCTCTGCAACCTGCAACCCGCACTCCTCCGTGCTAACTGCAATCCATGCTTGCCAGCCCAGCCACCATCTTCTTGCTCGTCCCCATTCTTTTCTGCTAGCGTAGCCACAGCACTTATATTAGTGGTCAATGGCTTACGGGTTACAGCTGATGGCCAACTAGCCATAGCTGATGGCCATCTGATTACAGTTGATGGCCATTTACTACCTGAGCCAGCACCTTTCTATGTGAGGCTGAGAGCCTAGAAACTGCTTTTTGGGGCTTGGTCTCCATACCAGCTTAGATAGTAGAGTTGACCAGATGGAGGAAAGAATCAAAGATAGAAACCTGGAATTACACAGATGGAAGAAGAAAGAGACTTGAGACTTAAAAGAAATGAAAGAACTCTACAAGAACTTTCTGACTCCATCAGAAAGAGCAATATAAGAATAATGGGCATACCAGAAGGAGAAGAAAGAGAGAAGGGAACAGAGAATATATTCAAACAAATTGTTGATGAGAACTTCCCAAACTTGTGGAAAGAACTGGATCCTCAAATCCAAGAAGCAAATAGAATACCTAATTACCTCAATCCCAACAGGCCTTCTCCAAGGCACATTGTATTGAAGCTGACTAAAATCAACGACAAAGAAAGAATCCTCAAGGCAGCCAGGGTAAAGAAGATGGTAACCTACAAAGGAAAGCCCATTAGATTATCAGCAGATTTTTCAGCAGAAACTCTAAAAGCCAAGAGGGAGTGGAACCAAATATTCAAACTATTGAAAGAGAGAAATTATGAGCCAAGAATAATATATCCACCAAAGATATCCTCTAGATATGATGGAGGAATAAAGACCTTTCCAGACATACAGAAGCTGAGGGAATTTTCTAATACACAACCTGCACTACAAGAAATACTAAAGGAGACTATTTGACCACCATCAACAGGGACAATTTGTGGCAACATAAAAAGGGGGAGAGTAAAGGCCTGAACCGGAATATGGGAATGGAGAAAGTAAGTGTGCTGAAGAAAATGGAATACTCTGAATATCAAACTTTCTTTTACATAAACTTAAGGGTAACCACTCAAAAAAATAAATAAATAAATAATCCAGAAATCTCATCCTAGAAAAAATGCTACACACCTCATTGCTGAATATCACTATGGTCACTTTCAAAGTACTCCCCTTGGGAAGCTATGCACCGATGCCAGCATTTAGCCCACGCTTCAAAGCAATTTTGGAACTCTTTTTCTGGAATGGCCTTCAGAGCTATGGTTGTGTTACCCTTGATGTCCCGAATGTCATCAAAATGTCTACCTTTCAATATTTCCTTTATCTTTGGACAAGTAAAGAAATAATTGGGGGCCAGATCAGGTGAGTAGGGAGGGTGTTCCAATACAATTACTTGTTTACTGGCTAAAAGCTCCCACAAATACAGTGCCATGTGAGGTAGTACATTGTCATGATGCAAGAGCCATGAATTGTTGGCGAAAAGTTCAGATCATCTAACTTTTTCACGCAAAAGTTTTCAGTGCTTCCAAATAGTAAACTTGGTTAACTGTTTGTCTAGTTGGTAGAAATTTGTACTGAATAATCCCTTTGATATCAAAAAAAGGTTAGCAACATCGTTGCAACAAGTTGGCGAACTTGTCAGACCGCAGGTACATGAGCACATGCTTGTATATAATATTTACAAATTTTGCTATATTAATTTGTATATGATTGCCTTATTGAATTTTGTACTGCTTATAATAGTTTGTTGACTCCCTAATGTTTCTAAATATTTAATTATATTACCTGAAAATAATCATGTTTTCTGTTTTTTTCCAATATTTATACTCTTAACTTTCTTTTATCTAATGGAATGAATTACAATTTCCAGAACAATAATATAATGATTATGTTAAAAGACTTTCTAATTGAAATACTATTTTAATATTCCTTTTCTTATTATTTTTAGTATTAAAGGCACTCATAAAATACTGCAATATTTTTTTGTAAAGTATTTTCGATCTTCTAATAAGGTCATCTTTGATCACATTTTTCATAAATTGTCAATATTTGAGTATACATTTTTTTTTCCTAACTATCATAAAATATTTTCAGGATATTTTCTTCCAAAATATATTCATCATATACCTTATACATATTGGCATCTGCATCTATTTTTTCTCTGTCTCTCTCTCTCAATTTTGCATAGTTTCCATAATTAAACAACTTGTTCCTTATATCTAATTAATTCATTATTTAATTTGTAATTAAATTGTTAAGTGACTTAATTCCAATTAAGTTGTTCATTGTATCAAATTAGTCTTTGACTGAAAAAAAATGTATGTCTAGTTCTTTTAAATGCATAGTAATTGTGTGGGATCGTCTTCTTCTCTCTGACCTGTGTAGCAAGGCCTATGTCTTAGTACCAGGTCAATGGAACAGTCCTCTCCATACAAGATACCTGTTGCCATTGATAATACTGTACAATAAGTAGGCCACAATTTAATAACATAAAACAACAAATCTTTACTTATCCTACTATTCCACAGATTGGCAATTTGGTTTTGGCTCAGCTAGTCCATTCTGATCTCACCTAGGCTAGCTTATGCTTCTATGGTCAACTGATAGGTTAGTTGGGGTTGGCAAAGATGTCTAAGAAGTCCTCAGCACTGACAACTCGTTTCTCCTTTAAGAGTTTTTCTTTGTCCAATACGCTAGCCTGAACTTGTTCAGGTAGTCAGAGTGTTCTGAGAGAGAAGGCTGAAGACCAGTTTCAAGAGGTTGGGAATTAGACAGTCTCTGTTCATGGGAGGAACTGCTAATGAAGGTACAATGATAATTGCAGTTATTTTTTTCCAAACTATCTATTACACTATCTCCATTTGTAAGGAGCCACAGTAGATATTGTTTTACAATGAGTTCCTTTTTCCCCTTATATGTAATCTAAACTCTTTGATTCCTATAGAGTTTAATTATAAAATAACTAGATGAAATTGTTAATAATTTGGCAGTTTTCATCTAAACACTCCAAACTTGTTTGATATGAAAATGTTGATTTGTCTTTTACCATGTGTTTGAAACTCATTACTACATCACGGTTTCTTGAGCAGTTCAACACCTAAATGCCTATGTAACTTTAATTTGATTGATTGATATGTCAACTAAATACCTTGCAAACCTCCAGGTATTTGTAAGTCTGTGCCTAGCTTGTCCCAAAACAGAGGCCATTAGGATTCACGTTTGATGGTTGCATACTATGTGACTTGGTGAAAGAGCACTTTTTCTTCTATAAGCAACTGGAAAATAACCACATATTAGAGTTCTCCAGAGAAACAACCAATAGTAATATGGATACACACACACACACACACACACACACACACACACAGACACACACACACACACACGTTATTATAAAGAATTTGTTCAAGCAATTATGGAGGCTGAGAAGCTAAGTGCCAAGATCTGGAGACCCAAAAGAGCTAATGTGGAAGTTCCAGTCTATGTCCAAAGATCTGAGGGAAAAGACAGTGTCAGTGGTGTTTCAGTTTGAGTAATAGTCTTAAAGTAGGAGAAGACCAAAGTCCCAACTCTAAGACAATCAGGACGAGAGAGCAAATTCTTCCTTACTATGCTTTTTATTCTTTTCAGGCCTTCAAGGGATTGCATGAGTCCCAACCACATTGGGGAGGGCAGTCTATGTTACTAAGTCTACTGATTTAAATGTTAATTTCATCCAGAAACATCTCATAGACACATCTAGAATTATGTTTCTTCAAATATCAGGAGCCCTGTGGCCCAATTGAGTTGACACATAAAATTAACCATCACAAGACACATTTTTGTGATGATGCATAGATTGTATGAATTACTTTTCTCACCTCTGCATCACTAAATCCTTCATGGGATGAAGTAAAGCTGTATTACTTAACAATCCCTTTTAACTACCTCCTTCCACCACCTCCCCACTGCACCCAACCAAACTCACCATTCCTCTCTATTAGGCATTTAAAAGATGATCAGCAGCAATAATGTTGGTTTGGATTTTATTTACAATACAAACAATTAAATTTGTTTCTTTAAAGCATATGCATTTAGAGAAAAAAATAACCTAATTTTGACTTCATCTTTGATACTAAAAATTAAATAAAATAAACCTTGTACACAAGAATACTTTTATTTTTAATATGCCTACTTATGAATTTGAAGTGAAACTTTACCTAAAGGCATTTTCAGGAATTAAGAAAAGCAGATATGAGCAGTACATTCCTAGTAGCAAACCATATCCATAACAATGACCACACTGAAATAGAAATGGCTGATCATAAAAATCATAAAAATAAAGGGCTAAGCTGCCACATGTCAGACAGAAATTACTCTAAATTATAAAATGTAATTCTGAACTGGATGTGGTAGAGGGGTGTGTGTGTGTGTGTGTGTGTGTGTGTGTGCGCGCGCGTGCGCAGGAAGGGGGAGTTCATATACAAAAACTCCAAAACACAATTAGAAACCTGAAAGACAAATACATATATATTAATTTAAAAACAGAAAAACTTTCTTAATAGTAAACATAATCACTTAATGGAAATTCCCATGGTACAGAAAACCATGAATCTGATTTTCTTTTCAAGCGTTCTTTTTTTTTTTTCTTTTTAAATCACGTTTCTCTCACTTTAGACACCACTAGGATGCAAAAGAGTGGGGGGAGAGAGCGTATGAAAATACTGGTGTCTAATTTTACGTGAAAGCCTCTGTAACAAATCAATGTGCATGTCAGGTGGTTTCTAGTGCATTTATTTTTTTCAATAAAATTGAAGAAGACTTAATCTAATTGTCGGTGGAGAGATCATTAGAATGACTTCTGATGATAAATCACTGTGTGTGTGTGTGTGTGTGTGTGTGTGTGTGTGTGTGTTTGGCATACAAATCAGAATTTTTTAAAAGTGTTGAATGACTTTGCTGTAGAAAAAATATTTATTTACATTTAATTATTTATGTAAAAAAATACCTTACTACTTACTCATTGTAGAATTTAGAAATTATATTCCAAATCATGCTGATTAGAAAAATATAGAACATCCATTTCATTAAATGAGACATTTCTAATAAATTTGAACTTTACACATGCACAAATTATCTAAATGTATTCTATTTATAATGATTAAATGATTTCTTGCTACTAATTATTACAATAATTAATGAAGGCAGAAATAGAAAAAAAATAATTAAACTTATGAACACAACAATATAAATATATAAAATATTAATATATATGCACTCCTTGTTCATTTAGTACCTATATTTCTCCTACACTGAAATGAGACATTCCTCAGAGGGCGCTGGTTCCTTTTAATTATCTTCAGATCAATATCTAAGCTCTAGGTATTCTTATTGTTGGAGGGGCATCTTTGCTTTTAAGCCTTTTCAATGGACAGAATAAAGAAATAGAATATATATACATAATAGCTATTCAATTAAAATTTTCCAAACAAAAGATGGGTGTCCTTAATTAAGCCAGTGAGGCAATGTGGAAAATGAGTGTTATAGACAATGAGAGAATGGGGATGTCATTAAGGCATAGCAAGTCCGTGTTTTTAAGAAAAACAAACAAACAAACAAACAAACAAACAAAACAAGGAGGTTGTGGTGAGTGAGCAGACGTACAAGGGGGTCTATTGTAAGAGACGAGGCCAGGGGGAGCAAGGAGGCAACATTATTTAGGGCTTTACGGCAAACGCATTTCTAATTTCTGAATACTTTTCATAGTTTAGACACATATCAGGGAATGGTCTCAATTCCAAAATCAGCATACTTAAGCCTAATTTCACTTTCAATTATAGATACAGTGACTCTAACTCAAGTGTGTCTCAGTACCAACCAGAGTATGAAGAAGACTCAGAAACCTAAAATTAATAGATATCTGGAAGAGGTTGCTAAATTTTGTCTTTAAACAAGCTCCAGGTCTGGATTATTGGATGATTTTTAATCAGAAGATATACACAAGTTTTTTTTAAGAAAATAAAGGAACTTAATGTACCCTAAGCCTTGTATTGTACAAAGCTGTGAGGTAGCAATATGATACTTCATGTGTGAACTGCAGAAGAATCAGAGAAATTCAACACTTTTGGCTCCATGGAAATTTCCACTATCAACTAAGTCCAAGCAGTAATTGGATGTAAACATGTTGCTAAAAAAAGCAGATACCTGAGAAAGAGTGTACCAAATGTTTCTAAAGCAAAAAATCCTAAGAGAATCTTCTTTCATGTGTTCTTTAAAAATATAGAGAAATATGCCCTATTTAGTTAACAGAATAAATTTCTTCGAAATATTATCCTTAAGAACAAAAACTCAGTAGACTTGTATGGACTCAAAAAGACCCTGAATAGCTAAAGCAAACTTGAGAGAAAAAATAAAAAGTCCCAACATGTCACACTTCCTGACTTCAAATTATACTACAAAGTGACAATAATCAAAACAGCATGAAATTTGGCAGAAATACAGACACACAGTCCAATGGAACAATATTGAGAACCCAGAAATAAACACACATATATATGGGCAAATAATTTTTGATAAAGGACCCAAAAATACACAATGGAAAAAAGTCCTCTTCAATAAATGGTGCTGGGAAAATTGGAAAGCCACATGCAAAAGAATCAAAGTAAACTGCTACCTGTCACCATATACCAAAATTAACTCAAAATGAATCAAAGACCTAAACAAAAACCTGAAACAATAAATTAGAAGAAAGCATAGGTGCTAAACGTACGGATCTTGGGTTCAGAGAGGATTTTATGAATTTGACCTGAAAGGCAAGGGAAATAAAAGCAAAAATAAATGAATGGGACTATAGCAAACTAAAAAGTGTCTGCACAGTATAAGAAACCATCAATAAAACAAAGCAGCAACCTACTGAATGGGAGAAGATACTTCCAATACTTCCAATAAGGTTTATTGGAAGTATTGGAAGTATTAGAATCTGCTAGTACTTCCAATAAGAGGCTAATACTTCCAATAGCCAAAATATATATAAAGAACTCATATAACTCAACAACAAAGAAACAATCCAATTAAAAAATAGGCAGAGGACCTGAACAGACTGAACAGACACTTGTCCCAAGAAGACATACAAACTGCCAACAGATATATAAAAAGATGCTTAACTTCATTAGCTATTAGGGAAATGCAAATCAAAACTACAATGACAAACCACCTCACACCAGCTAGAATGGCTATTAACAACAAGAAAAGTAATAACAAGTGTTAGAGAGGTTGTGGAGAGAAAGGAACCCACATACACAGCTGGTGGGAATGCAAATTGGTGCAGGCACTACGGAAAACAATATGGAGGTTCCTCGAAAAATTGAGAATAGAATTGCATACAACCCAGCAATCCCTCTTCTAGGTATCTGCCCCAAAAGCTGAAAACATTTATCCATAAAGATATATGTAGCCCTACATTCATTTCAGCATTATTCACGGAGGCTGAGACATGGAAACAAGAAAATGTCCTTCTATAGATGATTGGATAAAGAAGATATGCAATATATACACAATGGAATATTACTCAGACATAAGAAAAGATAAAATACTGTCATTTGCTGCAACATGGATGAATCTTGAAATTATTATGCTAAGCAAAATAAGTCAGAAAAAGTCGAGAACCATATAATTTCATTCATGTGTGGGATATAAAACTGAAAGCAACAAACAAGACAAACAAAAACTCATAGACACAGACAAGTTTAGTGGTAATGGGAAGGTAATCCAGAAGGGAGATGGTAGAAAAGGGTAAAGGGGTCAATTACATGATGATGGAAAAAAATCTGACTTTGGGTCATGAACATACAATGCAATATACAGATGATATGTTATAGAATTGTACACTTGAAATCGATATAACTTTACTAACCTATGTCACCATAGTAAATTTTATTTAAGAATATATTATCTTAGGATCAATATTTAAATACATTTTACTTTGAATTATAGACTGCTGGACGTAGAAGGGATATTTTGAATATTCTACTCTGTTCCATGTTGCGAATTGGGCTGAGAGGGGTTTAATAATGTTCCCTAAAGATATGTTAATTGTGATAAAATGAACGAAAACCATATATATATATAGTTTTATTATCCCACTTTTTAAGTTATGGTTGTAACAATTTTTGATCTAAAAGGAGTATGGCACCTCTGAATGCAATCCTGCAGAATAATCTGCCATAAAAAAGAAAGAACTCAGTCAATATACTGTTTTTCCGAGTATTAATTCACAGAGTAGAATATCCCCATAAAGGACATAAAGTAAAAACACTTAGTAGAATCAGAATTCATATAAAGGGCAGAGACAATAGATTGTCTATTAAAGTAATCTTCTCAGATCTTTTAAAGACATATTTGGATCATTAGTTGAATGAGAAATTAACTTCTTTTCAATCAAGTATTTGTGACTGGGACATAGATTTATGTTTTTCATAATACAACAGTAAAATGTTTTTTTAAGGTAAATGATTGTCAAATGTAATATGCATACAAATCTCCAGGAAGTTAACATACTGAGTTTAGGAATTGCACACCTAACGATTATGTGGGGGTTGAAAAATGATCTTCCAACTTCTAAGTTCTTCTAACTGTAATCAAATTAACATGAGGCAGATTAACAGGAAGAAATGTCCAAAGTTTATTATGGATATATATGCAGGGGTGTATGAAACAGAAGGAAACATTGGGCGCTTGAGGTGTGTATGGCATTCTGGAGCCAAAGAGAATGGCATTTGTGGGTTTGGACTTCAGAGGGCAGGAAGGCAATTCACAAGGAGATGAAAAAGACAATGTTTGGTAAATGATTGTTTGCTGGGCCGTCTTTAACAATGGGACACAGAGAGAACTTTGACTAAATGGGTCTTGGTTGGTTCCTCTCTGTCTACCACACATTAGTTTATATTAAACTATAGTAGTTATCTGTGATAATAGTCCCTTCGTGCAGAAGATCCTTTGTCTAATTTCCTCTTAGGTAGTTGGGGGGTGGGGGTCTCAAATGTTTTCCCTGTGTCTTTTGTTTCTTAAAAATAACCATCTTACAATCAATATCCCAAAAGACATATTTTGGGCTTGCAAATTCTCTTACTTTTCAACTCCTTTAGGCTTGTGGTGGGAATAAAATCTTAGTATTTATAACAGGTGACTGAAGTGATTCTGATAAATTTGTCCCGAGATCATCCTTTGGGAAAAACTGTTTCAAGGTCTCTAGACATCTTTCTGACCTTTGCCTGACTGTTAATTACTTTGTTTTGCCTTTGAGAAATGTTGCTATAGTCACTCATCATATATATATACGTGCACACACACACACACACACACACAAAGGGTGAGGGTGCCAAATAAAGTACACACATTTTAAGAAAGGAAAACAGTATTAAAATTGTAATACTCAATATATACTGATAATCAAAGATGTGAATACAAGTCACGTTTGACTTCTGCAATTACAAGAGATGCTCAAGTGGTTACCATCAGAATCCAGACATTTCTGATTACAGCGAACTACTGCTTGAGCAACATTGACCAAAGTGTCCACTTGTATACATCTTTTTAGCACCCCTGGTGTATGTGTGTGTGTGTGTGTGTGTGTGTGTGTGTGTGTGTGTGTATAATCAGTCTGACTTTCATCAATGTATTTAATTCATTTTTTTCAAGGCAAAACTTATTGTAAAATTAATGCATAAGGCTTAAAGGGGACATATTATCTTTGAAATATGTATCATAAACTAAACATAATCATGTATACATATGTACTATAGGAAGTCTCTACAAAAAGTTAAACCAAAATTTGATTATCAGGACATTAGTTAAAGATTTGATATTATGTAGATTTGGCTATTGATAAGAGATTCAAAAACAGATTTTCATTTCAAAATCACTGCACAAATGTCTTGCTAACTAGTTGTGCTATGTGAGAGTTTCAGCTAAACTGTGCATCAAATTATGAATCTGGTTATAGGACTATTTGTGACAACATGGATGGATCTTGAGAGTATAATGCTAAGCAAAATAAGTCAAACAGAAAAACCAGAGAACCCTATGATTTCACTGATATGTGGTATATAAACCAAAAACAACAAAAGACCAAGACAAACAAATGAGAAACAAAAACTCAGACACAGACAATAGTTTAGTGGTTACCAGAGGGTAAGGGGTTGGGGGGAGGGAGATGAGGGTAAAGGGGGATCAAATATATGGTGATGGAAGGAGAACTGACTCTGGGTGGTGAACACACAATGGGATTTGTAGATGTACACCTGAAATCTGTGCAACTTTACTAACAATTGTCACCCCAATACACTTTAATAAAAATAAATAAATAAGTAAGTAAATAAATAAATAGAAAATTATGAATCTGGGAATGGCTTTTTTTTATTTGTTTTTTTTTTTATTTTTTTATTTTTTTACTGGGAAGGGGAACAGGACTTTATTGGGGAACAGTGTGTACTTCCAGGACTTTTTTTCCAAGTCAAGTTGTCCTTTCAATCTTAGTTGCAGCGAGCGGGTTCCGTTCAGCTTCAAGTTGTCCTTTCAGTCTTAGTTGTGGAGGGCGCAGCTCAGCTCCACGTCCAGTTGCCTTTGGTAGTTGCAGGGGGCGCAGCCCACCATCCCTTGCGGGACTCCAGTAATTGAACTCGCAACCTGTGGTTGAGAGCTCATTGGCCCCTGTGGGAATCAAACTGGCTGCCTTCGGAGTTACGAGCATGGAGCTCTAATTGCCTGAGCCACCAGGCTGGCCCAGAATGGTTGTGTTTTTTTTTTCAAAACAGTGTGTCTCTCTAGACTTAACAGAGGCATCTCCTGTGAATCTGCATTAATAAAATGCAAATTATGTCTCTCTAGGTTTGAAGTGTAACGTAAGAATCTGCATTTCAACCGTGTTCCCCACTGACAATACTGCTGGTCAGTGATTCACATTCTGAACAACAGTGCGTTAGAGGATATTTCTTTTACCTAGATGTAACAACTTTATATTATGAATTTATTTATCATATTATTCTGATAGCAGTGTTCCAGTGGAGTTTTGTTCAATCTACCAACGAAGCTCATTAAAGGTATATATGGATGATTTTGTCAGGTCCTGAAAAATGCAAAATAAAATGCATTTCAACTATCTCAGGTAATTTTATTTTTTTCTTTCTGTACCCACTTTCTGTACCATGGAATGCCCTGTCCATTTGTACTGTCTGCAAGCTAATTAATCTGAGATAAGACTCACTTGACTCTTCAGCTTGCGCTTGAAAAGGTGAACTTGCCAGGCTTAACCTAGCAAACCCTTGGTGAGAAATAAGGCAAGATTAAAATCTTTCTGTTAAACTAAATGCCTCATCAGGTGTGAAGAAATAATAATATCCATCCTTCCAGAATTTTCTGGCCAAAAGGTTAAAACAGAGGTTTCACATTCTGTATGCTATAGTACAATGGTTGAAATATATTCAGAAAGATATTTTGATTTTTCCAGTTGAAAGGAGAAACGAAAAAAAAATAGAGATAATTGCTCTTTCAGAAAGTCCTAAAATAAAGTATCACAAACCCTTCACACATTTTTTAAAAAGTCTCTATACTGATCAGGTCTTGAGAAATACTTCGGTACCAACATTGTGAGGAAGTCAGAATCTTATGCCATCTTCCTAATTTAACATCTGGCCTCTGGCTTGATTATTCTGACTCCTGTTATTTCTTGTGACCTAAAGAGCAAAGTGAAGCTTATTTCTGTTTGGCTATTCCCCACCACTATGAAATATCTCAGAAGAGATAACCAGAGTAATTTCCATCTTCAAGAAGAAAAACATGCTACTGAAATCTCCATCCTACTCTTAGTAGGTTACTAGTATCGAGTTTGGCTCACAATCTAAAAGTGACTGGAAATTTTAAAAAAGTAAGAGCTATTGTATTTCAATTAGAGGTCCAAAACTTTTTTTTTTCTTCTGAAACCTCTAGTGAGAATGATTATGATATGTTCAATGTGTGGGTGGTTTCCAGTTTGCTTCCCATTAGGGACTATCATGAGAAATACGTTGATTCTTCCCTAATTGAAGCCAGTAAACATTTAAATGCTCTGTTGTGCATAGTAAAATACTTTAGAATAACAGAGGAAAAACATGATTCCTGATCTATAAACAACATAAACATATGGAATCATAATGATAGAAGCATTAGAGGTAATAGTGATAGAACAACACTCTCATGTTGCAAACTAGTAACAGAAACCAATCTCTCTCTCCAGTTTCATTATTCTCTTCTTGAAAATGAGGCCAGTTGTACCTGCTTTCTAATTTCTACTGGAATGCTATGAGGATGCCATTAGACAATGTGTTGTAAAGTGGATTTATAAACTGAAAAATTAGACAAACGAGTATTTTTAAAACATTTCTTGGATAGCATTACATGTTATAAAGTTACAAAAATAAGTCCAGAAAGTCGTTCTTTTGCTTCCTAATTCTGTCTCTTTAATCTACAATATCCCAATCTATCCCAGACATGAAAACGAAAACAAAATGAAAAAGCAAAGAACAAAACTATTACTGATTCTATAGAAACATAGAGTGAGCGAGTGATATGGTCACACAGAATAAAAAATAAAATCGTTAATAATCAAAAAGTTGAAAGGAAATATGTTGTTTTAAACTATTTAGAAAACATTTCATAGATCATTAACTTATCATACCTATGAATTTGTCAAAAAAAATTGTGTAGAGAACTATTCCTAGGGAAAAAACAAAAGTGCCCTCCACTAAAGGGTACAATATGCACTTAGATTGTTTTCACATCTTGGCTATTTTGAATAATGCTGCAATAAATATGGGAATGCAAAAAAAAAAAGTACAACATGCATGCAAATTACTTAAAATATTGTCCTAGGTGTCATTTGTACCAAGATGTTTTCCTTGGCTTCGGGAAATCAGATTCCATACCATCAATACAGTACAATTCATATTAAATAATATTTTTTGTCCTTATATTTATTACTTCCAAGTCTCAAACGATAGTATTTGCAATACTACAATTTGCCAGTAATTTTTAGGGAAAATGACATTTTTAATTGCAATTTTTATTTACATAAAAATGATGATATATCCTTATGAAAGAGTTTATAATGTTTTTCTCTTTAACACTTTTCAGTTTGTTTTTTCTTCTACATATAATGCTCTGGTGCATATGTAACATAAAACAGCAAGAATATTATGAATATCATTCTAGAGAGATCATTAAATTTATTGAGACTGAACCATTCAGTAGCCTATAAATATGCTAAAATTTATTAGAATCAGGGAACCCTTGTTTCTTAAATTATAGCCTATTAATCTTCATTAGAAATATTTATGCTGCTATTTAAAAATATCCCTGTTCCCATCTTATTGTCTGCCTTATTCTCACTGTATCAGATCCCTTTCAACAGCACTTTTGAATCTCTTTCAAGAAGCATTATTGGTGAGTCTTTTAATACTAAAACTTGAGAAAATTCCTTCCCAGCTTCCTCCAAATAACTTAATTCTTCACAAGAAAAATGGCTGTTTAGAAATCAGAAAGCAAAATTTAAAATATGGTGAGAGAGATTATTACTCAAGTAAATTCAAAGAGCGTGCAAAAGCAAAGAAAAGAGGAGGTACAATATGTCTTACTTCTTTCTCAGGCCCTTCTCCCAGTCTAGTTCTGACACGTGAAGCAGATGCAATGTTTATCTTTACAGTCCTTTAGAATTCTAATGTCAGAATGCATTACATTTTTGGAACATGGTAGATTGGATTGCCAAGCTGGAGAAATGGACTAATTTTCACAGAATTCACTGCTATAGCCCACAACTGAGAAAAACAAACTATCAGTATCCTACATTTGGAATTCAGAAAACAGCAGACTATGAGACCAGAGCCTAAAGAAAGGTATGATTTCAGCAAAACTTGCACTGCAATCCTCTCCCACTTGCCTTCCCCTATTTAGGAGAACTACAGTTGAGATATAGGCACAAAAATGGTCTTTTGAAGAAGGACACATCATGAAAATAAGTTATTCTCAAGAAAGAGATATTGACTGATTCTCATTACCATCCTGGCATGTAGTTGTCATTGGAGAACTGTCTGTAATATCTGTAGATATCTGTAAGGCAGGCTTAGTTATTTACTTCCCAAGTAAGATATCTATTTGGCCATTGGCCTTAACTTGCACCTGTGATTCTAAATTGACATGGGATCAGAAGGAGCAACAGAAGGATTAAGGAGAAATGTTATGGCCAGGGTAAAATTAGGTAAGAACACCTTCCAATGTATAAGAGGAAGTCTCTGCCAATTAAGTTTGTGTACCCGTCCTAGAAAAAAGTGCTACATATCTCACTGCTGAATACCACTACAGTCACCTTCGAAGTACTCCCCTTGGGAAGCTATGCACCAATGCCAGGGCCTAGTCCACTCTACAAAGCAATTTTGGAACTCTTTTTCTGGAATGGCCATCAGACCTGTCATCATATTACATTTGATGCCCTGAATGTCATCAAAATGTCTTCCTTTCAATATTTTCTTTATCTTCAGGTAAAGAAAGAAGTCATTAGGGGCCAGATCAGGTGAGTAGGGAGGGTGTTCCAATACAGTGATTTGTTTATTGGCTAAAAACTCCCTCACAGACAGTATTGTGTGAGCTGGTGCATTGTCATGATGCAAGAGCCATGAATTGTTGGTGAAAAGTTCAGGTTGCCTAACTTTTTCACACAGCCTTTCCAGCACTTCCAAATAGTAAACTTGGTTAGCTGTTTGCCCAGTTGGTACAAATTCATAATGAATAATCTCTCTGACATCAAAAAAAGTTTAGCAACATTGTTGCAACAAGTTTATAAACTTAATTGTCAGACCTTGTATTTCCCAATAGGTGCAAAAAGTGGACATTACCCTGGTCTATACAGAACAGGCCCATAACCTCTAAGTTAGAGTTTTGGAGGAACGATTACACATGTATGTGGGAATTACACATTTGCTGGGACTGCCAGATTGTTGTTCAGTGTTTTATTCATATTAAGAATGTGTCACTGGAACTGAGTCAACTGACTCTTCTAAGTGTCTACTGATGTTGCTTTTTTTCAATTTATTTTATTTTATTTTAAAACTATTTTAATTAAAATATAGTTAACATACATTATATTAGTTTTAGGTGTACACCGTAGTTGTTCAACACTTGTATACCTAAAGAAGCGATCACCATGGTAAGTCCAGCAACCATCTGACACCATACCACGCTATCAGACTATTATAACTATACTCCTCATGCTGTACGTTACATCCCCATGACTTAATTGTTTTACACCTGGAAATTCGAAACTCTTATTCCCCTTCACCTTTTCCCCCTTTTGAAATTTTTCAATTACAGTTGACATTTAATATTATTTTATATTAATTTCAGGTGTAGAGCATAGTGGTTACACATTTATATATTTTAAGATGTGATCTCCTGGACTAGTGCTAAGTGGACTAGTACTCACTTAGCACTATACATAGTTATTGCCTTATTATTGACTATATTCACTGTGCTTTACTTTACATCCCCATGACTGTTTTGTAACTAGCAGTTTGTACTTCTTCCTCCCTTCACCTTTTATATGTTGCCCCACAGCCTTCTCCCATCTATCACCCCAATAAATCTAGTACCCATCTGACACCATACATAGTTATTACAATACTATTGACTATATTCCTTATACTATACGCTACATCCCCATGACTACCTACTATATAACAACCAATTTGTACTTCTTAATCCCTTCCCCCTTTTCACTCAACCCCAAACCCTTCCCGTCTGGCAACCATCAAAATGTTCTCTGTATCTATGAGTTTGTCTCTGTTTTGTTTGTTTATTTTTTTCTGTAGATTCCACATATAAATTAAATGGCATTGAATCTGTCTTTCTCTGTCTGACATTCCATTTAGCACAGCACCCTTCAGGTCCATTCATGCCACTGCAGATGGCAAGAACCCATTCCCTTCCATGGTCGAGCAATATTCCATTGTGTGTCTGCACCACTAACTCTTCATCCATTCATCCATCAACAGACACCCAGGCTGCCTCCACATCTTGGCCATTGTAAACCATGCTGCAATGAAGATATGGATGCGCACATCCCCTCAAGGTAGCATTTGGGTTTCTTCAGATAAATACCCTGAAGTGGAATTACTGGGTCCATCTTTGTATCTTATCATAGCCTTTGTTTTAAAGTCTATTTTGTTTGGTATCATTATTGCTACCCCAGATTTTTATTTTTTTCCTTTTTCATGAAATACCTTTTCCCATCCATTTATTTCCATCTGTGTGTGTTTCAATCTGAAGTGAGTCTCCTATAGACAGCATATGTAAGGGTTTTGTTTTCTTACCATTCAGCCCTCCTATGTCTTTTGAGTGGAACATTTAATCTATTTACATTGAAAGTGATTGTTGATAGATATGTAGCTATTGCCATTATATTATTGATACTTTTCTTTTTTTTTCTTTTTTCCATTTTAAAGAGGTCTCTCTAACTTTCCTTGCAATACTGGTTTGGTGATGATGAACTCCTTCAGCTTTTACTTGTCTGGGAAGCATTTTATCTGTTCTTCAATTCTAAAAATTAGCTTTCCTGAGTAGAATAATCTTGGTTCCTTAAAAGAGGAAATACTAAACTACAGTTCTCCATAGAAACAACATATTGAAGAAGCTAAATGATTTGGATATGTGACATATTTCTAAATATTATTTCCGCCATACTTTTTTTTTCTTTTTAAAAGAAATCATGGTGGTGGGAAGAAGTGTGAAATTGCCCCTGCCCTCAAGGGGCTTACAATATTGCTAATATTCAAGAGAAATTACAAATACAAAGGTATGACAGGTATTAATGTATTCCCTTTCAGCTCCAAATCCACTTTTCTTTAATTTAAAAATTTTATATAATTAGGCATATTAGTCATCTTTTAAAACAATTTGAATGTAAGAAGAAACAATTATGAACATTGATTCTCAGGGGCATTACATCAACAAAAAAAATCTCTTAAATTCAATTTGTTATAATTTACTTTATAGAGTAGATTTATAAACTAACTGTACTTATTATCATCCCAAGTTTGAATTCTTGTTTTTATAATATCTATCAGTGATAAATCAATAAAGATCCATGATTCTCTCTATTGCATACCAGGTTGTTGGGTACCACATGCTATACAAAATGAAGAAAATTGTCCACTTCCTTTAAAAATTTCAAAAGCTAAGGTTTAATTTGAAATGTTTATCTTTAAGATTCATCAGTTGCTTGAAGTAAACCAAATGCTTTTATAGTCCCTATTATGTATGAACTATAATTTCTTAACCTGTTTAGCAAATTTTCTATTGATTACTTTTTATTTAATTAGAATACTTTGACAACCAGAATAAAAGTTCCAGTTTTCGTATGCCTTAACATGAGTAGTCTGTTGGTGAATTTTTTAAAAATCTAAAAAAAAAAAAAAAAAAAAAGCAATTAAAAATAAAAATTATAGCAAAAGTATAGTGGCTTAGCTGCTTTAATTTAATTGTTTATCAGAATCAACATAGAAGGAAATTAAAGTATATGGAAAACATTGCTGAAAATGCTTCTAATGATTAATTTCAATCTATAAATTTTTGTTTTACTATATTATTTCTAGGGCTGTCAGATGTATCCCCATGTAGGTCATTATTCCGAGCTAAGCCAAAATCCATTATAACCATCTTTTATTTCTGTTTTATTTCTATTTCAAAATTCTTATTGGTACACTACTTTTCTGCCATTCTAAGGATTAGGTGACTAATTATTAAAATTATGAAAACCTAGCTGTATCGTATAATATAAGGTGAAAAAATCTGAGATCTGCAATGTGTTTTAAACATTAAAAAAAACCCATGCAAATAAAAGCTATTATGATGATAAAATGCTTGGCTTCCACATCAATCTCATGTCCTAATGGATATGAGAATTTAATGGAGGTGGTGGAGTATATGTATTTTCAATTGGCAGTAAAGAAAAAATTGCAAAAAAGTTACAGTTGATTTAAATTGCTCAGCAGAAACATTCTTTTTTATGGTTCAAAAATATGATGTTTAATATAATGCTGGCTAGATTTAGGAAACAAATGTACTTAACTGGTACTTAAGTGGAATATTTCAGATATTGCTGCAGATGAACCCTTTATGAATGATAATCTGTTTAGAATAAAGTGTAGACAAATATCTTGCCTAGCACTTCCCTGCTTTTCATTTCTGTTTGTTTTGAGAACTTTAAAACACATTGCTATTGGCATGCTTGAGAAAGCAATTGAAAAGAATACAAAGTAATAAAAATTACCTATAAAGAAACATTGCATTGCATTTTTACAATTGGGTACTTGAAATGCACATTATGAATAAGAAAATAAAGGCAACATTCATCAATTTTGTTATTTTTCTATGTGCTAAGGGGCTGGGATGGAGCAAGTTTATTTAACAACTATATAAATAAGTGAATTGATAACTTTTTAAAAGATGTGTGTTCTTATTATAAAATAATAGATAACATGATTTTGGGGGGTCCTTTAGCTTTTTATACACATGTAGCAGTTTCATAGTATGCATTTCAGGGTGCCATTTCCCACCCCTACCATGGGAAGGCAAACAAAAATTTCTACCATTATACTTAATGTGATCTGCACAGGCTTAGAAATCCTAGTATGCAGATATCATTCAGTTTTAACACATATTAGCCTCAAATAAATTCTTTTGAAGTTACTAAAAATCTTGATAATAAAGCTCTCAGTTAAATGGCTGTAGACAGCACTTTTAAAATGTGTATTAGAATTTATATATTTTGTGCATATATAGATTTGTGATAGTAAGCTACTCTTTACTGAAAGTAGACTATGTCTCACATATTGAACTACACCTTTCATTCATATAAGCTTCATTGTTACAAAAATCTTGCAAAGCAGGATATGTTCTCAAATTAGATCTAAGGACAGGGAGTCTTAGAATTGTTCAATAATTTGTCTTTTTTCATAAATTCATATTAGGATGACAAAGTTTTCTAACTCCAAAAATTGTTATAAGAAGACCATAATTACATATTGCTATAGTCAAGATCTGCCTTAGAGATTTTCTTTTCTTTTTTTTTTTTTTTAAATTGGGGAATATTGGAGAACAGTGTGTTTCCAGGATATCAAGTCATTGTTTTACAATCTAGTTGTGGGGGGCATCTCAGATAAATTTTTATACTTAAATATATATATTGAAAGCAAGGTTGGTGATGAACAGCAAGCAAAAGATTTCTGCCTGAAAATGTCATTGCACAGACAAGTTTGAGATTATCAGGCCCAAATTAAAAACCAAATAGTGCTATGGAATAACATATGTTCATTACTTTATTTTTCTGAAAGTCACGCTGTCTTTCTCTAAAGTGATGAAAACAATACCTGATATACAAATCATTCTGTGATTTACATGATAGAGCATATATAAAGCACAATACCCACTAGAGGCATTATATACCTATATATCTATATCTATAGCTATATATATGTGTCATCTATAACATCTATATCATCATCTATAGCTATATATCTATAGTTATATAGAGATGTACTAGGGTTGCCCAAAAAATAGTGTACAAATGGACACTTTGGCTAACATTGCTCAAGCAGTAGTTCACCGTATTCAGAAGTGTCTGGACTCTGATGGTAACCACTTTGAGCACCTCTTGTATTTACAGAAGTCAAATATGACTTGTGTTCATCTTTCGTTATCAATTTGTATTGAGTGTTAAAATTGTAATAATTTTTTCCTTTCTTAAAATGTGTATACATTTTTGGCAGAGAGTTAAGTTCATGAACTTGTTGCAACGATGTTGCTATTCTTTTTGGATATCAGAGGGATTATTTATTATAAATTTGTACAAACTGGACAAACAGTTAACCAAGTTTACTATTTGAAGAGCTGAAAAGGCTGCATGAAAAAGTTAGATGACCTGAACTTTTTGCCAACAATTCATGGCTCTTGCATCACGACAATGCACCAGCTCACACAGCACTGTCTGTGAGGGAGTTTTTAGCCAGTCAACAAATAACTGTATTGGAACACCCTCCCTATTTCCCTGATCTAACCCCCAATGACTTCTTTATTTACTCAAAGATAAAGGAAATATTGAAAGGAAGACATTTGGATGACATACAGGACATTAAGGATAATACAACACTAGCTCTGATGGTCATTCCAGAAAAAGAGTCCAAAAATTGCTTTGAACGGTGGACTAGGCACTGGCGTCGGTGCATAGCTTCCCAAGGGGAGTACTTCGAAGGTGACTGAAGTGATATTCAGCAATGAGGTATGTAGCACTTTTTCTAGATTGAGTTCATGAGCTTAATTGTCTGACCTCGTGTGTGTGTGTGTGTGTGTGTGTGTGTGTGTGTTGTGTAATACTATAATCTCTTAAAAATTTCAGTTCTTTTTTTCGTCCTGGGAAGAAGGTAGTTATCAGTAAGCTAATAGCACAGGTGTGGAAAGGGTTGTTTTATCCAACTTAAAACTAAATGCATGAATAGGATAGGGTAATAATAAATTGTCAGAACTAAACAATAAAATATACCAATGCCCAATAGTGAATGAGATTGAGGGATTTTAGCAAACATCTCTCAGGAAATGTGAGGACAAAGAGATAATCAGTAAGAATATATTGTTAGGAGACTATTCTTCATGACTCACTTGCATTTCTGTGTATCTTGTAAGCAAAGGCACCGATTATTTATTTTTTGGACTAACTTTGGATATTTGGATTGATTTTTTGGACTAACCAGGATATTTGTATAGCAAACAACTTTGAATGATATAGTATATCTCGCCAGAGTTATAAAATAAAGTTTGCTTATGGCTCAGAGGATAGAGATAGTGTTTCCCTTTGCAACCATGGTCTGACAATCATATTTTTCAGTACAAAGATTTGGATTCTATAAGCTTATGGATCCTCTCTTGTAATACAACTTAGTATATGTCCAGATGCCACCTTACCTTTCCATTGCCCTTTGGGAATTGGGGCTGGGAGAACTATCTGAGTTTGTTCAGACCACTGTAACAGAATACCATAGACTAAGTGAGTGGCATATAAACATAGAAATTTATTTCTCATAGTTCTGTAGCCTGGGAAGTCCAAGATCAATCAGCTCAAGGTTCCACCAGATTCAGTGGCTGGTGAGGATCCACTTCTGGTTCATAGATAGCCTTTTGGTCACTGTGTCCTCAGATAGAGGAAAAGGGGAGAAAGCTCCCTGGGGCCTTTCTTATAAGGGCCCTAATCCCATTCATGAGAGCTTCACCCTCATGACCTAATCACCTCCCAAAAGACCCACCTCCAAATATCTTCACATCAGGGATTAGGTTTTTATATATGAATTTTGAGTGAATTTTGAAAAATATTCACTCTATAGCAAGAACTTTATGCCCAAATAATGATACTGTGGCTACTGCTATTGCCCAAAGTAATAAACTCTTTTGACTCAGGAGTTCTGCATCTTTTGTCCTTATCCATGCTACTGTGGTAGGCTAATCTGCTAGATTGCATGTTGATTAAAATGTCATGCCCTTCACAAGTTTTTACTGTTTTGGTTATGTGAATAAGATATTGAAAGAAACATGACTTTCCAAAAATAAAGAATAAGGGTGTCCCAGTTGATTAACGGGATATGTAGAAAGTTCATGGGATTTAGTAGTCAACATGTTGACCAAATTGTATGGTCAACTAGGCAATAAATCATCTCGAGTTTATTGACTATTTCCGGATACCAGGAAATAAGTTCAATGACTGTTCTTGACCTGTGTCACGATTGTGAATTCTTCTCCAATCTGTTCATCAGCCTCCAGTTTGCCCCTTTTTTATAAGAACTAAGACAGCACTACGCTGCCCTTCCCAAAAGGGACCAAAAGCCATATAAACCCACCTGAGCATGCTAGTAAACTTCAAAACAGGGAAGGACTCAAGCTTTTATGAATTTGTTGGATGTCCAAGTCACCAACCTGTTCAGTTTTGTGGAAGGAGGGGTGCCCAGATTTTGATGAAGTATGAATAGGTTCACAGTGGGAAGGGAAGCTAACATGACCTTGTGAATGGGTATCCTTTGGGCCAATTCAATTTATAGTTTAATTGAGGAAGAAGTCATGTATAAAAGTGTTAATGGGACATATTAATAGCTCCACAGTTTGTCTCCCTTTTTACTTCCAGGCAGTCCAACAAAAATTACACAGAATCCCAGGAGGGGAAAGGGAAATCACAGCCTTGAATTAGAACTTAAACTCTAGAGATGTAGTAAAATAACATGATATCTCAATAGTGAAGTGTTGTGTGGCCAGTGAAAAAGACAAATGGAGGTGGAGGTTTATAGTGGATTATTGCCAACTAATTTCAGTTTTTATCTGCTAATCCTGGTTGTTCCAGATATTATTTTACTATTATTATTATTATTATTATTATTATTATTATATAAAGAATGTTAATCCTTTATATTCCTAAAACTGAATCCATTGTGTAATCTAATGGCACTTGATATGCTGTTTTGGACGTTTCCAACTCCTTCTCTCCTGTCTAACTGGTACCTAGAGACTATGCTCAACTTACATTTCTATGGTAAGGCCTTTAATATACATTTGCAGTACTATCCCAAGAGTACTTAAAGCCCCTGCCATTTGTCTCCAGTCTCTAGGTCAGGAATTAGCTCAAGCACCTCTACCCTTGGGTGTCCAAAGCTTTCACTAAATAAATGATGGCTTATTGGTTGACAAGTAAAAAGGGTCCACATCAACAGCCCTGACTGTACCATCTTACCTCCACCAGCAGAAATAGCTGAAAATACCTGACAAAATTCAGGAGGTTGATTGCCAAATAAAGTTTATTGGGACCATGTGGGTAGATCATATTGCTGATCCCTTTGGCAGTCAGGAAAGAAAACATGCTGCCTTTTTAGATCCCACCACCTGAAAAAGTACCTCTTGCATACCTGAGGCAGTACATGCCTCACTTAGACACTCTACCTGGTCCTTCATATCAGTGAAACCACAAATCTGCCTCAGTTCAATGGGGCCCAAACCAACAGGCTGTGCTGTAATCTGTTCAGTAAGTTGTGACACACACTACTTTGGGAACCCCATAACCCCGATAGAATTCCATACATGTAAACTGCAAAAACATTCAAAACTTAATTATAGTTTTAGCAATGTATACATAGTTGGTAAAATCATAAGGACAAATAAGGACATATTTTATAAAAGTATCTTTTATTGTGGGTGATATATTTTCTATATTTTAATTATATGAATGATGTCTGTATTAAATAATTAATAACTGATTTGAAATATTACTTAAGTGAAAATTATCGACAGGAGTGGCAAGGGGCTTTGTAAGACCTGTCATGTTTGGTTCTTCCTTCTGAAATTTACTCTTTGATTACATGCTATGTTTAATCTGCTTCTCTTCTAACTTGACGGAAAAATGTTTTGGATTCTGGAAAACCTGAGAACAAGAAAAGTTTTCAGTATGGCCCAAACTGCTGCTGAATCAGGCAAATCTGCAATGCCAGTTTTCTAGTTATAACTGAGACAATAATGATCATAACTGTGACGCTATTAAATTTTGGAGAAAATAATATATGCATTAAGACCAATACTTAATGTTGATATTCTCAACTATATTTGTGATCGTGAATCCCCAGATGAGAACTTTAAAAGTGCTGGCTGGCAGAAGGAAAAAATCCATGGTGTTTTCTGACCTACTTTCTATATGAGATAAGTAACTGAAAAACAGCAAGACAGATACCTGCTGTGTGATTAACAAGTGGAAGGGATATGAAAAGGAACACTGAAAATGAAGTTCTAATATTTATTTCAAACATGTAATTGGAATATTATGTATATCTTCAAAAGGCTATTCTCAGATTTCTTTCTATGCTCATTATCTTCAACCTTCCAAAATGAAATAGAGGCAATAGAATTGAGAAAATGACAATGAATAGAAGGAAAGAACTTGGCTCATCAGCCAGGGCTTGAGGAGACACAAAACAAATAGACTAGGTTAGAAATTAGATTATTTTCCAGTTTCTTAAGCTATTACTATTTTACCAAATAAAAGAGCTGTTTTTTATGTGTATGTAAATTTAAAAAAATAGACATGCTCAGAATCTGTACTAAAGTATTAATTCTTTCAAACGAAATTCTGCTTCTTCCTGAAAAGTCTGTCTTAAAGATACAGAGGAAATTATTATAAATTTGCCGAATTTGAAAACTAAATTTGTATAATACCATTAATTTTCCAAAACCAATGTTTTGTTTAACATCAGGATTTTTCAAATTTTCAGAACTCTACCAAAATATGAATAGCCTCTGTACATAAACCTCCTATCAACTTTGTTATTTGAGGAGCAAAAGGGAAATTTATGATAAGGGCCATTATGATATTACACTGCCATTGAAAGTAGTCACTGCTCTCAATTGAAGTAGTAAAAATATGAACCAATAGAGAACATGAACTCCTATAGTCCAGTGTTTTTCAAATATTACCATACATATGACTCATCTAGGAACCATAAGGAAATGGAGATTCTGATTTAGTAGGTCTGGGGTGAGGCCTGGTATTTCGCATTTCTAACAAACTGCCAAGTAATGCCAGTGCTACTGGTCCACACACTGCACACTTCTCTCATTTCCTAGGAAATGAAAAACAAAACAAAACAAAACAAAACAGGTGATAAAATTGAGTAGCTTTCTCAAAATTTAAGGTCCAGCAGGCAATAGAATATGTGAGGGCCACTGGAGTTCCCTACATCAGCCCTCTCCAGATGAGCTAGTTACTCATAAGCCAGATTGGGTAAGCCTCTAGACATAAGATCGAAGGGTCTCCAAGGGATAATTCTCATTCCAGACTCAGATCCATTTAGAATTTTAGAGCTGTGTTATCTTCTTTTTAAAGCTCTGTCTGCTTTAGGAAACTGTTATTACTAAAAAACCATAGCTACTTTAGTTTCAGTCGTGGTGTTTCACAGTTGTCAGTAGTAGATTTATTAAACGTTTCAAGGTTTAGAAGAAGAGGGACACATGTGTAAAGAAATAAGCATTTAAACATTATAGAGAAGATGACATGTTTTAGCAGTTTGCATTTTCTAAAACGGGCTTTGGATTTAATTATCAATTAACACTTAAGCCATGTCTTCAATGTTTCCTTAAATGCTTTTTGTCTATCCAAGTATCAGAGAAATTCATTCTGTTGGGCTGAGATTTGACTTCCGCAAAGCCAGCAGTTTCAATTATTTTATGAAAATTATTTTCTTGAAGAGTTCAAACACTGGAATAATGAAAGCTATTAAAAAAATGGTTTGTACTTCCATTTACGATGTTTGTTGTTTAAATCATACGAAGCTCAAATTCATGTATTCACTTTCAATTACCAATATATGCTGTATGTGAATGATCTCAAATTGTCAAGTGCATGCTTTCTGTCTTGAAGTATAAGAATTCAATTCGTCCTTTTTGCTTGTTTATTTTTCTGATGGCGCTTAGTATAGGCTGTAAACATTACGGGTGCTCAGTAAATGGTTATGGACATACTGAGAGTTTAAGTCCAAGCTTTATGACTGATGTATTATAAATGTGAAATTTCACTGGTTTGGTTTCCACATGATTTTAATGCTTTAGGGAGTATGAAAAGAAACATCTGCATCTCTATTATGGCACAGCCAGTTGCTGAAATGATTGGACAGGTGGTAGATGGACCCAGTGGCAATTCGGAAACAAGTGTTAAGGCTTAAATTATGTTAGGTCATTTTTCCAAGCTTGATGTTCCCCATTTGTTACAAGCATCTGAGAATATTATTTTGTCAGAAAGTAGAACATGTGCTGAAGTCATTCTCTATAGATTTGATGTTAATGTATTTTAGTTGAACAAATAATTCAAGTTGCATGTTGCATCCATTTTTTCATTATCCTTTACCCACAACTTGTTTTCTTTTGAATGCAGACTTTTAGCACATGCAAATTTACATTATGCTATAAATATATACTGTATCTACTCTACATATTCTCTATATATTGTGAATAATATGCTGTAAATAACTTTGACAATTTTTTTCAGCTGTATTTTATGTTTATTTTATTTCACAATTTTATTTCCTGTCAGTAATTCAAAAATTGAAAATGTACTATCATACTAAAGCCCATATAAACTGCACCATATCATCAAATTATTTTTGATGTTTTATAATAACCTTTTCAGAATAATGTAGCTAAAGTGTTATTTTTGTCATAAAAATAATATGTTTATAATAGGAAACTTTAAAAATACTAAAGAATGATTTGATGGAAAACAAAGACTATGTTTCTGCTATCCACTGAAGATTTTGTTAGAATTTTGTTTTCTTTCTTCCTATGCCTCCCATTCTAGATGCACAAACACAGATATTAAAAATCCACTTGTGTTTTGGGGTTTACGCTACATAAATTATTGAATCATGATATTCATTTACCATAACATCATGGCATGACAGTTATTTATAAAATTGTCTACATGATATTTCGTCATGTAAATGAAGCACAAGTTATATAAGTATTATCTATGTTTGAACATTAAGTTATTCACATGTAATTACTGTTTAGCTTATGCATTAGATATTTTAGATATTTAGAAGATGGGATTTTGAGGAGGTACTACATACTGCTAGTTATTGGCAGAAATCATTTTATGCTCACACTAGCAATTAATTAGAGTGCCTATTTCAACTCACCATAGAAACATTGAATGTACCTTTTTCAAAAAGCATTTGATAATTCTTCAGTTGTCACATTTCTTTATGAAATTATTGGGCATATTAATCATTTTCACATCATTTATACTTTCTAATAGTTGACTTGCCTACCAACATTATTATGGAAAATATTACACATTTTATTAACTTTCTAGAATGATGAAATATCTTTAATAATCCCTAATATAACTTTGCCCACATTTTCACATTGTTATTGCATATATACTTTTTAAAATTTGATTTACAGAATTATAGCAGTTTTAAATGCTGATTTGCTCAGGTCTAGTGAACTTTTGTGTTTTGTGTTGATTCTGTTATTTAGATGTTAGAAGACATTCCCCAGACAGATCAGGAAAACATTCACTACTGGTTATTTCCAGTTTGCTTTTTACACTCAGTGATTTACTTTAACTAGAAATTGGAGGAAATGAACATCTATCATATTTTTTTTCTTAAGTATCCACAATTTTCACATTTATAGAACGACCTATTCATTATGCATTGTCCAAATATCTTTTTTTTAATTTATGCATATACTTTTCCAGTTATGATGGAGTAGTTTAGTATAATAAATAAAGATAAAAGATAAAAAAAAATATGTATGCAAAGGCTCTTTTGTGACATCCAGGTAAACTAATGTCATCCTACAATCTTTGAGACAAGGACAAGCACACATGCTTAACTCCACATTCAACTCAGCTCCCTTCTGCGGAGCACTGTCAGAATCTTAAAGCAGAGAAATAGAGCCCAAGCAAAAAATAATGGGACTTGGAGTGGAAGAAGCAAAATCAAAGATTTGGGTTGACAGGAGTATTTGAGAGACTCCATAGCAGAATGGAAGTACACAAAAGGAGTTCTAAAGATATTCATGGAACGTCACTTGATTCTTTGCCAACTCCTAAACTCCACATGCTCAGAGTATGACCAGGAGTCCCAACAGAATCTGCTGCCTAGCGTTCTCCACAGAGATTTCAGAGGCTGCACACTGCTGCCAGATATTCCAGTTCAGCCCCACTATAGTACAAAGTGTGTAATGAATTGTCAAGGCTTTCAATCCTTTGGTGATATGCAATACTTTCTTTGTCAGTTCAGCTGCAGTTACTTGCTACAGATATGGAAAGGACTGGCAACAACAATCAAAACTACCCAAACCTATGTAACATAGCTCCCCTAAGTAACAGCATCCTTAATATACGTTGTCAGGGGCACATTATAGTCTGAGACACTGTTGGTAACCACTGCAGCTCTGGGAAGGAAACAGGAGAAAAATAGGTGTAACCAGTGGAAGGGCAGGAATATGTGTTAGTTCCAGCATTGCATTTGGAGGAAGAGCAGCATGATAAGTTACCTTACATGGTGTAAGGGACTTCGACTATGTGACAGAGAATAGATGAGTGGATGGCAGGTACTAAGAAGAGTGAGGAGCAGAGTGTTTGGGGGAAACTATGAATGAGCAGCCTGAGAGAGATCCTTGTGGTGATAGAATAGCTCTGTATCTTATTTGAAGTGGTGGATTACACAAATCTCTACACATCACAAAATAACATAGAGTTATACACTCTGATTTGGCCAATATTAATTCTTTGGTTTCGATATTGTGTTATATTTATAACAGATGTAACCATTGGTAGCACTGGAGGAAGGGTACATGAGAACTCTATGTACTAACTTTGTATCTCCCTGTGTACCTCTAATTGTTTCAAAACAAAGTTTACAAAAATGTTTAAAATGGGGTAAAAATGTTTTAAAATGGGTAAAAGATGTGAGCTGACCTTTCGCCAAAGAAGATAAACGGATCGCAAATAAGCACATGAAATATATTCAATATTATTAGTCATCAAGGAAATGCAAATAATACCATGGGATACTAGTTCACACTCACCAGAAAGACTGTAATCAAATAGTCAGACAATAATATTTATAGGTTGGAATGCAGAATAGCTGCACACACACACATTGCTGTTGTGAAGGTAAAATGGCACCACCACTTTTGACATGTTTGGTAGCTTCCTATAAACTTAAACATGTACTTACCATGTGACTCACAATCCTTCTCCTAGGTATTTGTCCAAGTGTACTACAAACTTATGTTCACATCAGGCTGTGGGTGAATGTTTATAGCAGCTTTCATCATAATCACCCCAAACTGGAAATAAGCTGTACTTTAACAGGTGAATATATAAATAACAGATACATACATGCAGTGAAATATTGCTTTACAATTTTAAACAAAATCAGCTACTGATTTTTTTAAAACATGAATGACTCATGTATTTTGTTAAGTAAAAGAAGGCAGATTCAAAATTCTACATATTGCATGATTTTATTTATATGATATTTTGGAAAATGCACAATTATAGAGATAGAAAACAACAGTGCACTCATCTTTGTGATATTTTCCCTCAAATCCACAGCCCCAGTCTAATAATGAGGAAATGTCAGACAATCCTAAAATAAGTGACATTCCAAAAATACCTGACTAGTATTTTTCAAGTGTAAAGATCATGAAAAACAAGACTGAAAAATCATTATCGTGATTGCATCTTGGAACAGAAAAGAATAATATTAGTAGAAAGAAAACTGACTAAATTCAAATAAAGTATTCCCTTTAGTTCATAGTAATGTACTTATATTAAATTCTTAGTTTTGATAAGTATACCATTGTTATATAAGGTGTTGACATAAAGGGAAGCTGTTTGAAGGAATAATACAGAGGAACTGCCTGAAATATCTACAGCTCTCCTGTAAATCTACAATTATTTCAAAGTAACACGTCTTAAAAGTAGAAAAAGAAATCACATTTCTTGAGAAAAAAGATTTATTTTTCTTTCCACTTAATGTGTTGCTAATAACACACACTTTTATTTTCCTGAGACTTAAGGCATCAAGTCTTTTTTTTTTTTTCTTTGCTTTATAGCTATCTCTTTTCTTAATGTAACAGAAGAAAATTTTGAACCAGGTGAAACAATAGTCTGTTGAAAATCAACATACTTAATGAGAGTTTTGCCCCAAGTTAAGGCCCCCTGTTTTCAGAGAATGGATAACAGGTATATTTTGCTCATAAGCTTTTTCATCATATTTCCTGTTATTTTGATCCAGATCCAGAAAATATTCACTCCTCTCATTCTGAAAGGTTTTACATTTATAGATGTAATTTACTTTCATCTCTGGAAACTGGCTAATTCTTGCCTGAGCTGATATCTTTTTTGTAATATATTGCTAAACACAGCAAAGCAATAGTCAATCTTCAATAATGTGCCAATTTTTTCTCCTAGAGCTACATGCAAAGTAGTCACTAGGTTTGCTTTTCAAGTTATTATACATTTACTAAATATTTTACTATTGATAAGCCTGATCTACCCTTTAGCCTCCAGAAATCAGTTTGTCTGCCATCTACAAGCCAATAGTATTTTTGAATAATTTGAAGTTATTAAAAATTCATAATTTTTCTTATTTTCATTTGTTGTGTTAGTAACACCCATATTTCAGTACCAATTATTGTTCCTTGTAGGCTACATTGTACTAATAAATATCCCCATTAGGTGGCTTAAAGAAAATAAAAGTGGTTTTTGCTCGTATAACAATATGAGGAAGGACTTCCTGGTTGTTGACAGGAACCACAAGACCACAGGCTGGCCACATTTTCTTCAACATATGATTTAAAGGTATCCTTAAATGCCACCTCCATCTTTAGGATCCAAACAATGGTAAAGAGGAAAAAAATATATATACATATATATGACATATATATGTGTATATATATGTATGTATACATATGACATGTATATGACATATATGCATGACATATGAAGAGATAGAGAATACACAAGTGTATGCCTCTGTAAATGACATTCATTAAACATACTAGCTGCTCTCCTTCCATTGCTTAGAACTTAGTTATATTACCCTATCCAACTGAAAGTAAGGATGGGAAACATGATCCAGTTCTGTGATGACAGATGTTGTTGACATAAAAATTATAGCGTATGTTTTGTTTCACAGAACAGTATATTTGATTGAACATATATAATTTTTGCAAACTCTTTTTAACATTTTATGTTTTGAAACAAATTTCTATGTAGAGAAATATTTTTTAAACAGCAAGTCAGGATTCAGTATTTTCATTGAGATCTTAAACTTTGTGAGCAACAATGAGAGAAACATAGGTATACATAGAAATGCTCTTTTAAATGTACCTCAGAGTAATCATTTAATGTATGGGACATTCTCTAGAAAGCTTTCAAATTAAACCTTTTTATTCATTTGAAGAACATTATGAAAAATCAGAAGTCTAAATTCCATATTAGTAATCAACTATGATATTGTATCAATTTAAATACAGTATACAAATATTTATTGGTAGCTATAAAAAGTTCTATTAGACTATCACATAAAAATATTGTAAAGCACACATTAATACAGTAAGATGTTTTACTTAAATAAACTGTTTGGCTAGACATTTAAACAGTAAATTTAAAAATAATAAAATCCTTCCAAATAGAAAATCTGTGTGTAAGATATCCCTGAACGTTATCCATTGTATGCTTGAATGTTCTCCATGATATCTAATATACATTTATTTTTTTTCACTAAATCCATAGAAAATAATTGTAATTATTTAAATATTCTTAGTATAAGTCACCACCAAATGAAGGGATTAATTATGCTAATGAAGAAATAAAGAGAGTAGGCAAAGGTGGAGATTCTCCCTAAACTAGGATAGAAAGGCCAGCAAATACAGAAGTGCTTCCTTTTCTAGATCCCTAATAATTACAACTGTAATTACAACTGTATGAAGTTAGAGCTTGTCAGTAATATCACTGAAGAGAGATGTGGTTTAAACTTAAAAGCCTATAATTTAATATGATTTCAAAAATTAAATACCTTAAGGAAAACGATAATTTGTGAATCTAAAACAAAAGCAAGAAGATGAAAATTATTTTACTGGAAGGCAGATTGAAAGTCAGCTGAATCACATTTCACTCAGTTCTTCTCTGAAATATATGACCAAGTTATTTTAAATAACCAACAGTGAATATGTACATTGATAAGTATAGCGCAAGGCAGTAGACCAGACATGAAGAAACAGCACAAGAAAATAAGAATGGGCTTATGTCTGTCTCTGTGTAGGCACTATTTCTGATCCCTCTGTTAACAGAATTTAGACTTGAAGAATGAATAAGCTCCCTTTACCTGAGAAAATGTGTTCAGTAACAAGCAAAAGTGCTTAAATATTTGGTATCATAAACATACAAAATGACAAACTGACTCTCAGTCGGCCCCAGTGCCATGATATAAAGAGAACTTTTTGGCATAGAGTGGATCAGTTACCTGAGGAACTCAGAATCAATTAATTTGTCTGTAAGTCACTAGCAACTAATGTAGAAATTGCACACACACATGAAAAGGTGCTAAAGCAAATGGTAATTAAATAATTTTTATTTGAAATAGTTTAGGTGCAGTAAAAAGGAAAATAATTTATGAGTAGGGTAAGCAGTAAAACTTCCATAAAGAAAATGACACTTAAATTAAGAAAGGGAAGTGCCCATATTTTTAAAAATATATATGTGAAAGTCTGGTTGATCTGTTTAAGAAAATTAGGTTGATACAGGAAGACACAGCCAGAAGACTATACTGTGAGAAAACTGCAATGCATTTTAATGTCTTCTTAAGGAATTCAGAGATTATTTGAGAACAATAGGAAACCGTTGTAGGTCATTTACTTAGTTAGGATCATGATAAAATAGCAATTAGAAAAATTAAATTCATGGTGTGTTTAGGATAAATTAAACGAAAAAAGGTACAGTTCTGCTCAAAGGTCGTCACTAAAATTATCCAAGTGAGAGCAGAGTTTGATCAAGATTCTTTTTTGAGCATGACAACATTCCTAAAAGGTGGAATATCTTTTGCCTTGTGCTTTTCAATAGCAGTGTATGTTAATTTGTATTTTACTCCACACTATATCATTTTATTTTAACAAAGATTATGAATTCATACTTTCATGGAGATATTCTATTTCTAATTTGTAGCTCTATGTATTTTCTAGAACATCACTGTATAGCCAGGGAATATCTATGGCCAATTTGCCAGACGAGAGAATAGAATTGCCTTTGAATTAAATGGAAAAATACTGCAATATCCAATACAGTGTTAGCAGTGGGAATAGAAAGTATGTTGTACAATTTGTCAGAGAAAAAAATAATAATCTCATTGGAGATGAACTGAACGAGGAAGTAGTTTCAAAGAAAGAAACATCCTAGGTTTCAACCTGGGAAGTCTGAAGGGAATAGAGGTGCCATTAACAAAGAAAAGAAACGTGAAGAAAAACCTCTGGTTGAAGTGTCAACACTTCCTCTCTATTCACCCTCAAAACAGACTGTTCAGAGCAACACTATATTAAGAAAGTTCCAACTTCTTTTAAGAACCACACCTAATGTTCTAATAACCTCAACTAATGTTCTTTAACTGGTGTGTATTTATCCAGATATCTAATATGCAGAATAATTTATCATTTTTAGCAATGTTTAAAATTATGAGCGAATTAAGTATGTTTTGTTCATTTCTTTTAAGTCCTGGTGTCTAAACAAAGTCACATTTCCTACTTTGCCCTTATAATTCTACTTTTCAGCAATTTTTTTATGACAGAACATCATCTAGAACTGCCTTGTTCCTTCTCTCTGGCCAGCTTTAAAATATACATTTTTGCAATTGAGATCAATGCATAAAGATGAAACACATGTTTGGGAATTTCCTTTCAAATAAAATTCAGAAAAATTGATCATATTTAGTTATTTTGATTACTCAAACAGAAACATTAATATAACTCTAAATAATGAGAATAAAACATTTAGCGTTTAAAATTTGTCACATAATGTTCTAGGTACTTTAAAATATATTAACTCATTTTATCATTACAACAAGTTTGTAAGGTTGGGAATATTACTATGTACATTGGACAGCTGAGAAAACTAAGAGGTAGATTTCATAACCGAAACAATGGCAGATGTTTAGTAAGTTGAAGGACAAGAATTTGAGTACAGATATACCTCACCACACATAAACACACTCTAATTCCATGATCTGAACAATCTAAATTGCACTTATGTTTGTATTTTACTTTCCAGTGTTTAACTTGCAGTATGTGTTTTTTACAGTTCACAATTTATAAGCATTTGTGTAATACTATGTAAGATTTATATTTATTTTCTAATGAGGAAATTACATCTAATCAAGTCCATATTTAAAAGCATATTTGTCATTGTGATATTGGCCATAGTATTGCAACAAATGTGTTGAATTTCATTGTCATGAATTCTGGATGATTGTATTTACCACAAACTCATAGAAGAGAAAACATTGTGTCGGATTTCAATATCTGATGTCATTTCCATGTTTCCATATATCACCATCCCATCTCTCTTTCTTTCTGCATAGATATAAATATGGATATGCATATGTATATGAATATAGATAGATGTATGTATTTTTTGGAAATTCACAAATATGTAGTGATTAAAATTGTTTAAATTGATACGTATATGCCAAGCCCAATAATACAACATTATTATAAGTGTTGTTTTTTCAATTGCCTTATAAGTCACTTTGTAAAAATTATAATATCTTTTATAAATACCTACATAATTTCCTTTTCCGATATTTTTCATCAGGTTCCAGTTATTATCTGGTATCACTCTCAGCTCGAAGCAGTTTTTTAATATATCTTTTAAAATAGGTCTGTTACCAAAAATTCAGTCTTTGATAATTCAGACATGTCTATATTTGGGTTTCATTTCTAAAGTGTCACTTTGCTAGTTATATAATTCCTGGTTGATAGTTTAGTATGTTATTTTTCCAGTTCTTTAATGTAAAAGATTGGGTTATTGATTTACAGCGTTTCCTTTCTTACAGTATGGACCTTACAAATTAAATTTCTTCTAACCTATTTTAGATGAAGCCCTTCAAATTTTCTATGTTTTGCTTTCATTTTAATTCATTACAAAATATTTGCTAGTATTCATTTTTCTACTTATTATTTAGTAATGTATTTTTAAATTGTCATATGTTTGAGAATTTCCCAAATTTCCTCCTGTTGTTGATTTGGAATTTAATTCCAGTGTGGTAGGAGACATATTTTGTATGATTTAATTCCTTTCAAATTTATTGAGGCTTGTTTTATGGTCCAACATATTAACTATCATGGAGAATGATTTATATACACTTGAGAAGAATATGTATTACACAATTTTACGATGAAAAGTGCTGTACATTTTTGTTATACCTAGTTAATTACTAGGGTTACGTTACTCAAGTCATCTATATGATTGTCAATTTCCTATTTAGGTTTCCATCCATTATTGATTGGAGTGTTGAAGTCTCCAACTTTGATATTTAAACTAGTTATTTCTCTCTTTAATTTGGTCAGTGTTTGCTTCCCATGTATATAGTGACTCTGCTTTTTGGTATATATATATATATATGTATCACATATATATATATATGTGATGGCTCGGTGCGAGGTCGGAGGGATAGTGGATGGGAGGAGGGGGGTCCACAGTGTGACGGATATAAATGATGAACGTCTAAGTATTACCTTGTCTTGTACACCTGAAACTAATAAAAAATAAATAAAAAATAAAATTATAATATTCAATATATACATATATACATATACATATATATGTGTGTATATATATATATATATATATATATATATATATATATACCTATACCATACATATAACACACACACACACACACACACACATATATATATGTTATGTTTTCCTGAAAAACTAATGTTGTTCTTGTTGGAAAATATCCATCATTTCTAATTTCTGTTATCATTTTTTCTTAAACTGTGTTTATTTGAATTTACTATAGTCATTCCAATTCACTATAAGTTCTACTTGCATGGTATATTTCTTCTATACTTTTACTTTCTACATATTTCTAACTTGAATCTAATATTAAATTCTTTAGAAAACATATTGTTCAATTTTATTTATTTTTTTGTCCAGTGTGACAATCTTTGCCTTTTGATGGATACATTTAATCTATTTACATTATTGTTGTTAGTGAATGCTTGAGGTATGCCATTCTTTTTGCTATGTGTTTTCTTCACGTCTCTTAACTCTTTTATTTCTCTACTCTTCCACCACTTCATTATTTTCTGTTAAGTGGGTATTTCCTACTGCACCATTTTATCTTTTGTTGATTTTTAATCATATTTTTGAAATTTTTTTTAGTGTTTGATTTAGTAGTTAAAAATATACATCTTTAATTTTCAGAATCTACTTCAAATAATATTAAGTTGATTCCCATAAAATACAGTTACTTAGCTCCAACATAACTCATTGCCTCTAATATGACTGCAATTATTGTTTATATATATATAACCCTTTCCTATCATTTCTTTATTCCATGTATCATTTCCTTGCTGCAATACAGCTTCTTTCTCTCCCATTCTGTGTGTTCTTACTTTTAATATATAGACAATATTTACATATAATATATCCATATATGTATACACATCCATATATAGAGAGGGTGCAAAAAATGTATATGCATTTTAAGAAAGGAATCTGATGGACATGTGTCCCATTTGGGAGACCACCTCAGGGATACTGTTGATGCCTGACCAGGGCACTGTACACCAGAAGCTAAACAATAATGAATGCCAACTATAATTTTATATATATAATGTGATGGCTCGGTGCGAGGTCGGAGGGATAGTGGATGGGAGGAGGGGGGTCCACAGTGTGACGGATATAAATGATGAACGTCTAAGTAGTACCTTGTCTTGTACACCTGAAACTAATAAAAAATAAATTAAAAAATAAAATTATAATCAATATATACCAATAACAAAAGATGAATACATGTCACTTGTATACATTTTTTGGCACCTCCGGTATATATATAGCATTACATGTTATAAGTTCAACAGTAAATTCTTATAATGTTTTTAATAAACTTGTCTTTGAAAAGTCAGGTAACAGATAAAAGTAGTAAAAATATATAAATATATATTTATGTAATCTTCTTTTATAATTACCTATATAATTATCCTAATAGCACTCTTTGTTTCTTCAATATGGATTTCAATTACTGAATAGTATCACTGTCTTTCAAATTGAAGAACTTATTTTAGTATTTCTACTAAATTTCCCTTTTTAAAACTTTGTTTAGGGAATGTCTTTATTTTGCCTTCCCTTATGAAATATTTGCTTGCTGTATATAGGATTCTTGATCAATACTTGCTTTCTCCCCCAGCTCTTTGAGTATGTCATTCCACTGCCTATGGACTTCATTGTTTCTAATGATAAGGCAGATGTTAATCTTATTACACTTCCTTTGTACATAATGAGTCACTTTCAAACATTATTCTTTGTGTATGGCTTTCAAGAGTTTAGCTATGGTGTATGCTAATAAATCTTTGTCTTTATTCTACTTGGATTAAAAGTAGATTGTTATATTTCATCAAATTTTAAAAGTCGTTGGCCATTAGTTCTTCAAATATGTTGTCTGCTTCTTTCTTTTCTCTCCCTCTGGTACTCCCGTTATGTGTATATTAATACATTTGATGGCATCTCTCAGGTCTGTGAGTCTCTTCTACTTTCTTTATTATTTTTACTCTCTGTTTTTCAAATTAGATCATTTCTATTGATCTGTCTTCAAGGTTACTAATTCTTTTTTCTACCTCTGAATTCTGGTAATACCCTCTAGTGAATTTTTCCTTGTGGTTAAATTTTCCTTTGTGTCCTTCAAAATTTCTTTTTTGTAATTTGCATCTCTTTATCAATATTATAAATTTTTGAGTCATTTCTGAATTCTTCACACATGATTTTCTTTATATTCGCAATACTTATTTTGAAGTCTTTGGTATGTTCACCATCTGAGCCACTCAGAAATAATTTCTATTGACTACTTTTTTTTTTCTCCTTATTTGGGCCTCAAATCCCTGTTTCTTTGCATATCTCTTAAGATTTTGCTTTAAAATGGACAGTTTAGAAAATAAATGGTAAATTTGGATACTGATCTTCCTCCTCCCTAGAAAATAGAAGGGAGAAGGATGGTTTTGTGTTTTTTTTTTTGTTTGTTTGTTTTTTTTATTGTTTTTCATTTATATTAGGGGAATTGCCTAAACTAACTTTGCATAGTCTTTCTGTTCTGTAGTATGCAGCTCCTGATGATCTGCTAAGTTTTGTTTTGCTTTGATTTGTTATTAAACTTGGATTTGCTGATGGATCTTCATGTGCTTTTAAAAACACATTTGATAGTTCAGAAAGTTTGCAATCCGCAGCTTTCATTTTCTATTCAGTCAGGGAGATGTATGCACTTGGGGAAGGGGGAGCTCCCTGGTATAATTTGAGTGTGTGCAAAGTCTTGTAAAAGAACACAGCATTCCAAAGTACCAGGGATATATGGAATTTTATCAAGTACACTATAGGTGTCTCATTTCTTGAATGTACTGTTAAATGTCTGACCTTTTTTTATTTGTTGCTTGCTCCAACCAGTGTCACACCACAGCAGATCTCTAGAATTTACTCATCTTGTGTAACTGAAACTGTATTCCTGTTGAACAGCAACTCTTCATTTCCCTCTTCTCCCAGCCCTTGGCAACCACTATTTTACACCGTATCTATAAATGTATCTATTTTAGATACCTCATATAACTGTAATGATGTATTATTTGTCGCTATGTGACTGGCTAAGTTTACTTAGTGTCTTGTACTAGTTCATCCACGTTGTTGCAGATGACAGAATTTTCTTCCTTTCTAAAGGCTAAATAATTTTTCACACTTTGGCTTTTTAACCTTTGGTTTCTTCATTTCTAAATTGGGAATAATGGCAGTCTCATCATTGGATCATTGTATATATTAAATGAGATATTTCACATAGAATGCTACCACCTGGAAACATTCATGGCTCAATAAGTATTTGCTGCTTATACTACAAGTACTAAAATTATTATTAGTTATATAACTAAGTATTATTAGTTATTATTGGTTCAGTTATAAGATTACTGAATTTAGGTAAGTTACACACTCCCCATTGTTCAGTTTAGCGAACTTATAACCCATTTCTGGCCCGCCTCCATGAGTCTGGTGAACTTGCAAGAAGCTAACGACGTAGTTATAGGCATAGAACCGAGGCATGCCTTACCAAACCATTAGGATATTACACTAAGAAAATTAACCCTGTGAGTTTGAACTTGGTTCATCCAGTAGTACAGTCATCGATTCTTGATGGGTAGGTCAGTGGGACCTAGTGGGAAGGAGACAATTCGAAGTGCTTAGAAAAAATAAACGCATTTGTAAGAATAATACAAAAAAAAAAAAAAAGGTTATTGAAGGATCTTTATAAGAACCTGGCCTCGTCTAAGCCTCGCTACGGACTGGGAGGTCTTAGTTGGGGTTTGAAGCCTCGGGTATGTGTGCTATCATGAGTTCTACAATGTGGAGTTATGTCTGTGTATGGAATTGGATCTTTTAACCATATTAATCCATGCCCGTTATATTTATATGTTTAATACTTTTTTAGGGTATTTTGTATTAGTTCAATTCTGATAACTACTTTCTAAACTGTAAACATGTAAACGTATTAATAGTTTTTTTATGAAAAACGATAGCAATATTTATATTTGTTCAGTTAAATAAAAGGAATCAGTAAGAAGAGAATGTCCAGGTTTCTAAGTAGACTGTTTTCCCTCATGCTCATGATTCTGGACTATACAAAAAAAGCCATCTGTTTGCTGTGATTTTTGTCTCCAAGGCTATCTTTCTTTTCTTTTAATTATTTTCAATATCACATATCACAAGAAGACTAAGAATAGCTACATCAGTGAACAGCATATAAACTCATTGTTAAATGAATGTTTCATTAGTCTCATGCATTTTAACCACATGACTAATATAACTGATGAGTCTTAGCTCTCTTTTAACCTTGGCATCAGTGCATTGCGATGAATTTTTTTTCTTGCTCGCAGGATGTATTGAAGGTGGTTTTAATCAGCAGAAAACTTTTCCATTAAAATGTATCCAGTTAAAAAGATCACTTGTTTGTCCAGACACTCTACAGATTGCTCATACATATCTTTAATATCATAATGATCTATACCGATAGTGAGAGTGTTTGTGTGGGTTTGATGACACTGGAATATTCATGATAGGAAATAAGAAAGAAAGAATAGGCTCACGTTTTTAGCCTATATATAGTATTTTAGAAAATATTTCTAATTACACAAATCATGTGGTACTTAAATATATAAATAAAAACAACGTTTTAAAGTCTATATTTCTAATTTAATCACAAGCTCTTGAAGATCATGGATCACCTCGCCCGTAATATTTTCTCTATTGTGTCAACAACAAGAAACAATAAAAAGAGTAAAGACATTAAAAAGTATCCATTTATTCACCAAATGTTTAGTAAGCATGTACCATATCACTGACGCTGTGCTAGAATCCGTAGTAATTCCAAGTTGACTGCAGCAGTTATTAACTTACAGTCTCTTATCTCCCTGCTCATCCCTCTGTAATCCACTCTCTGATGCTGGGACCAGGACTCTGCAAACTGCATTTCTCTTTGGCCAGCTGGCTCCCTGTTAGGCTCAGGCATGAAGAGACTGGCTCCTTCCTCTTTTCATACTGTTCTCATCAGGGTAACTCAACAATGCTTCACACCATCAACAATATTGTGTTCTAAAAACGTTAAGTTTCAGTTTGGAATTTTTCAGTAACTTCAAAACAAGCATTATTTTCTCTTCTCAGAGACATCAGTGCATGCCCTGTGGAGTATACTTTCCAGAATCCTGGATCTCAGCTCCACAGGCTCCATCCTCTAATTTCCTGATAATCAGTAGTACAAGCTGAGCAGCATCCTTCCTCTAAGGTCTTAATATTAGGTCCTTGTGTCCCTTACTCTAAGATACTAAATTTGAATATGCCCAACATTTTCCCTTTGTTCCCTTACCCTCGGATTGGCTGCTGCTTCCTGCAGTTATCAACTGCATGTTATGTAATACTTTATTATTTCCTTTCCTCACTCCCTAGTTAACAATTCTTTAAAAAACAAAAGCAAAAACACTTTTTTTCTTCATTGCACAAAATACATAACATAAAAGTTACCATTTTCATCATTTTAAATGTATGAATCAGTGACATTAAGTACATTCATGTTGTGCAACCATGACCATTATTCATCTCCTGAATTTGTCATCCCAAACTGAAACTCTATATCCTTAAAGGAATAGCTCCACATTCTCCTCTCCCTGCAATGCCTAAGACCACTATCCTGCTTACTGTCCCTATGAATTTGACAATTCTAGGTACCTCATATAAATGTACAGTATTCGTCCTTTTGTGTTTGCCTTTTTTCACTTAAAATAATGTGTCCAAGTTTCATCCATGTTGTAACATTTATTACTTTTTTTAAAAACTTTAAATTCTCTCTGTTAAAATAACTGTTATGGTTTTTGTTTTCTGACTTGACACTGAGCAATATAGTGACTCAAATAACTTGTACTTCACTAGCATTCAATTCTGAATAAAAATTGAACAGGATTGTTTTCAACTGAGAAATCCATCGATAAGGGTCAATATCTGAACTATCAGTCTCACAGTCACTTTAAGAAGGAGTTCACTTTATCTGACGCACAATATTTTGAAGGCAGCTTTCATTTTCTCAAGAAAGGGAATGACTCTTTAATATACATTTTTTAAAATTACAGTCGACCTACATTATTATGTTAATTTTGCGTGTACAGCATGGTGATTACACATTTCTATAACTTACAAAGTAATCACTCCAATAAATCTATTATCCGTCTGACACCAGGCACAGTAATAATAGTATTGACTATATTCTTTATGCTATACCCTACATCCCTGCATCCCCATGACTACTTTGTAAATACCAACTTGTGCTTCTAAATCTTTACCCCTTTTTACTCATCATCCCCCAAACACTTCTTATCTGGTAACCCTCAATATGTTCTCTGTTGTCTATTAGTTTGTTTCTGTTTTATTTCTTTATTTTGTTCTTTATTTTCCATATATAAGTGAAATCATATGGCATTTCTTTTTCTCTGTCTGACTTACCCCACTCAGCATAATACCCTATAGGTCTGTCCATGTTGTTGCAGATGGCTGGATTTCATTCTGTTTTTATGGCTGAGTAATATTCCATTATATATATATATATATATATATATATATATATATATATATATATATATATACATATTCTCCTCTTATTTATCCATTGACAAATGGACAGGTTGCCTCCATATCTTGGACAATTTAAATAAAGCTGCAATGAACATAAGGATGCACACGTCCCTTTGAAGTAGTGTTTTGGGTTTTCAGATAAATACCCAGATGTGGGATTACTGGGTCCTTCTTTGTCTCTTGTTATAGCCTTTGTTTCAAAGTCTATTTTTTCTGGTGTAAATATTGATATCCCAGCTTTGGTTTTTTTTGTTTTTACTTTCATGAAATATGTTTTCCCAGCAGGTTATTTTCAGTCTGTGTACATCTTTCAATCTGAAGCAGGTCTCTTGTAGGCAGCATATGTAAGGGTCTTGTTTTCTTACCCATTCAGCTACCCTAAAAACTTTGATTGGAACATTTAATCTAAGTATATTTAAAGTAATTACTGATAGATATGTAGTTATAGCCATTTTATTACTCATATATATATATATTTTTTTGCCTCTTGTTTTTCTTCTTCTTCTTAAAGAAGCCTTTTTAGCATTTCTTATAATACTGGTTTGGTGGTGATGAACTCCTTCAGATTTTCCTTGTCTGGGAAACTCTTTATCAGCCCTTCAATTCTAAATGATAGCTTTGCTGGGTAGAGTAATCTTGGTTGTGGGTTCTTTGTTTTCATCTCTTTGGATATTTCAAGTTAATCCCTCTGGCCTGCAAAAGTGCCTGTTGAGAAATCAGCTGACAGTCTTGTGTGAGAGCTTCCTTAGAGATAACTAATGGCTACTCTCTTGCTGCTTTTAAGATTCTTTCTTTGTCTTTCACTTTTGGCACATAATTATACTGTGTAGTGGTGTGGGCCTTTTTGGGTTCATCTTGTTTGAGACTCTGTGCTTCCTGGGAGTGTATGTGTGTTTCCTTCACCAAGGTTAGGGAAGTTTTCAGTAATTATTTCTTCAAGTAGATTTTCACTTCCTTGCTCTTGCTCTTTTATTCCTGGTACCCCCTATGATATGAATGTTTTTACACTTGATGTTGTCTCATCATATCAAGAGTTCACCATTCACCAGAGGCCTTTCTATGATCATCAATGAGACCCTGAGGTGGAAAACTTCCTCAAGATTAGTATTATTTTCTTTCCTACTTCATCTCGCCTGAGTTTAAAACATTTCCTTTAGAGGTTTTTTGTTTGTTTGTTTTGTTTTTTTATAATCGTAATTAAATAATTAAAAAAGCATCATAGTACTACACATAAGTACAGATAATACCCTTATCAGATAAATTACAAAGTTTATAATGTCAAAGCATTTTGATTACTCTGTCACCCTCCATCATTCTTCACAATTTCAAACTGATTTTATTGGCTTGAATCTGAAGAAACATCTGGGCTTTAAGCCAAAATTTGATGTTATTTGAAAGCTGATGAAAATTTCAACATTATATTTGAGTGAAATATCCGTTATCTTATCTTCTAACACAGGCAGTATTGCTGACTAAATTTATTTAGAAACACAAAAAATTGGTTTGGAAAAATAAAAAAAGGACTTAACCTATCTCACCTGTCTTAAAATTTGTATTTATTATAGAAAATCATAGTTAAGAGTTAAGGAAATTTTTAGTAGAAATATAGTCAGTTTTCTCAAAGTATTTGAAAAATCATTAGTTCAAGAATATATTGGCTTTTTAAATGAGAACTGAGGGATGAAGTGTATACTATTTATTTTTATTATTATAACCCATTGAGGAGTTTGATGGGAATTATTTAGGGTACTTTAAAATGTAGTGCGTGAAAATGTTTAGTTGCGGCAAATGTCAGCCTAAGGTCTGTAGTCTTAGATTTCACTAAAGATTATTATAATATTTAATAATAAACCCCCAAAGCAAGCAAAAAATCCCCTAATCTATTGTATTTCTGTTGCAGACACAGTATATTGACTAACCTGAGCTACCTCTCCCCTGCCCCACTTCCACTCCCAGACACTGTCTTTCTTACTAATAGAAACCAAATATGTTAAGGTCAACCATGTGACCAGAGTTCCAAGATAACCCCTATAAGTCTAAGTCAGTCATGTTAATTGTGTTCCCTTTTGCCAGATATGTCTTTGCCCAGCCTCCCCCAATTAGGGGCTACCACATGACTCAGTTCTTGTTAAAGAAAGGGAACAAATGCCTAAAAGATTCTAAGAAAGTCGCACTGAAATAAAGAAACAAGGACAAAAAAATTGACCTCTGCTTCTTTATGCATGGGATGCTCACGGTAAAAATTACATCTGGAGATGGGACAGCCATCGTGCAACTGATATAAAGACAAACCAAGACATACAAAATGTCTTGAGATAGGATGAGCAGAAAGCTGGAAATAGCTTGCGTTCCTCCTGACATGTTTGAGCTGCTGTGTAGCCTGGATTGCCTCTCTATCTATTGAGTGAACAATAAGTACTCTCAAATTTATACCATAATTTGCAAGCTCTTCTATTACAGCTAAAATATTTCTAACATTAAATTCCTTTCCAAATAACTGAGAGTGGAAAAGAAAAAAACCCTCACATTTTTATAAACATTCATTGACAAACTGGCTTTTCCTTTTTATCCCAAAGAATATGCATGCCTGTAATCCCTCTTAAGAGACTACATGTACTCACTCACTTTGCATATATATTTCAAGTGGATTTTATGCTAGCAATTTATTTATATACTTACTGTCAACATAATTTTGAAATATTTGGTAGAATTGAAACACTTGGATGTATATTAGACCAATATTATGGGTGTATATTAATGAAAGCACTGAAACCAAGAACAAAATATAAATAAACTGAATTAATTATAATTAGCCTTTACTTTACAAATGAAGCAGAATTAAATACTAAAGAACGTAAATGTCTCAGAGTCGTACATCTTAGTTGTCAGGCACACATTTATGAAGTTTACTTTGAAGCTTTAAATGTGTAGTACGCTGACCCTATACAAATATTTCAAGTTCATACAATCTGTAAATGCCAATCTGTCCCATAGATTCAAGAAATATAAATATTAAATCTTATGGAATGAATGCATACATGTGAGTTTTGTTTCAAAAAGATGATATTTATAAGGTTCAAACCCTAACATTTTGCTATAAACATTTTTAAATCCATTAATCATGTTACACATTAAACATTTAAACAATCTTTATTCTAGTTACCGATGAAGGCCAACATTAAAATGTTTAGAGAAATGACTCTTCAGAGAGAAAATAATCAACTGTTTAATGTCTTTAGGGCCATTTCAATGGTGTAGAAAGTTTTATTTTAACTTGGGCCATCACATATTCCAAAATGAAACAAAGTAAAACCAAGGAGAAGAACAATTTTTTTTTTTTTAACCAAAGTTACAATAAAGTTATAGCTTGCAATCATTATAGTCATAGATTATTTATATTACTGTATGAAATTATTAGTTATTACAGTCATCAATGATTTTTATTACTCTTTGAAATTATTAGCTGGGAGGAAAAAAGAACATACCACATACATTAATTTTATTAAAATGAGTTTCCATAGAATTCCTAATACATTGTTTTATTTATAAGATTTAACATAAGCAAATTAAATACACTAGAGATTTATCGGGCTTCGCTTAGACCAAGAATCTATAAACTGTTTTTCCGAATCAGGACAGATAATAAATATTTAGACTCTGTAGGCCATGAGATCTCAATTACTGAGTACCATTGTTATACAGTGAAAGCAGCCATATACAGTATCTAAATAAATTGATGTGGCTGTTTTCCAATAAAACTTTATTTGGAAGAACAAGCAGACTGGATTTGGTTTGTAGGCTCCAGGTGTAACGCCTCGTAGACAGAAATTCCTTGAATTTTAACAAAATTAGGGCTGAGGTACTTTTTATTATAGAACAGCCTGGAGACATAGAAAGAAGTCTGGAAGTAAAATTATAGTAAGTGACATGTTTTCAAAAATTTCCCATCCAAGGCTTTTGGAATTTACAAAGTAATTATTTCAACAATTTTCTATAGAAGAAGAAAATAGTCCTAAAATAAATAGGAAACTGCAAACTTAACAATAAATCCTCAGTATTTTTTTCAATCTACTTCTTTATTTATACTTTAACCAGAAAACTAAGTCAGTTGTATTTAAATATAGAATGAAAAAAAGTGTCCAGATGTACTAGTTGCTGGATAGCAAATTATCTCAATAAATCCACAAACTTGTATTTTCTTATACAGCTTCTGAGGGTATGGAATCTAAGAATAGCATAGCTGCTCTAGATCAGGCAGGTTATATTTATCCATTAATAGGCAGTGGGCATAGGGCCACAATACTTCTACTTTTAAGTCACATTAAATATTTTATAAGTAGAAGAAAACATGAAGTTTTAAGTCAGAGAAAAATTTTAATATACATTAATATATTCATTTTTGTAACAATAAAGTGACTCTATACGAGGTATGTCAATTAAGTTTCAGAACCCATCCTGGAAAAAGTGCTACATACCTCATTGCTGAATATCACTATGGTCACCTTTGAAGTATTCCCCTTGGGAAGCTATGCACCAACGCCAGTGTCTAGTCCACTCTTCAGAGCAATTTTGGAACTCTTTTTCTGGAATGGCCATCAGAGCTGTCATTGTATTACCCTTCATGTCCTGAATGTCATCCAAATATCTTCCTTTCAATATTTCCTTTATCTTTGGGTAAAGAAAGAAGTCATTTGGGGCCGGATCAGGTGAGCAGGGAGGGTGTTCCAATACAGCAATCTGTTTACTGGCTGAAAACTCCCTCACAGACAGTGCTGTGTGAGCTGGGGCATTGTCATGAGGCAAGAGCCATGCATTGTTGGCAAAAAGTTCAGGCCTTCTAATTTTTTCATGCAGCCTTTTCAGCACTTCAACATAGTAAAGTTGGTTAACTATTGGTCCAGTTGGTACAAATTCATAATGAATAATCCCTCTGATATCAAAAAGGGTAGCAACATTGCTGCCACAAGTTTATAAACTTAGTTGACAGATCTCATATGGCTAAAACATTATTTTGACCAATTATATAGTGATAAAATAAACATAATGCATATTTGTGCAGGGATCTCTTACTTTTCCCTCTTGTGTCCCATCCACATGTGAGATATAGATACAAATATAAATTCATTTTAATAGAGAAAGAAGCCAACAAAGGCAAAATTGAAAATAAGTGAAAAGTGCCTCGGGCCCAGGAAAATCACAATATGGCAATGTGGCTTTGGACTCGGAGTATCTCATGAGGTTCAATAAAATGCAGTCAGGAGTTGTAGTTTCCAGGTGCTTGACAGAGGCTGGGTCTCCATCAAGCTGTCAGGCAAAGTCTTGAGCTCTCCACATAGGCTGCTGCTCAAGATTGGCTTTCCCCAGAGCAAGTGAATTTTTTTTTTTTTTTAATTTAAGGAATTTCCCATGTTGTGATTCCTTCCACTGCCTTAGTGTTCCTGACCTTGCGTCTTAATCCCCTTTAAAAATAATTTTTCCTCAATCTGCAGTCGTCTTGTCCATCAGTCCTATAATCATTGGGACCCGATTTCTTCAAGCAGTTTACTTTAGGGACCCTAGAAGTTAAGTTGGACGAAGCACATTGCTGTTTTGGCAAGTGGTCTAAAATACATTATTCCTTAATTGTTTCTAATACCGAGTGTTATTACATCCAGATTTTACTTACTGGGTGTAGAAAAAAATGTTACTGTTTCATTGTCCCCTACAGCAATAAACTTACTATGATGGAAGCATAACCTGTGTCTCAATGGCGAATGATCTTAAAGAAACGGTGCATGAGAAAGCAAGCAAAACAAGTCACCGTCTCATATAACCTAATCTTGAAAGTGGCACGCTATCGTTTCTGTCATCTCCCGTTCTCAGAGTCCAGCCCTAGTGATGGTGAAGAGACTATACAAGGGTGTGAATACCGGGAGGACGGAATTATCTGCGGCTACCTTGGAGGTTGGCTATCACATCAGGGAGTCAGGATTGCTGAGAAACATCACTATCTGAGAAGCCAGGTGGATAGAAATGATAATGATAAGAATGAACTTTAGACAGGGCTGAACTCACTGACTGCAAAACCTCAAGCCCAATTTTTATTGTGAAATAGTACTTGCAAATAATCTGATAAATCAGAATGGTGTGTATTTCACATTGCTAAGTAAAATCATGTTCTATAATAATTGAAAACGATCACTGCTCAAATGATAAAATCCATGGGAATAGCCATGCCACGTTATTTTATAAGGCAAACATTCTATAGAAGAAAAAGTATATGTATCAGTGTTCATAGCTAGTATTTGCGTTTGTGTATCACTAGCTCAAATATTCTGTAGAATGAAAAACTTCATAAATAAGAACAAAAGTTCAATTGGATGAGATACAATTCTGTGATAACTTCCTTTCTTTTAAAAGAGGTTCTCTGAACTTAAAACTGTACTTCTAACATCAACAACTAGTTAATACTTAAGTCTTTATCTGAATTCTAATCATTTCTAATCTCTAACTCCGATTTTCTTGCTGGGCTATCCTACCTGCTGGATTTATCATTCTTCCTCAAGAGACTGAATATGGAGAATGCACTTCACCTGTCTCTTTTCATGAAAAAGTGAACAAAGTTTCGTGCTTCTAAGTGAAACTGGGCCAAGCTTCTTCTGTTTTTCTTTTTCTGTTTTTTGTATAATTGCAGACTTCTTTGTTGCTGAGCTCAGATACTAAGAAAACCATTACTTCTTTCCTACCGAATAGAAAATGTATGATCCCTCCACTGCTCCAAGGGGAGAATATAAACACAGACAGGATAAAAAAGTTATCAGTCAGAGCTGGAAGATGATGAGTCAGGTGTGTACCTACAGTACAACAGCCACTGTTTCTTGAAATGCAGTTATATATAAACACTAGAATCAATCCTTTCCAGTGTGAGCTTTCAGGAATAAATTAGAGTTGCAAACAGCTGATTATAAACATTGTCCATGTAGTTTCCCCCTTGTATCCCAAAAGCTTTCATTTAATATAAAATCAATGATATATAAGGTATGACCATATAAAATGATAAAGCGATTCACATGGAAAAGAATATTGCCACTAGGGTATTTTAAAAATATTCTTGTTGCCTGTCTCGACACTTTTTCCTTAGGTTATTTATATGACCCATCTGATGGCATCAAATTTAAAGGTTTTCTTCCCACAAGATTTTTGCATCCTGTTTATCATTTCCCCCCTCTTCCATTTCACCCCTTTACAACTTAACTGATTTATTTATCAATCCATTCAACAACTTAACATTCATTAAATGCCTATAAAGTGAACTGTAAAAAATATAGATAGATAGAAATAAGCCTTTTTGGTGAACTGTTCCAGACCTGATGTTGCTTATCTAAAGAATGATACACTCTTAACTAAAGTAATCAGGGATCAATGGCTAAAACATTGTTTTAAACAATTATGTTTGTTGATAAAAATAAATGTAACACATACTTTGTGCAGGGATCGCTCACTCATCCATCTTCTGTTGCATCCATATGTGCATTGAAATTACAAAAAAAGCGATAACTAATCATCTTCCCATGCACAAAAGCTAAGAGGAGAACCATAAGTACATCATACAGGTGAGAAATGCATGTTATTGTTGCTGTTAATGGTGATGGTTTTCCCTTAGTCAAATACAGAGGGAGCCAGACTGATTGGAGGCAATACATTGAACATACAATTCCACTTACTGAGAAAACAGCAAAAGAAGAGATATTATTAGCAGGAGCTAACTAACACCCTCTAATAGGAGGAGCAAGAGCAAGCCATGGAGCCGACGGAGAACAAATCACTTGGATCAATTTTTATATTATAAATCAACAGCTTTGAGAAGCATTTGTGTTGTAATCCCACGTTTTTGTTTGATTCTGTTGTTTTAAATGCTAAATCAATCAGTAGAAAGCTGGTTCTTCTGTGACTCCTCCCTTTTCAGGCACCCAGCAGTGTTGGGAAGAGCAGGAGGAGCCATGCCTTAAGTGTTACAGAAGCAGGACAACAAAGAAGATGGTACTAAAATTAGGATTTGCAGCTCTCTCCCGACTCCCCAGGGCTGCTGGATCACAGAACTCAAAATGTTTGCCAACCAGCCCTTCAGTATGACATCTCTATTGCAGAATATATTTCAGGTTAGTTTGAGGATTTTATACTTCACTTCCTTCTACTACTCCTACCTTGATGTTTATAATTTAATTGAATCATTTTTTAAACCAAACATTTTAAATATAGGCTTTTATAGATCTCGTAAAAAACAAACAAACAAACAAACAAACAAAAACACCAGAAAACAGAAGGGAGTGTCATCAAAGGACAAAGTCGATATTATCCCCCATCTTGGATCCAAGAAAAGTTACCATCACAGACCCAGGTGTCTTTACCTCAATTTGGTGTATCTATGGCTCATGGAATACTGATTGCTCCTCATGGAACCTGGCCGAGTTATGGGGCTCCTTAGCTTTACTATCCAGTTAAAACAGGAAGATTAAAGTGACGTGCCATGATTTCTCCAACCAAGATGAATGGAATGTCACAAGTAGCAAAAAGAAGTGTTAAATGTGGTCAAATTTGTTTTATGTAGCATTTAAGATTTGTGTTTTTACTTTGATATCTTTAGGTGATAGATTGTTATATTAAAAATATTAAACTCCTCTGTCTGTGAACTTTACTCCCAAACCTGATCATTCAAGAGATAACATGTTAAAAAACTTGATATTAATTATTTAATCAAATTAAATAATGGCTTAGAACCTATATGCTGACAGCCTGTTAGGAAAATCACTCTGTCATTACCAAGGCTCTTTGCAGAAGAATCAAGGGGTCTTGAGCAATGCTTAGAACATGAAGAAAGTGTCTTCATTCTTTGCTTGTCTTTGTTGTCTGCATTCTCGTTGTCCAAATTACAAATATTCTTGACTATCTCAGTCCTTCTCTTGATGAGTCAAATGGAAGACTAGAAATTTTAGCTAAGAGTAGGAGCCATGGAGTCCCAGCTGTAGCTCCCTTAAGGGTCACACTTGGACATTGCCCTAGATGTGAATTCACGCATCCCAGTTTGTGTCAAGGGAACCAGCCACAGTGTACTTTTCACATTGGCATCTATCTGGAGTCTTAGGGAGTCTTCCCTCCCTTTTTCACAAATTTAAAAGTCATCCACCTGTTTCCTTTCTATATTAGCAAAATACCCTCAGGAACATCAAACATCTGGATATCAAAAACCAGAAACACAGTTGTATACATGCAACTCATATTTAGCCTAGCAACACAAATTTCTCCTGGGGCCCAGAAACCAATAGTCTCACTGCCTAATTGAAAGGGGAAAAGAAGGAAAAGGGGGAATAAAACACAAATTAATATCGCAATAAATTATCCTGCCCTACTTTCATCCATAAAAATAGAAAAGAACAAAAAAATCCCATTGTGGTATAGTTTAATTTTAGCTGAATATTAGGCCTGATTTATTAATATTTTATTTGCATGATAAAATATAATTTAATTGTTTATGGCAGTGATATATATGTTCCTTGAAAATTTATAACAGCTCACCTATTAAATGTTGACTCTGACACTCTTATTACAAATGATTCATTGGGAAATTGTGTTTATAATCATTATAACCTTAATACAATCTCTCACTAAATAAATGTCTGTTATGTGCCAAAAACATATCAGGAGATGTGCATACATTATCCCATTAACTTTCAACAATGCTGAAGCAGGTATTATTATTCCAATACTTCACATTAGGGTCAATTAAATTAAATTCACATAGATAGTAAGTAGAGGCACCTTGAATCCTGGGTAGTTTCTCATGGCATCACTTTTGCTGGTGATTCAAATAAGGCTGCTTTTCCTTGCATGGAAATAAGAAAAATGTAAATTCCATGGTATTTTGTTCTCTTTTTCCTCGTTTATGTTCATCAGATTAACACCTTGTTTGATTGCCATCCTCCAAGTGACTGGTGAGGCAAGCCTCCATTTTGTTGCCTTCACAGGGGGCATAGTCTTTTATCCAAATTCTCCAGCAGACCTTGATCAGGTCTTTTTAACAAATCTGCTTTCCTAGCTGCTGTGTGTGTGGAGGAGAAGTGACACGTAGCAGTGGAATCTGAGCTAAGATATGGAATAGACTCTGGGCTCAGACACCAGTCATACAACCCTGTATCCTCAAACACAGCAGATAAATTGTTACCAGCTAAAGAAATCATGCCTTTATCCCTCTTTACAGGTAAATGCACGAATGAAGAGAACCACCATTTAAAATATCATCATCACCTTACCTTTCCCTGGAGTCAGATTGAGGCAAGGAGAGATAAAGAAATTCAGGAGAAGCAGGTATTGCAGAAAAGAGGGTCCTTGGCTTCATGCAGGAAATAATTAAAGTGTGACCCAGGAAATAAAGAGAAAGTAGTTTATTGAATAAAGATCTACTCCATAGGCAGAGCAGAGGTTGCCTTCCAGCAAGAGACAACCATAATTTGAAGTATGGCAGTACTTTTTACTTGGTAGGTATTTTATATGGAAATCACAGGCAGGAATATTCTATTTCAGGAAATGGGTGAGTTTTTTCCAGGAATTTGGGATATACCCCCTTTTTTTGTCCTTATATGGGCTCTCTGGAGGTGTCATGGAGCTGATATGAGTGTCATTTAGCATAGAAATGACCCTAAAATGTGTCTGGAGATTACCTGAAGGTGAATCTCCTTTCCATCTTGGTCTTGGCCAATTCTGACTGGTCCTACGTCTCTGCAGGTGAGTAGTTTTTCTTAGAGGCCGTGCTCCCTGCCCTATCTCACAGGGATAGAAGTGAAAGATTGGGGGGGGGGTGGCACGGGGGGTTCTGTGAAGATAGTGCATTTACTTTTCTATTTTCTCAATCTTTTCTTCAGGCTATCTAAAATTTTGTATTTTTTTCTTTGAATGATAATCATCTCATAAATAATAGTAATTTATTTACTTGGGAGGAAGCTTGTAAAAGAACCCTAGCAAAATGTTAATTCATCTGAATCAAAGAAAACTCATCCTTTGGCCATGGCAACACTGAATTCACGTATACTTATTCCAAATATGATAGACAGACATTAGTTTTATAAAAGTAATACTGGCAGGCAACATTCCTGGCTTCTCGTATTTTCCAACTATATGGTGATTCTGATAGGATCTTAGAGACTTTATTACCCATGCTTAGGTAATAGTAAAATCTTCTATTTGGAAAGTATAGTTCCTCTAGCTAAGTATTCCCAAAGAGTGGAGAGCTAGAAGGGAGAGTTTTTATAATTCAAGGTCTCTTACCTGACTGTGGTGTGGCCACAGACCTTCATTTGGTCTTGCTTAATTCAAGAACTGGCAGACATTCAATATTCACTACCAGAATTGTTGAGGAAATATAATCATAAACACTCTTCTCTCAACCCAGAAAACCTCTCCACCAAGGTAGAAGAGAAACAATTTTATTAACGAATGAGCACTAAAACAGAATGTGAAACGCATCACCGACAATCTACACAAGAGATTGTAAAGACTGAAAGAAATCTCACCATTTTTATGCAACCAAGAAAATACAATCCATCTCATACATGTTCTCAAGAAAAACAATAGCTAGTCGTCAAGTAACAGGACTTAACCATATCATTTGTCAGGCATAGTTTATCCTAAATTCACTTGGTAATTGGATGACCGTCTGTGTTAGCTAACTGGCTTTATCCAAAGAAAAAATAAGGTTCTCACATCTTTATGACAGGAGGTGATTTTGCAATTGGGAACTAGATGCCGACAGAAGCTAAGCTCCTACCCTCCCACAGAAACTGGAGATAATGGCACTATCTTCTTGGTTACATTTCAAAGAGGTGGCTTTCAGATTCTTGAGATTTACCTACATTCAAACTGAGAAAGAAAATACAAGTTTTCTAAAGTAAAGCCTTTAAGAAAGGGAGAAGACTTTCCTCTTGTTTTTAATAGGGAGAATTAAACTTCTTATTTTTATTTACTTAAAAAATTGTCATGTAATTGACATATACCATTATATGAGTTTTAGGTGTACAACATAATGATTTGATATATGTATATATTGCAAAATGATTACCATATAAGTGTATTTAAAAGTCCATTACCACACATAGTTATAATTTTTTTGATGATAACTTTTAACATCTAGCTTTTCATTTTTAATTTGTATTTGCCCTTGCATTTTTAATTGTTGGTTTTTAAAAATCTGACTTATATAAAAATAAATGCTTCGGGATTATTTTATGTTTGTTTTAAATGTCTTCTATCATTTTGTAGGTCATTTCATTTTCTTTAATGTCTTTTGATTAACGATTGCTCTTAAAATTAATGCCATCAATATTTCAACGTTTTATTCTACGCATATTGTTTAAGAAATCCTTACTTATCACAAAGTCAGAAAAACATCTATCTGTATTTAAAAAAAAAACACACGAACATTTTGCTGCTGTAAGGGCTTTCATGTAAGCTTTTAATATATCTTGAATTTATTTCAGTGTATGTTCAAATCTCTGTTATTTTTTTTTAATATGGCTGAGAAATTTAACTAGCTAAGTTTACCAAAGAGTTCCTCCTTTCCCCTATACCTATCTCTAACTCATTTCAAGTTTCAGTATATCGGTGGATCTCACTTTGAGGTCTCTATTTATTTCGAACTGTTTACCACTGTGTTGTATTAAACTATTTTTATTATTATATCTTTACATCTGTTACAACATATACTGTTTCTTTACAATTACTTATAGTAATTGTATGTGAGTATAGTATAGTGTCCTGGTTGTTTATGGCCCTTTGCTCTGTAATGTATATTTTAGAATTAAAATGTGAGATTGTGTGAAAAATTCGGATGGGATTTAAGTAGAATTTCTATAATCTGTAACACAATTTAAAGAAATTAAGATTTTTACAATAAGTTTTATTCTTAGCGGTGAACACAGGATATCTCAATTTGTTCAGGACTTTTTAATGTCTTTCAATGAAAATCTATAATTTTATGTACACTTTTAACAATTCATTTTGTATAATTCTGTATGTCATATAAGATTTTTTGCCATAGCAAAATGTGACTTTTTAAAATTGTGTAGTCTAATTATTTGTGAGTTAACAATTGTGTTATATATAAATGCAATTGACTTTATATATTGAGGTATTTGTTAAGCTTACTGATTAATTTTAGCATTGACTGTAACATTTTTGGATTATCTACATAGAGACTCATGATTTGCAAATAATGACAATTTCATTTCCGTCTTTTCAATCTTTATACTATTAGTCTTTTTCTTTTCCTGTTATACTGGCTAGGATCTTCAATGGAATGCTAAATAAACTTAGTGGTAAAGATCATCTTATTGACTACCTGATTTTAAATGGAATGATTTCAAGGTTTCCTATAATGTGATTGAAATAAGATGTATGAGATAAGAATTCCCTTTCATTCTTAATTAACCAAATGCATTTTGTTTGCAACAGAGTGGAATGCTCTCTCTCTGACTCTTTCTTTAATTCTAGCCTGCATTTCTCCCATGGCCTTAAGGTAAATAGCTCCTGCTATTCATACGCTAACTCTTCATATTAGAGGAAATCTGTTTGAGGCTTGATATTTTGGAATAGCTTTGCGGGAGCCTCAAGACCTGACTCAGATTAGCAGAGGTCAAGGACCGAGAACAAAGAGATTCAGAGACTTTATGCTCATTCCTGGATCACTACTGGAGCCTAGAAGTCTGTGGTCTACACATCCCTCTTGCCACACCCATTCTCCCCTTGACATAAGAGAAGCCTGAATTCTGGGCTCTCTTAACATGGATTTGTGGAAGCTCCAAGGCTCTCTATCTTCTTGATAGGGTAAGTAGATAGGTAGAAGTGAGCAGAAGGAGAAATTTAGCCTGGATTAGAAAGCCCCTTGCTGCTGCTCCTGCTTGGGTCAAGACCCCAGGCTTACACATACCTCTAAATAAAAGAAATATGTTGTTAGAAGGGGAGGGGGGCAGGGGACACATCCTGTTTGCCAGGATCATCACTACTTTACTAGCCCAATAGGATTCCAGGATTTCACACACCTCTAAGCGATGTGTTTACATATTCCCCTAAATCAAGGGGATGTGTTTACCCAATCCCCTAAATCAAAGAGATATGTTTACTCAAATTCCTAAATCAAAGAAATGCATTGCTAAGTGCCAGAGGACCAGGCACCTCAGTGGGAGAAAGAGAGATAAGAGAAGGGAAAGAGGTAGGCAATTCTACCCATAGAAATAAAAGCCTTTACACAAGGCTTTCCTCCCTTGGGTCAACCTACTCAATGCCGTGGAGTGTACTCACATTTTCTAATACACTTGCTGTTCTAGGCTGTTACCCTCTCCTGGGTCAGCCTGCTCCGCCTCTCGGAGTGTATTCTTTTTTACTAATAAACTTCTGTGGTTTATGCTGCACAAATTTCTGTCTCTTTATTGAAGTCTTTCCTTCAAGAAGACAAGCGCTGAGGTGTTCAATGTCATTTTGTCGGTGACATTTTCAAGTTGGCGCATTCTTGGTCAATAAACCTTTCCTTACTCCAAACTATGACATTTTGAATATTGGCCTTTTGAAGCATCAGGTACAAGAATCTTGAAACTGTAATAATCATAGAGTGATATATATATATATATATATATTTTTTTTTTTAAATCATAGATGAAAGCTATTTTGATAGTTTTCAAAGAACAAACTTTTATCTTCACTGGTATTCTCTTTTCTTTCCTTTTTTTCTATTTTATTTTTTTTCTGCCTTATATTACCAAAAGTTTTCTTCTACTTACTTTGGGTTTAATTTTCAGATTTGTATCTATTTTTGTGTTAGAAACTTTACCTGCCAGATCAAGAATATTAAATTTTTCCTCTTTTAAAGTACCACTAATTGCTTTAATTGTTATGTGAAACCTCACATTCATGATATACACATAAGATAATTTTGGTAAGTAGTATTTTAGGTATTTTTGACATTAAATATTTAAGATGTGATTTATATTCATATTTGATACATTTATTTCATAACATCATTACATAACAAAAAAGTATCTTTAATTTACAAATATTTTGAGTTTTAGATTTTTTTTTTTTGCAAATTAACTTCCAATTAAATTTTATTGTGGTTAGAGAATATGATATCTATAATAAAGTGTCAATAAGATTTTGCTGAGACTTCCATTACAACAAATACATGTTGGGCTCCATATGTGTTTGTAAATAAGGAGCACTTATCATTATTGAAAGCAGAATTATTTTACATGTTGATAATATCAAACTTGTTGATTATGTTGTCCCACAGTGTTTTGGTAATGATTATCTGTTTTGTCAATTAATAAGAATATCTTTAGATCTCCCACTATAATTGTGGATTTCTCCACTTATCTCCACAATTCTACTAAGTGTACTTTTTATATTCCAGCTGTCTTTTAAGAATAGCATGTCTAAAATGCCTGTGTCATACAGTTAAAATCCTGTTATTTTATGGTAAATTTTTATCTGTAAAAATGTTTCCATCCAAGTTTTCTTACAGATATTAATATGGATAAATGATATAGTTTTGATTTAAAATATACCTTGTTTGTTTTAGCATGTGTGTGAGAGGTGAGGAAACAATGCTGCAAATTTTTCCTTTGCAACAGAGGCAAAGGATGTCCTTGAGAATTTGTTGTGGAGTAGAAGGCTAACTCCAATTTTTTATTTTATTTATTGGGGTGACAATTGTTAGTAAAATTACATAGATTTCAGGTGTTCACTTCTGTTTAACATCATCTATAAATCCTATTGTGTGTTTACCACCCAGAGTCAGTTCTCCTTCCATCACCATATATTTGACTCTCTATTCCCTCTTCTACCATCTACCCTTCTGTTTACTTTCAAGTCATGAATTTTACAAGATTGATTCAGCATGTACTAAAGGTATTAAATAAGTTATTTGAATAAAAGCAGGCTATCTATCAGTGCTAACAAAATATTAAACCATTTATATAGACATGCATGTAGATTTTTAAAATATTTTAATTATAACTAATATAATTAATTTATAATACACTAATAACATTTTAATATAAACACTGATGTAAATGTGTGCTGGTATTATGAGATTTAATAATCATAGGACACCATACTCTCAATCAAGTTGGGGAAGACAAGAATGAAAATAAAACAAAAAAAAATAATCTGCTGAGTTGATTCTTATCTTTTTTTTCTTCTTATTATTTTTTAATTTATTGGGGTGACAATTGTTAATGAAATTACATAATTTCAGGTATACAATTCTGTATTACATCATCTATAAATCCCATTGTGTGTTCACCACCCAGAGTCAGTTCTCCTTCCATCACCATATATTTGATCCTCCTTACCTTCATCTCCCTCCCCCAACCCTCCTTACCCTCTGGTAACCAGTAAACTATTGTCTGTGTCTATGAATGTTTCATTTGTTTGTCTTGTTCTCTTGTTGTTTCTGGTTTATATACTACATATCAGTGAAATCATATGGTTCTCTGCTTTTTCTGTCTGACTTATTTTGCTTAACATCATACCATCCATGTTGTCACAAATGTTCCTATATAATCTTTTCTTACCTCTGAATAGTATTCCATTTTGTATATATACCACAACTTCTTTATCCATTCATCTACTGAAGGACATTTTGGTTGTTTCCAAGTCTTGGCCACCGTAAACAAAGCTGCAATGAACATTTGAGCACATGTGTCTTTATGTATAAATGTTTTCAGATTTTTCGGGTAGATACCCAGGAGAGGGATTGCAGAGTCATATGGTAATTCTATTCATAATTTTTTGAGGAACCTCCACACTGCCTTCCCTAATGGCTGCAGCAGTCTGCATTCCCACCAACAGTGTATGAAGGTTCATTTCTCTCCACAGCGTCTCCAACACTTGTTACTATTTTTCTTATTGATGACAGCCATTCTGACTGGGGTGAGGTGATATCTCATTGTGGGTTTTATTTGCATTACTCTGATGATTAGTGATGTTGAGCACTTTTTTATATGTCTATTTGCCATTTGTATGTCCTCTTTGGAGAAATGTCTCTTCAGGTCGTCTGCCCATTTTTCAATTGGGTTGTTTGGTTTTTTGTTGTTGAGTTTCATGAGTTCCTTGTATATTTTGGATATTAGCCCCTTATCAGAGGCATTGTTTACAAAAATCTTCTCCCATTCAGTTGGTTGCCTCTTTATTTTGTCGATGGTTTCTTTTGCTATGCAGAAGCTTTTAAGTTTCATATAGTCCCAATCGTTTATTTTAGCTTCTACTTCCATTGCCTTTGAAGTCAAATTCATAAAATGCTCTTGGAACCCAAGGTCCATAAGTTTAGTACCTATGTTTTCTTCTATGCAGTTTATTGTGTCAGGTCTTATGCTTAAGTCTTTGATCCATTTTGAGTTAATTTTGGTACATGTTGACAGATAGCAGTCCAGTTTCATTCTTTTGCATGTGGCTATCCAATTCTCCCAGCACCATTTATTGAAGAGGCTGTCTTTCCTCCATTGTAAGTTTTCAGCTTCTTTGTCAAAAATTATCTGTCCATATTTATGTAGTTTTATATCTGGGTTCTCAATTCTATTCCATTGGTCAATGTGTCTGTTTTTCTGCCAATACCATGCTGTTTTGATTATTGTAGCCCTGTAGTACAAGCTAAAGTCAGTGTTATACCTCTAGTATTGTTCTTTTTTCTTAAGATTGTTTTGGCTATTCGGGGTCTTTAGTGGTTCCAGACAAATCTGATGATTTTTTATTCTATTTCTTTAAAAAATGCCATTGAGATTTTGAAGGGGATTGCATTAAATCTGTATATTGCTTTGGGTAATATGGACATTTTAACTATGTTGATTCTTCCAATCCATGAGCACGGAATGTCTTTCCATTTCTTTTTGTCCTCTTCAATTTCTTTCAAAAATGTCTTATAGTTTTCAGCATATAGGTCCGTCACATCCTTGGTTAAGTTTATACCTAGGTATTTTATTCTTTTTGTTGCAATTGCAAAAGGAATTGTTTTTTGTATTTCTTTTTCTGAGATTTCATTGTTAGTATATAGGAATGCAATGGACATTGATTTTGTAGCCAGTAACTTTACTGTATTCATTGATTGTTTTTAACAGCTTTTTGGTGGAGTCTTTAGGGTTTTCTCTATATAGGATCATGTCATCTGCAAAGAGTGATAATTTAACCTCTTCATTCCCAATTTGGATGCCTTTTATTTCTTTCTCTTGTCTGATTGCTCTGGCAAGGACTTCCAACACTATGTTGAAAGCAGATGTGTTAGGGGACAGCCCTGTCGTGTTCCTGAACGTAGAGCAAAGGGCTTCAGTTTTTTACCATTAATTATGAGATTAGCTGAGGGCTTGTCGTATATGGCCTTTATTGCGTTAAGGTATTTTCCTTCTGTACCTATTTCATTAGTGTTTTAATCATAAATGGATGTTATATCTTGTCAAATGCTTTTTCTACATCAATTGATATAATCATATGATTTTTGACCTTTGTTTTGTTTATGTGATATATCACATTGATGGATTTCCGGATGTTGAACCATCCTTGTGCTCCAGGGATGAACCCCACTTGGTAGTGATGAATAATCTTTTTAATGCATTGTTGTATTCAATTTGCTAGAATTTATTTAGGATTTTTGCATCTGTATTCATCAGAGATCTGAGGTCTGTAGTTTTCTTTTTTAGTGTTGTCCTTACCAGGTTTTGGTATCAGAATAATGTTGGCCTCATAAAATGAGTTAGGAAGTACTGTTTCTTCTTCCATTTTTTGGAAGAGTTTGAGCAGGATTGGTATTAGATCCTGTTTGAAGGTTTGGTAGAATTCACTAGTGAAGCCATCTGGTCTCGGACTTTTGCTTTTTAGAAGGTTTTGGATGACTGATTCAATTTCGTTACTGGTGATCGGTCTGTTTAGATTTTCCAGTTATTCATGGTTTAGCCTTAGAAGGCTATGGGTTTCTAAGAACTTGTCCATTTCTTCTAGGTTATTGAATTTGGTGGCATATAGTCCTTCATAGTATTCTTGGGTGATCTTTTGTATTTCTGTGGTATCCGTGATAACTTCCCCTTTTTCATTTCTGATTTTGTTAATTAGTGTCTTCTCTCTTTTTATCTTAGTGAGTCTAGCCAAGGGTTTGTCCATTTTGTTAATCTTTGCAAAGAACCAGCTCTTTGTCACATTAATTTTTTCTATTGTCTTTTTGTTCTCTATTTCATTTAGTTCTGCTCTGATTTTTGTTTTTTCCTTTCTTCTGCTGACCTTGGGTTTCACTTGTTCTTCTTTTTCTAGTTCTTTAAGGTGTAACATGAGGTTATTTATGGGATTTTTTTTTGTTTCTTGAGATAGGCCTGTAATGATATAAATTTCCCTCTTAAAACTGCTTTCGCGGCATCCCAAAAATTTTGGTAGGATGTATTTTCATTGTCATTTGTTTCTATGTATCTTTTGATCTCTCCTCTATTTTTTTATTTGATCCAGTCGTTCTTTAAAAGTATGTTGTTTAATCTCCATGTATTTGTGTTTTTTCCTGCTTTCTTTTTGCAATTGATATCCAATTTCAAAGCATTGTGATCATAGAATATGCTTGGTATGATTTCCATCTTCTGAAATTTGCTGAGGCTGATTTTATGTCCCAATATATGGTTTATCCTTGAGAATGTTCCATGTATACGCTAAAAGAATGTATAGTCTGATGTTTTAGGATGAAGTGCTCTATATATGTCAATTATGTCCATTTCATCTAATGTGTCATTTAGGGCTGCTATTTCATTATTTATTTTCTGTTTGGATGATCTATCCATAGCTGTCAATGATCTTGGATTCGAAGATCCAGTTCTGTCCAAAAGTTTGGGAAGTTCTCATCAACAATTTGTTTGAATATATTCTCTGTTCCCTTCTCTCTTCTCCTTCTGATATGCCCATTATTCTTATATTGCTCTTTCTGATGGAGTCAGAAAGTTCTTGTAAAGTTTTTTTTATTTATTTTAAGTCTCAAGGCTCTGTCCTCTTTCATCTGTAATTTCCAGGTTTCTATCTTTGATGTCACTGATTCTTTCTTCCATCTGGTCAACTCTACTACCTAAGCTGGTTATTTCATTCTTCATTTCTTCTATTGAGTTCTTAATCTACAGAAATTCTATTTGGTTCTTTTTAAAAATTTCAATCTCTTTAGTAAAATGCTCATGTTGTTCTTTGATTGTGTTTCTGAGTTCATTAAACTGCCTTTCTGTGTTTTCTTGCATCTCGTTGTAACTCCAAATTTTTAATGACTCAGTATGCCACAAGCTGAAATTTTCTGGAAACTTCCAAGTGCTTTTGACTCACAATTTTGAAGAAAAAAATTCCCATAAGAATGGAAGCCAGTGATTTCCTTGGCCTTTTTTCCTCTACATAGTTTTATTGGGGTTGCATCAATATTATCTTTTACTTAGCTCTTTTAGAACTGGAACATTTCTGAAGAAGAAAACTTTGTTCTTGACCTTGATACTAGATTCAGTCTAAGCCTTTACTAACATGCCAATGATACATTTCTTGAATTTATGGGAAGTGCATTTTTTGTTGTTGATGTTAAAATCTAGTGCTGTTAGTAAGTTTTTCTCTGCTTTTTTTAGGGGGGTGTATTATTTAAATCAATTCATGGAATAGAAAAATGTTCGTTATTTCTGTATTGCTAAGGATTTTATATACATATATATCCCTTTAATGTTGAGTTTTTATTTATTTTTGAAATTTTCTTCAATTAGTTACATATATTTTCCCTATACATAAAGTTTAAATTCACACAACATTTTGGAAATAATTATTACTGTGTGGCTCTTAAAATAAGTCATGCAGTTTGATATTGACTCTTGAGTCTAGAGGTTTATGGATAAATGATTTTTAAAGTTTTAATTAAACAAAACTGTGTTTCAGTATCCAAAAGACTGATTTATACTCTGTACTATGTAATTTATTAGAAGCTTCTGCATATGCCTTGCATGGAATCATTTATGGCACAACCGTCATTTGTTTACAACAAAAAATAACATTTCTAGAGCATAGTAAAATAATTTTTTTTCCTATTTGAGATTAAATACTTAAATCTTATTTAAATTATAATGATAAGTTGTGTAAGTGCCATATATTTTAATTTACAAAATGGAACATACTGTAACATTTTCTTGTACGTATGTTACTTTAATTTCAATGTAAAAAGCTATTCTTAGGATATGTGATATTGTGGATATCTTCAGGAGAAAAAACAGAGTTTTCCACATCATTTGAGTTAAGCGTCATACTTCATGAGACGAACTGAATGGAAAAAAAATGCCGTGTAGTTGTATTTGCTGTTTATAACACTAAGAGAAAATTGAAGTAATTGAAGAGTAGTGATGGTTATGATCCTTTGCATTTCTTCTTAGAGGGCCTTGGAAAAATTGTTTATTCCTATCAATTATCCCTGTTTCCTTCTATTTTGCAAAAGGAGGTATATATGCAATTACTAGCTCCAAAAGTTAACCAGAAAGAGTTTTAATAATTATAATTGCAAAATATTGTCATATCTCATTCCATTGCACTTTGCTTTACTGTGCTTTGAAGATATTGTTTTATACAAATTGAAGATCTGTGGCAACCTGTATTGATCAAATGTATTGGTGTCATTTTTCTAATAGTGTTTGCTTACTTCAGGTCACTGTCACGTTTTGGAAATTTTTGCAATATTTCAAACCTTTTCATATTATTATGTACGTTATGGTGATCTGTAATCAGTGATCTTTAATGTTACTATTGTAATTGTTTTGGGGTGCCACAAACCATACCCATATAAGAAGGTGAACTTAATCGATAAATGTTGTGAGTGTTCTGATTGTTCCACTTACTGACAATTCCTTTGTCTTTTTCCCTTTCATCCATCCTCCCTATTCCTTCAGACACAACAATATGGAAATTAGGCCAATTAATAACCCTACAATGGCCTCTAAGTGTTCAAGAGAAAGGAAGAGTCAAATGTCTCTCTAGTCTAAAGCTAGAAATAATAAAGCTGAGGAAGGCATGTTGGAAGCCAAGAGGCCAAAAGCTAGGCCTCTTTCACCAAACAGTCAAGTTGTGAGTGCAAAGAAAAAGTTCTTGAAGGAAGTTAAAAGTGCTACTTCAGTGAACACATGAATGACAGGAAAGTAAAACACCCTTGTTGCTCTTATGGAGAAAGTTTTAGTGGTCTAAATAGAAGCTCAAACCAGCCACAACATTAGGCCAAAGCCTAATCCAGAGTAAGGCCCTGACTCTTCAATTCCGTGAAGGATGACAGAGGTGAGGAAGCTGCAGAAGAAAAGTTTGAAACTAGCAGAGGTTGGTTCATGAGGTTTAAGAAAAGAAACTGTCTCTAAAACAGAAAAGTATAAGGTGAAACAGGAAGTGCTGATATAAAAGCTGTATTAAGTAATACAGAAGATCTAGCAAAGATCATTAATGAAGGCAGCTACACTAAATAACAGATTTCCAATGTAGACAAAACAGCCTATATTGGAAAAAGATGCCATCGGTGACTTTCATAGCTAGAGAGGAGAGGTCAACACCTGGTTTCAAAGCTTCAAAGGACAGGCTGACTCTCTTGTTACAGGCTAAGGCCACTGATGACTGCAAGTTAAAGCCAATGCTCAGTTACCGTTCCAAAAATACAGGGGCCTTAACAATTATGCTAAATCTACTCCACCTGTGCTTTATAAATAGAACAACAAAGCTAGGATGACGGCACATCTCTTTACAATCTGCCTTACTGAATATTTTAAGCCCAATGTTGAGACCTAAAGCTCAGAAAAAAAGATTCCTTTCAATATATCACTGCTCATTGACAATGTACCTAATCACCCAAGAGCTCTGATGGAGATGAACAATGAGATCATTGTTTCCATGCCTGCTAACACAACATCTGTTCTGCAGCCCATCGATCAAGGAGCAATTTTGACTTTCAAATTTTATTATTTTAGAAATATATTTTGTAAGTATGGGGTACAAAAAATAATTAATACTCCCACCTTCTAAAGTCTTCTATCTGTGCTCATAATCAAATTAACAGAGACAGATTAATAGGAGAAAATCAGTTTTAATACCTGCACATGGACAATTCACATACTTCTAGGCATGAAAATTCCAAGCACAGCAAGGCAACATTAGGTATATGAGACCTAATGGACAAAGGAGAGCAGAGTGGAAGAAGTATGAGATTACAAAAGTGAGAATGAGTGATTTATTATGGCAGCATTCTAAGATTTTCCTTCTGAAGCAGGCTTCTCTCTGAATCTTTTAGGCAGGAAAGGGGAAAGGGCCAAAGGATCTTTTGAGGCTTGTTTCTTTTTTCCTTCTCTCCTTCCCTCGCCCCACAAACACTGATTTCAGCTGTTGTTCACAATCTTAGCTGTAGAGGGCGTAGCTCACATGTGGGAATCGAACCAACGACCTTGGTGTTAAAAGCACAGAAATCCAACCACCTGAGCCACCAGGCCACCTGAGGCTTGTTTCTTTTTTTTTTTTTTTTTTTTTTTTTTTTTAATTAATTTTATTGGGGTGACAATTGTTAGTAAATTTACATAGATTTCAGGTGTACAATTCTGTATTACATCGTCTATAAATCCCATTGTGTGTTCACCACCCAGAGTCAGTTCTCCTTCCATCACCATATATTTGATCCCCTTTACCCTCATCACCCACCCCCCACCCCCTTACCCTCTGGTAACCACTAAATTATTGTCTGTGTCTATGAGCTTTTGTTTCTCATTTGTTTGTCTTGTTCTTTTTGGTTTATATACCACATATCAGTGAAATCATAGGGTTCTCTGCTTTTTCTGTCTGACTTGTTTCACTTAGCATTATTCTCTCGAGATCCATCCATGTTGTCACAAATGTTCCTATATCATCTTTCCTTAACGCCGAATAGTATTCCATTGTGTATATGTACCACAACTTCTTTATCCATTCATCTATCGAAGGACATTTTGGTTGTTTCCATGTCTTGGCCACCGTAAACAAAGCTGCAATGAACATTGGCGTACACGTGTCTCTATAGAGAAATGCTTTTATATTTTTGGGGTAGATACCCAGGAGAGCGATTGCTGGGTCATATGGTAATTCTATTCGTAATTTCTTGAGGAACCTCCACACTGCCTTCCATAGTGGCTGCACCAGTCTGCATTCCCACCAACAGTGTATGAGAGTTCCTTTTTCTCCACAGCCTCTCCAACACTTGTTACTATTTGTTTTGTTGATGAAAGCCATTCTGACTGGGGTGAGGTGATATCTCATTGTGGTTTTCATTTGCATTTCTCTGATGATTAGCGATGTTGAGCATTTTTTCATATGTCTATTTGCCATTTGTATATCCTCTTTGGAGAAATGTCTCTTCAGATCCTCTGTCCATTTTTCAATTGGGTTGTTTGTTTTTTTGTTGTTGAGTTTCATGAGTTCCTTGTATATTTTGGATATTAGCCCCTTATCAGAGGAACTGTTTGCGAAAATCTTCTCCCATTCAGTTGGTTGTCTCATTATTTTGTCAATAGTTTCTTTTGCTGTGCAGAAGCTTTTCAGTTTCATATAATCCCATTTGTTTATTTTAGTTTTTACTTCCATTGCCTTTGGAGTCAAATTCATAAAATGCTCTTTGAACCCAAGGTCCATAAGTTTAGTACCTATGTTTTCTTCAATGCAGTTTATTGTGTCAGGTCTTATGCTTAAGTCTTTGATCCATTTTGAATTAATTTTGGTACATGGTGACAGATAGCAGTCCAGTTTCATTCTTTTGCACGTAGCTATCCAATTCTGCCAGCACCATTTATTGAAGAGGCTGTCTTTCTTCCATTGTATGTTTTTAGCTTCTTTGTCAAAAATTATCTGTCCATATTTATGTGGTTTTATTTCTGGGTTCTCAATTCTATTCCATTGGTCTATGTGTCTGTTTTTCCGCCAATACCAAGCTGTTTTGATTATTGTAGCCCTGTAGTACAAGGAAAAATCAGGGAGTGTGATACCTCCAGTATTGTTCTTTTTTTTTAATATTGCTTTGGCTATTCGGGGTCTTTTGTGGTTCCAAACAAATCTGATGATTTTTTGTTCTATTTCTTTAAAAAATGCCATTGGGATTTTAATGGGGATTGCATTAAATCTGTATATGGCTTTGGGTAATATGGCCATTTTAACTATGTTGATTCTTCCAATCCATGAGCACGGAATGTCTTTCCATTTCTTTGTGTCTTCTTCAATTTCTTTCAAAAATGTCTTATAGTTTTCAGCATATAAATCCTTCACATCCTTGGTTAAGTTTATTCCTAGGTATTTTGTTCTTTTTGCTGCAATTGCAAAAGGAATTGTTTTTTCTATCTCTTTTTCTGAGATTTCATTGTTGGTATATAGGAAAGCAATGGACTTTTATACGTTGATTTTGTAGCCAGCAACTTTACTATATTCATTGATTGTTTCTAATAGCTTTTTGGTGGAGTCTTTAGGGTTTTCTATATATAGCATCATGTCATCTGCAAAGAGTGACAATTTAACTTCTTCATTCCCAATTTGGATGCCTTTTATTTCTTTCTCTTGCCTGATAGCTCTGGCGAGGACTTCCAACACTATGTTGAAAAGCAGAGGTGATAGGGGACAACCTTGTCGTGTTCCTGAACGTAGAGCAAAGGGCTTCAGCTTTTCACCATTAATTATGAGATTAGCTGAGGGCTTGTCGTATATGGCCTTTATTATGTTGAGGTATTTTCCTTCTATACCAATTTTAGTAAGTGTTTTAATCATAAATGGATGTTGTATCTTATCAAATGCTTTTTCTGCATCAATTGATAGAATCATATGATTTTTGTCCTTTATTTTGTTTATGTGATGTATCACATTGATGGATTTGCGAATGTTGAACCATCCTTGTGCCCCGGGGATGAACCCCACTTGGTCGTGATGAATAATCTTTTTAATGCATTGTTGTATTCGATTTGCTAGAATTTTGTTTAGGATTTTAGCATCTGTATTCATCAGAGATATAGGTCTGTAGTTTTCTTTTTTTGTGTTGTCCTTACCAGGTTTTGGTATCAGGGTAATGTTGGCCTCATAAAATGAGTTAGGGAGTACTGACTCTTCTTCAATTTTTTGGAAGAGTTTGAGCAGGATTGGTATTAGATCCTCTTTGAAGGTTTGGTAGAATTCACTGGTGAAGCCATCTGGTCCAGGACTTTTGATTTTAGGAAGGTTTTTGATGACTGATTCAATTTCCTTACTGGTGATCGGCCTGTTAAGATTTTCCAGTTCTTCATGATTCAGCCTTGGAAGGCTATATGTTTCTAAGAACTTGTCCATTTCTTCTAAGTTATTAAATTTGGTGGCATATAGTCCTTCATAGTATTTTTGGATAATCCTTTGTATTTCTGTGGTGTCCGTGATAACTTCCCCTTTTTCATTTCTGATTTTGTTAATTAGTGTCTTCTCTCTTTTTATCTTAGTGAGTCTAGCCAAGGGTTTGTCGATTTTGTTAATCTTTTCAAAGAACCAGCTTTTTGTCACATTAATTTTTTCTATTGTCTTTTTGTTCTCTATTTCATTTAGTTCTGCTCTGATTTTTGTTATTTCCTTTCTTCTGCTGACCTTGGGTTTCGCTTGTTCTTCTTTTTCTAGTTTTTTAAGGTGTAACATGAGGTTATTTATTTGGGATTTTTCTTGTTTCTTGAGATAGGCCTGTAATGATATAAATTTCCCTCTTAAAACTGCTTTTGCGGCATCCCAAAAATTTTGGTAGGATGTATTTTCATTGTCATTTGTTTCTATGTATCTTTTGAGCTCTCCTCTAATTTCTTCTTTGACCCAGTCGTTCTTTAAAAGTATGTTGTTTAATCTCCATGTATTTGTGTTTTTTCCTGCTTTCTTTTTGCAGTTGATATCCAATTTCAAAGCTTTGTGATCAGAGAATATGCTTGGTATGATTTCAATCTTCTTAAATTTGCTGAGGCTGATTTTGTGTCCCAATATATGGTCTATCCTTGAGAATGTTCCATGTACACTAGAAAAGAATGTATAGTCTGATGTTTTAGGATGAAGTGCTCTATATATGTCAATTATGTCCAATTCATCTAATGTGTCATTTAGGGCTGCGATTTCGTTATTTATCTTCTGTTTGGATGATCTATCCATAGCTGTCAATGATGTATTTAAGTCCCCTAGTATAATTGTGTTTTGGTCAATTTCTCCCTTTAGTTCTGTTAGTAGTTGCTTGGTATATTTCGGTGCTCCCTGATTGGGGGCATAAATATTGATGACTGTTATGTCTTCTTGTTGTATAGTCCCCTTTACCATTATGAAATGTCCATCTTTGTCTCTTGTTATGTTTTTCACCCTGAAGTCTGTTTCATCGGAAATCATTATGGCTACACCTGATTTTCTCTGGTTACCATTTGCTTGAAGTGTCAATTTCCACCCTTTGACTTTGAGTCTATGCTTGTCCTTGTAGCTGAGATGTGTCTCTTGTAGGCAGCATATGGTTGGGTTTAGTTTTTTGATCCAATCTGCTACTCTGTGTCTCTTTATTGGTGAGTTCAGTCCATTTACATTTAGGGTGATTATTGATATGTGAGGATTTCCTGTCATTCTGTCTTTAGTTTTCTGGTAAGGCTGTGTCTCCATTGTTTCTTTGCCTTTTTGTTGTTGTCTGTTATTTCTGTGTGGTAGTATTCTATGATGTTTCCCTCTGTTTCTTCTTTTATTACAGTATATATTTCAGATTTGGATGTTTTTTGAGTGGTTACCCTTGAGTTTATGTAAAAGAAAGTTTGATATTTAGAGTATTCCAGTTTCTTCAGTACGCTTACTTTCTCTATTCCCATATTCCAGTTCAGGCCTTTACGCTCCCCCTTTTTATGTTTTGGTTGCCACAAGTTGTCCCTGTTGATGGTGGTCTAATAGCCTCCTTTAGTATTTCTTGTAGTGCAGGTCGTGTATTAGAAAATTCCCTCAGCTTCTGGATGTCTGGAAAGGTCTTTATTCCTCCTTCATATCTAAAGGAGATCTTTGCTGGATATATTATTCTTGGCTCATGATTTCTCTCTTTCAATAGTTTGAATATTTGGTTCCATTCCCTCCTAGCTTGTAGAGTTTCTGCTGAAAAATCTGATGATAATCTAATGGGCTTTCCTTTGTAAGTTACCGTCTTCTTTTCCCTGGCTGCCTTGAGGATTCTTTCTTTGTCATTGATTTTAGACAGCTTCAATACAATGTGCCTTGGTGAAGGCCTGTTGGGATTGAGGTAATTAGGTGTTCTATTTGCTTCTTGGATTCGAGGATCCAGTTCTTTCCACAAGTTTGGGAAGTTCTCATCGACGATTTGTTTGAATATATTCTCTGTTCCCTTCCCTCTTTCTTCTCCTTCTGGTATGCCCATTATTCTTATATTGCTCTTTCTGATGGAGTCAGAAAGTTCTTGTAGAGTTGTTTCATTTCTTTTAAGTCTCAAGTCTCTTTCTTCTTCCCTCTGTGTAAATTCCAGGTTCCTATCTTCGATGTCACTGATTCTTTCCTCCATCTGGTCAACTCTACTAGCTAAGCTGGATATTTTATTGTTAATTTCTTCTATTGAGTTCTTAATCTCCAGAAATTCTATTTGGTTCTTTTTCAAGATTTCAATCTCTTTTGTAAAATGCTCATGGTGTTCTTTGATTGTGTTTCTGAGTTCATTAAACTGCCTTTCTGTGTTTTCTTGCATCTCGTTCAGTTTTTTCAGAATTGCGATCTTGAATTCTCTGTCATTTAAATCACAAAGGTCCATATCTCTAAGTTCCTTTTCTGGAGACTTTTCACTTTCTTTCTGAGCTATCTTGTTGCCTTGGTTATTCATGGCAATCACTGATTTACTATTTCTCTTCCTAGACATCTACAGGAGTGTCTTCTGCAACAGGTTGATAGGTATGCGAAGAGCTTTTGGAGTTCCAAAGCTCTTTCTGCACCAGATTCAGAGCCCGTTTGTTTCAGCAGTTCTGTTTACTCCTGCAGGGATCCGCCCAGATAGGTGGGGCCAGGGGCGGGGTGAGTTGTGAGAGGTGGCCCAGAGCAATGGCGGCGACCACCACCACAGCCAGTCCTGCTTCCACAGCTCCCTCCCCTTTGCGGGAACTAGTTGAGCTGCGAATCTGTGTCTGCGGTCCACAGTTCTCAGAGCAGCAAATATTCTGACCTTTGATCCGACACTGCTACTTTATCGCTTCTAGCACCGGGCAGGTGGGGGCGGGGCGAGTCTGGGAGGGTAGGGAGGGGGCGGCTAGTCTCCGTGCCTAGGGCTTCCGTTCTCCGCTCGGCAGTGAGGGCTTAAACCACCGATTTCAGCCCTCTTCCCTCAGTCTTTGCTCCGAGGTCTGCCGTGAGCGAGCGTTGGGTTCAGCGGTTTTGTATGCTGCCCCCTCAGCCCTGTGGGCCGTAAGCGGAGCCCTAGCAGTCCGAGTCCTTCCCTCTCCCGCAGCGGCGGTAGTTCCGGGAGCAGCGGGCTCCGAGCACTGAGCTAGGTCTGTGTCCTGCGCCCGCGCGGCTCCGTGTCCGCACTTCTCCTCTCCCTCCTCCCCCGCTCGCACGATTCACCCACCTGGAGGTGAATTCAGTAGTCGGCCTCTTCGTCTTGCCTGTCTGCTGTGCAAGGAGTCGTGAGGCTTGTTTCTTAATAAACATCTTGAAGACAATTTCCTCAAAAGCAGTTTGAGGGTGGCAAAATTTTGGTTCCCTTCATAAGGTTATATCTGTCATAGACAGTTATTCTTGTGATGGACCTTTGCAAAGTAAATTAAACTTCTCCCTCCACTTCTCCCTCGGTTTTTTTCTCTCTATCTCTGAGACTGTTTCTGATTAGTTTGCTCATTTATTCTGTTCTTTAGATTCCACATATAAGTGAGTTCATATTGTATGTGTCTTTGTTAATTGCCAGAGGGATACAAAATACAGTTTTGGAAATATAATAAATAATGTTGTAAAAATTTTGTAGAGTTTCCGATGGACACCTATTAGGGAATCCACTTCAGGATGGTGTAGGTGCCTGACCACTGCAGTGTACACCTGAAGCTGAAGCTGAATAATAATGAATGTTAAGTATATATATATATATATATATATATATATATATATATATATATATATATATGTATGTGTATATATATATAGTCACAGGATGTGGAACACAGCATAGGGTATACAGTCAGTGGAATTAAACGGCAATATACGATGTCAGAGGGGTAGTAGATTGAAGGAGAGGGATTATCACTTTGTGAGGGGTGTAAATGTCTGACTATTACATTATTTTGTACACCTGAAACTAATAATAAACAAACAAACAACAACAAAAAAAAACAACTTCTGGAAATGAATCACTATTCTAGATGCCATTAAGAACATTCGTGATTTATGGGAAAGGTCAAAATATCAACATTAACAGGAGATTAGAAGAAGATGAGGTGGAAAGAGCAGATGAGGTAGCAATAGCAAGAAAACTAGAATTAGAAGTGGAGCCTGAAGATATGACTAAATTGCTGCAATTTCATGAGAAAAGAAACTTTAATATATGAGGAGTGGCTTGTTATGGATGAGCAAAGAAAGTGTTTTCTTGAGATGGAATCTAGTCCTCATAAAGATTCTTTGAAGACTGTTGAGATGACAGCAAAGGATCTAGAATATTACATAAACTTAGGTGAATAAGCAGTGACAGATTTTGAGAGGTTTCACTCCCATTTTGAAAGAAGTTCTACTGTAGACAAAATGCTACCAAATAGCATTGCATACTATAGAGAAATTGTGAAAGGAAGAGTCAGTCGATGGGGCAAAATTAATTGTTGTTTATTTTAAGAAATTGCCACAGCCACCCAAAGCCTTCAGCAACCACCACCCTGATCAGTCAGCAACCATTAATTTGGAGGCAAGACCCTGCACCAACAAAAACATTATGACTCACTGAAGGCTCAGATGATGGTTAGCAATTTTTAGCAGTAAACTAATTTTTTAAATTAAGGCATATACATTTTTTTAGACATAATGCTATCGCATACTTAATAGACTACAGTGTAGTATAAACATAAATTTTACATGCACTGAGACACCAAAATATTCATGTGACTCACTCTAGTGGCTTTATTTGCAGTGATCTGGAGCCATACCCACACAGGTCAAATTTTCAAGACTGGCTGTGTTCATTGTTTTACACAGAAGTACTTATGTTTATTTTGAGATTGTCTATAGTTGAACACAACAAGTCCATTATTTAATAACAAGAATAAATTGGCTTTTATAGCTAAGCCTTCTTTAAATTGGATGTTTGGAAACATCTTTTGACTCTCATAGCGTAGTGTTTCTGAAATTAGCATCCCTTTTTGCTCTTTTTATTTAATGATAGCTAGCACATCTAAGCTTACTTGTAGGTCTTTGGGATATTTTTTAGTGAATATACATGCATAAAGCTAAATGTACATAGTTTTATTTTTTGAGAATTGCAAGTGTTTCAGCTTCTAAATTTTAAATTGATTTATCTGAAGCTCAGCAAGACAACTTCAGGTAAAATCTCTACTTTGACAGAACCATAGTACCTGTTAGGGGTTCTATTACAAGTGTCTGTTTTAGAGCTCACCTCTGGCAATTTAAGTGACATCAGGTCAAGCAGTACAATAACAATTGTCACTCCTCATATAAAATGCCTTCAGAGCTTATGCAATGAATGGATACTCTTAACACAGTAGACAATCCAATTTGAAGTTTGTTGTTGCTAATGTTCTCATTGTAGTTATTTTTCTGTAGCAAAAACACTTTAAAAAGAGCAAACTTTGTTATGTGTTGAAGGAGCAACATTTTAATTTAGACTTTGAAATTTTGGTAGGAATAATTACCACTTACATTGCAAATTTAAAGATTTATATTCAGCTATAAATGCTTGACTTAATATTTTTGTTTTCTGAAAATGTATTGAGTAAAAACAGATTTATTAGTCAAATGAAACAATGTAATTTTATCAGCTGAAAAAAACAGTTCATATTTCTTGTTAAAAATAAACATTTCTATTAAAATCATTAGTTTTATTTCCAGACAACCATAGAAGTAAATTATTCTCTATAATGTCTTTTTTGCCATAAATCATATAGAATATAGGATTTTTTATGGAAAAATAATCAGATATACAAAGGTAGAAAATAAAATTGTCCATAATTCAAAAAAACAGAAATCACCCACCAATTTTGTAATTTTATTATTTTATAAAATCATGAAATATGAACTTAAAACAGATTATAAACTTCAATCCATTATAATAAATGTAGCCCAAATAATTATTTATAAACCTTAGTATTTCACTTTGTAGTTGCTCCAATTATATTAAAGCAATCCCTTCCTGTTAATCATTAATAGTGGGTATGTTATTTTCTGTTTTTAACAACACGGTGACAAACTTACACATATTTAATCAAAGACAATAATAAAATTCTAATCATAAAATTAAAGAAATAATGTCACATAAATATGTCCAATGTGATGAAAGGCAAACATAGTCTAACCAATGTCTATTCTTTTATTTAATGTTTGAATCAACAGTTCTCAAATGTTGATTTTAGGAGATTTAGCCCTTTTTAAATTCATTGATAATTTTGTTTATGAGTTATATCTACTAATATTTACCATGGTATAAGTTAAAGATATTTTAATATATTCATTTAATTTAGTTTTCAAAGATAAATATAAAATATCAAAGTTAAATCAATTCTACATTGACTTAAAAAGTATGTACTTTTTAGAAATATATTATTTTTAAAGCAAAATATTCAAGGAGTGTCATTGTTTCGTATTTCAGAAATGTTTTTAAGATTTGTTTTATTGGAAGACAGCTGAATTGTGTTTGTTTTTGCTTCTTATTTGTCATAATATGCTGTTTTACCTGAAATATATGAAGAAATTTTGTTTTCATGGAGATAGTTGGGAAAGGGTTTAATAGCCTTTTCAGATAATTGTGGAAATTCTAATTTAATAGTTTGACAAGTGATAGTGTCTTTAAAGCTTGACCAAAGCTTGACAAGTGGTAGTGTCTTTAAAGGTTGGTGAAATGTGGAATTGGAGACCAGACCAATAAGCATTTTGAACTCTGTATATTCATGAAGGTATGAAGGTAAAAAAGGTAAACTACACCCAAGTATTATTAAGTATTAACATAGTTTTGACCTAATAGAGCACTTAAAAGGATCTTGGGGACCCCCAGGTATCGCCAAGTTTCCCCAGGCATAATGTTGACAATCACTATTTTTAACCATTAGAATTGCAATTCAAATGGCACCTGATTAATGAGTGTTTATATTTTTTAAGGATTAAAAAAATAAGATTGTATGCTTTATGGCAACTTACACATTATTCAAAAATCACAAAATTTAAAAAATAAATGTTTGATAACAACAATAAAATACAACCACATGTTTGACAATTTGCATGAATCATTTTTGTCCTTGCAAAACCAATTGCAAATTTTTCCATTCCTTGAACTTATTAAGTAAAAGATTATAGTCTACCAAATATTTGTAATACACATTTGAACCTTACGTACTTAAGTCACTGCTTGTGACATTTTGTTATATTTCTTTTTTATATTGATTTTACTAATTTAATATTCTAATTTATTTTTCACAGTTTATTTACAACTTAAAATGTTCAATATTATTTTTTCAATTATTTATAAAAATATCATGTCACAGGCTGAAAAATGTAATTATCCATTTAAAGACAGTGATGATACTTCTATGTCTATTGAAATAATATCAATAGAGAGAAACAATATTGATGCTTTGAGGAAAATTAAAATATATTAAAACAAATTATCATCAGATAATTTATGTTGCTTTATATAACTATGAATATATACATATATATACATATATATATATATATATACACATATATACGTACACATTCCATAAACATACATATGTTTAGCTAGAGAGATAAGTATTATACAATACAGATAGAAATTTAGACACACTCAGTATTGATCTAGATTATTGCTCAGAATCTTAAATCTTTATTACAATAGAGTTTTGATGAGGCAACAAAATGAATGTATCTCAGTTTGTTTCACCTTGATTTATATTTAAGTCTATGCTTCCATTATATCTAAAAATTTTTGTGTTTTCAAAAGCTAAGAGTAACTCTTAGTGGAAAAAAAAAGGAAACTCGGATTTAAATAATAATGAAATGTCTTGTATTTTAAAATTTGCATCTATTGATTTAAACAAATTAAGTTAAAACATCTGTTTAAGAAAACTTGCTTTAATGTAGTCATTAAGTAATTTAATAAATTTTATTCATACTTACTCTTCATGCAATGATAGGTGATAAGCATCCAATGTAAAAAATAAAACTTGTCCAAATTTCATCCTTTGTGGAAATGTAAGTCTTGTGGTACTGGCCCTCTATTACCCGTTGCTGCAGCCCTGTTAATTTTCATATTCTTATGTTTGGGCTTGACTTAATACTCTTGCCCCAAATATGAACACAATTTCTATTTCAGCTTTACAAAGAACTAGAAGCTTAAAATCACTTTAACTTTTTAACGCACACTTAGTTCTTTCTCATGCGCTGAGATAATATATACTGCATGTTTAAAACATGATTCAAGCAAGGGCATGATGATTAAATTTAAAAGACCAAATGGTTATAGGAAAAAAATGTAAATATCATGTACTGTAAAGTCTGTGCGATTCTGAGTGTTACTATATCTTCCTCGCCTTAATAGAAGTGTTTTCACGACTCCGCAGTTTAGGGCATCAGGTAATTCCAAATCAATATAACCTTTGACATCAAAATTGAGCCCACTGGAAGGCTGCTTACTTGTGCCAAAGTTAGAAGAGGTTCAATAAAATACACCATGCACAAAGTGACAACTAGATTGAGATATGGCTAACCAGCCTTCAACAGTCATGATTTTCCATCTCTATTGCCTTGGCTGAGTTTCTCTGTGATCTCTGCAATAAAAAGCATCTAGTACAATTACCTGTGCACTGAGTCTAGTGTTTTGTTTTTATGCATGTTGACAGCTAGAAGGTTTTGAGGGGGAGAGATTTTAACCTGTACAAAATAAATACTAAAAATGCCACCAAGAAAGAGACATGTAAGTGCATAAATTCCTTATAATATACTTGAATGATTCTATAAGTTGATTAGATGATAAAAAGAAAATGACAAGAGGGTAAATAATTGCTATGAGGCAAAATCACTTAGTTACAGGATTAAAGAAAACCATGAGTTTTTTAAAAAATGTATCACACATGTAACTATCTAAATGGAAAGAATAAACATTTTTTATACTTATCGAGTGTCAAATCAATGGAACAGAATTTTTTACAAAGACCCATAAATTTTATTTTAAATCTAGAAATGATAATAGACTAGCTTTTACATGTTTTCTAAAGTATCTATAATTTATATTTTCAATTGGTCTGTGTTTTATTTATCAATTGCTGAATAACAAACCACCTAAAAATTTTGTGATTTAAAAAAAAAAGATTATTATTATTTATTAGGATTTTGTGGGTTGGAATTTAAGCTTGGCTAAGGTGAGTCATTTTTCTGGCACTCTAACTAAAACTGAATAGTCCAAGATTAACTCACTCACTTGCCTGGTCATTGGTGCTGGCTGGTGAGTTGTTTTTGTTCTCTTGCCCTCTTGTCATTGCCATAGAAAGTACATTCATGGACTAGCCTGTTGGTTTTAAGAGGACAAGAGATAGGCATGATTGTCTATGTAGAAACTTCCAAGAAATATATATATATATGTATATATATATATATATATTAAAAGATACCTACTAGAACACAGAAGAGTTTAGCAATGTTGAAAACTACATTGTGAATAGACAAAATTATTGTATATTTCTACATACTAACAATATCTTATCTTAAAAAGTTCCCTATCATACATCCCAGTCATACGACTCCTATTTTTTCCAAAAAAAGAAAGTGTATGTCTATACAAACATTTCTATACAAATAAATATCTTAAACTTGACACTATACAAATGTCCACTAACAGAAAAATGGATAAACCAAAAAAAAAAAAAAAATCCACCTTTTGAGGTATTTACAATGATAAAGATGTCAGTTATATCTTATTGAGGCCACATCCCTGCCATCCTGTGTGTTAACTCCTAGCGCTATGCTTCATATTGTTTTTTATTTATTCAACCATAGCAAATATCATCTAATGATCTCAATATTGCCATGTTAAAACAAGTACTTTATCAGTTTGTGCCATCATTTTTCTGTTTGAAGCTTTTGGCACAACGAACATCATTCTCACTAAACTCAATCTATAGTCGTTGTATTCCTAAGGTTTAAGACCCTAACTGAATTTACTGAAGGTTGAAATCTCCACCCAAGTGCCTTTAGTTTCCTTAACTTTCATCATGTTTCTGTATGTCAGCATGCTATTTTGATCTTATCTAAAGTCCTGTATTATTTTGTCTTATTTTTCGGCAATGAAATACTGATTTTCCCCATCATGATATAGTACAGAAAGGTTTTAATTTGACAACAGAGTAAATTGGATTTTAGTTCTTCTACTACTTATTCACATTAATGATCTCTTTTTTCCATTTTAGTACATGGTTTAATATTCATCATATTTCCTCCATGGTTCCTTGTTGGGTTATAAAGAATATCTACCCTCCTCCCTTGATGGGCAAGTTTGTGGAAGGATCTGCTGTCCGTCTCTTCATTCTCTTCTAAGTGTTTCTTTCTGACAGGATGGCTAATTCAATTGAGGAAACTTAAAGTTTATTAATCTGAAATGATTATTTAGAAGGATTGTTTTCTTTTTACCTTGTTTCTTAAAATCAAGATTGCACACACTTCTACATACTGGGGTGGATAACATCCTTGCCAAGGACAGCAAAGTATTTAAAACAAGTATTTTACTTACTTTCAAGTGCTGGACTCTTTCTTCTCGGAGGCCGTTACCTTTTGATGAGGGCATGCCAACTAGCTCGCTAGTTTAGATTTAGAAAATATGAATAATTCTTGACTATTTCTGTAATAATGTTAAAACTTTTGAGAGCTACTTGCTTGTTGCAGGTGTTGAGACTCCTAATTAGAGTTCATAATGATTTGTCTAACAAGTGCATATTCTATGTAAGATCTTATCCTTGAAAGATAGTAAGTTGCTGTTTGGGAAATGCCTGAATTAGTGAAAATCAGCATGGTGGAGGGGGGATGTGCTATTGGCATGTAGTGATCACTAAAAATAAATGATTCATCTAAATTGCTCAGGCTGACTATTGTAACAGAATTCCACAGTGCTTTCTGTATGTTTCATGAGGAAGATAACAGACTCTTCATAATTCAGATCAGGCACAGGTGTTCATTACCTTTTTTGAGAGCATAGTTACAAAGGCACTTAACTCTAATAATGGAAACATGAAAAGGATTCAAAGAATTACACATACAGATTGGTTAAAATGCAAGTTTTTTCTTTCTTTTTTTTTTTTTTGTCACAGTCTACAATGTGCCTAGTTAAATTCTGTCATATAATTCTTCAAGACGAGCATTGATTGCTATGTGAGAGTAAAAAACACTTTCTTTAGCCATAGAAGACTCAGGAAACCATTATTTTCATGAAGAACATAACTTTAAGGACCTTCATTTTATCCTGTGAATATACAATTAAGAAGCAAACCACAAAGCTAGTTTTATGTCATTTAAGAAAACCAAATTTCAGTGATGTTCTGAATTTGGCAGTGTCTTAATTATCTGGAAATATATATTTGAGAAATACTTACATAGCAGTTTATCCTAGGGAAAGGAGATATCATTGTGTCTGGATTTTATAAGTTGAGAGAGTTCTGTTGTAATTATATAACTAGATATTATAAAAATATAGGCTTGATCATTAGTGCTAGAATACCGGCCTCAAAGCCGAATCTGGCAATATTCTCTACATCTCTTTTTTTCTCTATAAAAGTCCAATTTTCTTCCATTGATAGGGTGTGGCAGTCTTTACTGTCATCAGTTGTCTGGACATAAATTTAGACCCTTACCTTACCAGGGACAGGAAATCAGACATATCAGAAACAACTGCGACCCCTTGGATTGTCTTCTTCCATGAATTAATGTTAGTTACCAAACAAGATTCGAGCTAGGCATTACATATATTCCCTTGAAGAAAAGATAATTTGATTGTTCAAAAGATTTATGATTACCCTAAGGGAAACAAGAGCTACTGATGCAAAACACTGACTTGGGAAAGTGTAGGGACACAGTAAGAACTGCTTAAACTTCAATCTACTGCAAAACATTACTTGGGGCATTCCATACTAGCCAATCTGGACTTTGGAACGACCATATCTAAAGAAGCTCCGGTCAACATTTTTGTTGGCAAAATGTTGTGGTGTTGTGGTATTTGTCTAGACCAGGGGTGTCCAAACTGCGGCCCACGGGCCAACTGTGGCCCACAATCCGTTTTTTATTGGCCCACAGCAAATTCCAAAAATATATTTAGTTTACTTAAACCAGGTGAGACAATATGTACTTCACCTCGAGTGAGTGATCCGGCTGTTTGTGTATCTTATTGCATATGGCCCTTGGTAAAAAATGTTGAAAAAAGTTTGGACACCCCTGGTAGATAGTGATATCCAGGTTCAATCTTTTAATGGTTCTTATCTGTAAAGATCGGATGATAGTTTTAGAGAGAATAACACCAGGCTTGTATCTTTCTAATTTATGTTGAAAAATTAACATACATTCTATAACGTGGTAGACAATATCTGTTTGAATGAATGAATGAATTCAAAACAATTATAACTCTTACATTGTTTAAAACACTTTATAAGAATTTCTTAGCTTTAGCATAAAGGCCAATAAGCTAAGAAAGCCAACAAGTATGGCATGGCATAAAGAAAGATCCCTGTGCCTCATTAAGCATTAAAATACACCATATACGTCCTTCATTTCAGGTTGACTGCCTTAATTTTTTGTCATTTAAACATCTGATGCTTCCTCCTGTTTGGTATTTCCTCTACATAAATCAATATGTATGTATTTCACAAAATTACAATTTTAAAAAGTCAGATACCATTTTAATCTCACCATTACATTCCCGGTGACCCCAAGAATATCCAAAATATAGTAGTTACCAAATAAATGTTATTTCAACAAAGACGTAGATCAATAAACAGTAGGTAAGCTTCTAATGAAAGCCTAATCTTTTTCTGCTTTACTCCATGTGGAGAATGTATATTCCCATCTGCAGAAACCAAGAAACATACATTAGTACAGAAATAACTAGCAATCAAGAACTAATAACTCAAATATAGTATTTTCTATTTAAGCAATTTTCTAATTTATTATCCTTTTTTTCTAAAATAAGTCAATAAAGTTGGTGCTAAATTTTACAGGTAAAATTATTTTTAATAGATAGTGCAGTGCTATATTTCCAAAAAAAAAATTGGAATAGACTGTTCTGGTTGATTAAGCATTTAGATGGCCTGAGAAATGAGAATATGTACACCCTACAACATCACTGCATACTCACACAGGATATAATGTTTATTGAGCACAAATATGCATGTGTAATCAGCAAAGAATATTAACTCAACTTTACAACTTATTAGTGATGTGCCCAATAAGGAACTTTTTAATTTTTTATTTGTTTATTTCACTTAAAAATATAGGGTAGTGACCAGAGCTATTGACTAAAATAGATATGAAGAATTTAGCCCAGCACTTGATATATAGTATGCATTCAACTTGATACTTACTATAATTGTTTTTTGTATGGATCAATAATAATTTTTATTAATAAAATACTTTAGCAATAAGGTATACTAAAACTAATTATTCATGATCTACTTGAGGGTCTGATAATATATTTGCTTAAATTGAGTTTTATTTATTAATGTAATCTGAACTTAAATTTTATTTTAAAATATGCTGAGTATATGTTGACATACCCTGAAAGTTTATATCAACCAGTCTCTGCTATCCACACAATTAGTTCTCTTATTTGTTTGTTTTAAATCTATTTTTTCAGAGAACAATTGCTTTGTTTTTCTACCCTTTGTTGTTTGGATGCAAGATTAATGGCAATTCTAGGTTAGATAGTATATTTTAAAAAGTTCAAAGAACGATGATCTATTTTTCTTCTAATCTGAATTATAACATTATTCTGCATAATGTGATAAGGTGCACAAAAACACTTTTACCAGGTATAATATTGCAAGGGCTTAGAGCTCATATCTCAGGAGCCAGTAAAGGCCCATCCTGAAGAGAGGTCTTTCTTGGGAATGTGAGGGAATGAGTGGGTTTCATCAAACCATGCTGTCTGAGTTAATTCTTTCTTTCACAGTCCTACCTCTGGCCCTTGCAAAAGTTCTATTCCAGTGAAATGATTATATTTTCTTGGGTATTGACATTTAATATAGCTTTTTATATGATAGATATAATGATACTAAAAATTTGAATATGCCTAACATTTGGAGATGCAAGGGTGATATAGGGATAGACTTAAAGAAAGAATCAATCCATTTCATAGAACTATTACATATATTTTTATAATATTTAATATCTACTTCCCCCTTAATCTTTGTATCTTGTGATAAACTTGTGCAGGAATATTTAGCATAGAAACTAGAAAAATAGTTGACTAAAACCAGTTCTTTAGGCCAATAATTTTCCATCACAATTACATCTTAAAAATGCTTTAATTTGATCTCCTCAGATTTTGATAATAATCGGTGTTAGTGTTATCATAGGAGTTATTTACATATTCTTACCAGCAATGCCCTTGTTACATCATATCATAGAATGATTATAGCACAATTAGTTTCATTACAGAAGAAATCAGGAAGAACTACAGAAATGTTGGCTATCTCTACACAAAGTAATCAATCCTTGCCCATATAAATAGTAGTTTTTTATTAACAGGCAACTTTGCAATTGACCATGGTTCAGTTGCTTGAGAGTTTCAAATCAGTCGGGGACAAAACCAGACAGACATCCTATCTTAGTCTGCAGGCTTGGGCTGAAGCTACTTTTGATTTTGGGCTTTATGCCCCCAAGCCCAACTACCTCCTATGGATGTTGTGCAGAATAGTTACTATTTTATATATAGTCCCTGTCTATAGGTCATTTTGGAATTACGCCAATGTTAAAATATTCATTTTTTGATCCATTACCCTGCTCACATTCAGTTCTAAATATATCACTCCATCTTGTGATGGATTGCTACTGAACCTGTCTAAGCTAACAGCTTGGTTGGTGTCATACTACCAAAGTTTGGCAATGCAATGTTCATTAGTAAGACAGAAGCTGTTATACAAATAGTGTAAAATTATGTGCTGTAATTGGCATTATCTCTTTCCGGAACTCTGAGGACCTACATTGGGTGTAAACTCAGGTATGTAAACTTAGTTTAGGAGGACTATATAACAATTTAGTACATGTGTAATGATACTTATTTTTCTAAATGTAGAAAAAATAAAATTGAATAAAATACTGCAACCTATCTAGAACTTATCAGTTCATCTCTTAAAATATTCCTCTACTTTTAGATTTGAATCAGGATACTATCGTTTACTTTAGGGCATTTTTGATGATAAACATCTGTCTCCGTCAAAATATTAAATTTTCTTCTAATTGTTTGTATATCTTATAATTTGTGGAGTAATCACAAAACCAAATATAGATCAGGTTAATCTCACACCATACTGTACATTGTCTATCATTTTGTGAAAAATATACATTTTTTAATTAAATAATGTATTTGTAGGATACTCTAATGAACTTCAGGATAGGAGTAAAGGTTTAGAAAAACTCCAAGATTAAGATTTAAAAGAAAGAAAGGAAGTTTATAATGTGTTATTTTTGTAAGTTTTATTTTAAACTTACAAAATGCATGTAAAATGCATTTATGCATGTTTTTAATTTTATGTTTTATAACTATACTGGACATATTTTTTGAGTGTAACTTTTTATTTTTAAGGTTTCTTCTGTGAACAAATAGGTCAGAAGGTGACATTAAATGTAGAATCTGTAGAACTCCTTTAGATTAAAAAATATTTTAAAGACTATAAAATCTGCTTTTTCTTATTACGCAATAGGAAAAATAGAGTTGATTAATCATATTAAAATATAACCTAACTCTGCCAGGCCTCTTAGAATTGATATTCTTGGTGGTATACTGATTTTAATTATGTTTACTTTCTGAATCTCTCTAAATCAGTCTTGATTGAATTTAATGAGGAGTTTAGATATACCTTAATAACACTTTTGAATTAATCAAAACCCAAGTAATTTAATAGTTAAAACATTAATCAAGAAGCTAAGGCTGTATTTTCATAGAATTTTCATGATAATATTGTTGTTAACTCAGGTATAAAAAACTGTCCACGTGTTACCATTTTTGTACTATAGTTGTCTATAGATAGAATGCAATGGACATAGTTAAAGTGAAACTCATTTGAAATTGGCATCTTGTGTGTGTGTGTGTGTGTGTGTGTGTGTATTTACTAAATTAAATTAATATAGGTTTCTGTTTATACAGAAATTACTTTAAGCTACTAATACTTTCAGTAAAATTGGCAGTAGTATCTACTGAGAAGTTGCACTATGTCCACAAAACCTGTTAATGGAGATACTTTATATCACCAAATTGAATTTATATGAGATAATGGCTTTGAGATAAGTTAACCCAATCAAATTGTATTAAGTGAACACTTTTTGAAGTTGAAATACATCAATGCAGATATCTAGAGATTTTTAACAAACCATCTCATACTATTCAACAATTTTATATGTTTCCTGAAAAAGTGGGGCAGCTGTGACATTGTTTTATAAGCATAAGTTATGCATATAAATTTTAAAAACTAATTACAAAAGAGTATTCAGCAGTATTAGTATGAAAGAATCATGTATTGATTGAATTGGAAAAGTTTGAGTTTCAATGAGAATAAAAACTAAGCAACTAAAATATCTTGAAATGCCATAAAATTATGTAGTTAACACCTATTAAAATTACTGATAAAAAAGAAAAATTTCCATCAGTTATTCAAATCTGTTGAAAAATTCTTGGAAGATGGAATACTAATACTAGTGGGAAGATGGAAAAAGGGACTCATGTTCAAAAGAAAGAGAAAGGGTGTTAATAGATAAACTTTAAGCATACAGTCAGCAAATGCAAAGAAAAAGGGGTACCTCTGAAAATAATCAGAAAAGAAATTGGTGAAATGCATTCATTTCTCTAAGAGCTGGATAGCAGGTTTCTTCAACTCTCCAGATATTAAGCAGTTGTTGGTGGCATGAACAAACAATTCAGTATTGCAAGCTAATTTATTTTAAAATCATTGAAGTTAGACATAAAACAAACCAAAGGAAAACCAGAGGTAAAACCTTTCATCTTCAAGGACATCAGAGGTGGATTAAGTAAAAGATGAAAGGGAATAGTTATTGCTAAACGTATTTGCCTCAGCATTAAACCTAGAGTTGTCTGAAGTTAGAATGTAGAGACTAGTGACTTCTACCACAGTTGTTGGGTTGAAGAAGGAAGTCAACGACTTAATCAATTATGACCATCAAAAGAACAGGGAGATGAGTGAGCTACCCCACATGTTACTAAGAAACAGGTCTAATTTTGTCCTATCAAAATTTTAACAAAGGGAACCAGCATAATTATAAACCATGTTAAATGACAGGTAAGAAAAAAATATACATTCTCAAATTAAATAGTTATCCAATAATAACCAAATATTGAGGATAATATTTAATAATGTTTTGGGAAAAGACAGTCTTTTTAATGAATATTGTTGGGAAAATTGGACAGCCACATGCAAAAGAATGAAACTGGACTACTCTCTTACACCATAGACAGAGAAAGACAAATACTGTATAATCTCTCTTATATGTGAAGCTCATAGATACAAGCTCAGATACAGAGAACAGATTGGTGGTTGCCAGAAACAGGAGGTGGTGGGTGGGATAAATGGGTGAACTGTTTTTGTTTTTGTTTTACATATTTTTATTTTTTTAAAAAAAGAGTATTCTATCAACAAATTTGAAAAAGAAATAATAAACAGAAGGAAGGGAGGGAGGGAGGGAAGGAGTGAGAGAGGGAGGGAGGGAGGGAGGAAGGAAGGAAAGATGGAAGGAAGGATGGGAGGAAAAAAGGGCTTTACTTTCTTGCTTTGAAAAGTTGCTAAAAGCTTGTCTTTCCAATAAAGAGAGTTTGGAATTGATGTAGTGGATAATAGGAGCTTATGACACATAAGTAGACATTCTCGATGAAATAAAAATAGAAGCTTAAAAGATGCATTGTTTTAGAAAGATAATTCTTGTTTTTTAATTCTGCTTTAGAAGATAGATGTTACTGTTCTGGACTAGCAAATGTGAATAAAATTTCACTGTTTTCCAAAAGCAAAAAAGAGGAGGAAAATAAACAGCAGAATGATTTTGGGTGGATGTTTAGGAACCAAAGTTTGGAAATTTAGAACGTGGAATTTTGGATCAAAATTAACACTATTATTATTTTCATTTGATTCATATATGGTTTAGTCAGTTCAGGCTGCTTTAACAAATTACCATGGACAGAGTGTCTTAACACAAAGTTATTTTTCACAGGACTGGAGTGTGGGAATTCCAATATCAGAGTGCCAACATGGTTTGGTTCTGGTGGGAGCCCTCTTGCTGATTTTCTGTGTTCTCTATAGGGGAGAGAGAGGGCTCTGGACTCTTCCTTTTGATAAGGGTTCCACCTTATAATGTAATCTAAACCTAATTACCTCCCAAAAGCCTCACCTTCAAATGCCATTATGTGGGGGGTTAGGGCTTCGACATATTTATTTTGAGGGAACACAATCAGCCTATAGCAATATATTTAGAAAAAAAAATTCTCATTGCAAGCAATTAGAATACACAAAGTATTAATCTAGAAATGCCAGGCATGCAAATATCTACCAGATCTACCTAAACTAAGTTTTCAGTTAACCATTCCATTAATGTAGAGTGTTACTATTTATGTTTTGTTAATATCATTCAGTTTTAAAAGCAAGAAAGAGATGAGTAAACAAAATTAATGTTTTCCTCATCTCAGGACCTATTTATAGCTGCATCCAATTTGCATTGTTTCCTTACCAGAATCAGAAACAATGGATGCTATTACATTTTTAAATCTCTGTCAGCACGCTCAATAAAGAACACGTGCATCTCAATCTTATGGCTTTCTGTTTTCATTTTATGATTATTGTAAAACTAATACATGTACTTGAGAACAGGCTAAAACTGAAAGGAAAGTCTACTGGCTCATCTCACCCACATTTCATAATTCTCAATACTTTTTACATCTCTTTTCTTGATTTATCCATTTTGTACAACACAAATTGCCTCCAGACAGTGAAAGATGAAAATTTTAGCACAGTTGATGGAACCATTCTTACCTCCTGGTATCCTCTTCTCTGTGTGACTGATGTACGATTATTATCATTTCTTCAATTGGTTATTTATAGCATAATACTTTCAAAACTTTATTTTATTACTTCAAATTAGCTGTTTCTTCAATCTGTCTTATCTAGGCATCCTTGTATCTTTATTATGTAAGACAGTTTTTCTTTTTTCCTCTACTGTCATTGTCTTTGAAGCATCAAGATTCAGAAAAAAGCACATCTCATTTTGTAGTATAAATTGCCTTCTGCTCTTCAACTATAAGTTTATTCTAAAACTAAGTCAACAAACAATGCTTAGATTAGAATAATTGCATAATTAATACTCAGTGTAAAACAAAGTGATGAGGTTTTCCCAGTGAAAAATTTTAAGCAATCATATAGCACAAAGTTTATTGCTTGAGATTGTTTTTCTGTTATAAAATGTGTTTGTTTTATTATTGTGCTGAGAGGAATACAGAAAGGAGAGGATATGTGAATATTCCCCCGTTTTCTTTTTAAGATGTTTTTCTTCTGCTCTGAGAAGTCCTCTTATAGCACATTCTGTTTTTGCTTTATGAATATATTAACTTTCCAAATTCTTTTGAAGATATTTCTTAAGAACTGAAAAACAAAACAAAAAAAAAAGAAACCTTGTTCTCAGAGTAGGCTTTTTTATAATCAACCTGTGCCTTCTGGACCTTCTCAGACCCGATGCCAAATGAGCTTTTTCTGTCATTTAAAAGATTGCCACCACATGCACCTGAAGTTATGACTCAGTAGTTAAAATAATTCTCAGCTCATGATGGGAAAGAATGGTCACATAGTTTGATGTTTAGTGTCAACCAAAATCAGGAAAGGAGTAACTTTACAATAGCAAGTCACTTTTTGCAATAAAAGGAATATTTGCTCCATATTCACAGTTATGCACTGTGATATTCATATTAGGGTTGAGAGAACACCATCCAGCACAGTTAACACAGGATTTACTAGGTAATAAGGCCTGTGATAATAAACTTTCCACCTAGTTGATTGCTGCAGAGTCTGGGACTGATTTAGAACTGTCAAGGCTGATCAATACCGCCTCCAGCATCCAATGCCCACCAAGCCATGTGACTTTTGCTTAATCGTAGTATGTGAGATCCAAAAACTTGACTTTTACATTAGAGGGAACATCATGTGAAAGTTTGCAGATATGTCAGACCTTGGCACTTATGAAGTTTCTCTCCCATGCTTTGGAATCCCTGTTTCTGACTAAGGTACTTAGAGTACTTTCATTTTTCCTGTGTGCCAAATCCAATCAACTTGATGACATCACTATCCTGCACCAATCTGATGTTCTGCTAATGTTTGACATTCCTGAGTACTATTCACTGACAGACAGCAGGAAATTTAAAATATCCCTTGGGCAAAATTGGGAGTCTGTTCCAACATCCTTCCTACATAAAAGCAAACTACATTTATGAATACAATATGAAAAGAACATATTTGTCAGATTAATAGGCTCATAATATTTGCACAGATTAGCATATCTGGGTAAGGATACCACATGTACCACAATACCTGCCATTACTGTTGTCACTTTTTTAAGTGATGGTAGGCTGACATAAGCTTTCTGAATTTTGTAGGTGCCATTTAGGGAAATAGAATTGGGATTTGATGAGGCCTGCAGACCTGCATCCTTTGGCACTCATCTTCTGCAAATCCTCAAAAAATATGGTATGGCTTCTGATTTACCATCTTGGTTGGAGCTGAAGGAATGCGGAGGTGATCAGTGCTAAGGATTTTTACTTTGCCATTTTTGAATAGTCAGGAAACAATAGGTAGCTTCTGATTTGCATTCAGGGCTTAGAAAAAATGATTACAGGGTGAGTCCACAAACCTACTGTGACGCAGATTTGAGCCATTAGTCCATTTATGCATTGACTTCTATAAACTCCCAGTCTTAACTGAGGGCTATGATGATGTTTGGGGTTTATTACCCAGTCAGCTAAGTCACTGTATGAAACAGCTCTCTCTCTCTCTGGAAGTGTGGGTTTTTCCCTTCCCCCAATGTACGTATAAATGAATTCAGTTTCAGTTCGGGAAGAATCGGGTATTAGACCTTTTATATTCTTGCAGAATCACCTTTAAAACAAACAAACACCAGAATCTCTTTCAGTCAATAGTCTCTGAGTGTGTGACATAGTTTAGTCTGGAAACTGAGTCAGAAATTACCTTTACCTTTGAGGCATCTGATGTCAGTCTTCTTCCCAGACTGTTTTTTTTTCCCGGGTTATAAAATCCAGTAACACATTAGCTGATTATCCATCTATTTCACTACCTAGAATTCCTGTAGATTAAGACACACTACTTTGTCCTCCAGCTTTGTTGCCCAGGGGACATTCCTTTCCATGAGACAATAAGAAACACACTTGTGAGGACAAACTGGGGTTTCTGCTGCAGTCCAGTTGACACTGAGAGCTGTGGTCTTGCAACCAGGATTTTTGGTATCGGTAGGGGTCCAGAATGGCAGAACCTGCTTCCCCTCTTTTCAGGGATCATACTAGGTGGTAGCTTCTCTGGCCTCACAAGATAATTCTACCCAAATATTCCTAGTTCACTGAGTTGTCTCTCATTTTTAATACTCTGCCAAGGCACTTCCTACATCACCTACTGGTTTACTGCAGGATATCATCACACTCAAATCACTGTTTAAGCCACAAATCACAAGAGAGTACTTTTCTGTCAATAAATCCTCCCATATCTAACCTCATGCTCTACCTTCCCCGTATTTCCAGTGCCCACTATATCACCTTTACACTTATTAGTAAGGTGATTCTTTGGATGTGTGTACTGTGTTTCCCCCAAAATAAAACCTAGCTCTAATGCCTCTTTTGGAGCAAAAATTAATATAAGACCCAGTCTTATTTTACTAAATATAAGACCAGGTATAATACACTAATGTAATATAATATAATACAATATAATGTAATGTAATGTAATATAATATAATATAATATAATATAATATAATATAATATAATATAATATAATATAATATAATATAACATAACACCGGGCCTTATATTAATTTTTGCTACAAAAGACACATTAGAGCTGATTGTCCAGCTAGGTCTTGTTTTTGGGGAAACAGTGTACTACTTCTGGGAGGATCTCCTGCTGACTCTATCCTAGTTGATCTGAAGATAGTGTGCATGAAGTAGGGGTGAATCCTATATAGAACAAACATCATCTTGTGAGGCAGCTGCTTCAGATTGAGGTTTTCAAGGGTCTCTGTGGGGACAGAGTCCCAGAGAGCAGTTTCCAGGCTCTCGGCCTCCTGTGGAAAGGTGCTGGCTCGGGTAGTAGATGGTCATCAGCTGTTAGAGGTTAGCCATTAGCAACTGATATAAGTGCCCTGGCAACACTAGGGGGTTGATTGGTTGGCGGAGAAGCAGCCTGCGCGTTGCAAATCCTGGCTCCTGCTTCCTGAGTCTCCTACCCAGCAGCCAGAGAGAATACAGTGGTATGACTCCCCTATCTATGGCTTCATTGGTGTTTCTTTTTCGCCTCACCATATCCTGAGTTCTTGTTGGGGCAGAGTAGGAGCTGAGACCCTGCATGACTGTCTCTATACCGGAGGCTTTTCTTTCAAGTTGATGAAGTCTGAGTTTGAAGATCCTCAGGCTGTTCCACACTGACTTTTCTTAGGACACAAGTTTCATCCTGTCCCTAGGGGACCAGTCTTCTGTTTAGTAGACTTGTTAAGACGTTGCATTCATCTTTTGTAATTCTGATATACACATAAATCCTACCTCTGATTTTCACCCCAGTTTGCCCCGAGGCTACAAAACTAAAGATCTCTTTCTGATGATAACTTAGTGGCTTTTTATTTTGTTTTTTCTAAGGTGTGCCTTCTGTTGTCAGTTGGCTATTCTGAACTTACACAACTTTTCTAAAGCTCTTAATGGAGCCCTCTGACTCTACAGTTCTTATAATTATTATTGCATTCATATGTTACAAATGATATGCTACCTCAAAAAGTCAATGATTCATCTTCTGTACACATCACAGTTAAGTGAGACTGTAAATGAGGTATTTGAGGGATTGTTTGTTTGTTTGTGTTTTACCTCCCCACTTACCACAAACAATGAGGATCTTTTTACCATCTGACCAGTTGGTTAATTACGAAGTTCACTATCCCATCTTGACATTTTACTTTGTAGGGTCACCACAACCAGGAACTGTAGCTTGGGTTTGTCCCCTGAAAGAGATGGAGTTAAGGGCTTGCGTGCAGGCAGATTGCTTGGGGAAGTGGTCCTGAGGAGCTGTAGTGGGAGACTGTGAAGAGTGAAACAGAAGAAAAACAATCCACCTGTAGGTTATTGAGCTAAATATTAGACTGGGGAACTAAGGCTTAATACCCCTGAGGCCTTTAAAAAAAATGTAGAAAGCACCTGAGAATTGACTGCCTATGTATATATAGAGATATATATCTACCAGAGTTTCATCTTATTGCATTTTAACTCTCTTACATGCCCAGGTTTGCACATGAATCAGAATTGCTGAACCAGCTCTGACGGTCATTTCAGTGGAGGCAATGATGATGGATGACCCGGGGCAGAATCTGAGAGCTCTGCAACTGCTTGCCAGCTGAAGTAAGTAAAAAGTGGGACCAAATGGGACACCAAAAATGTTTTACATAGCACGTTACAGCAATTATACCTACATGTATTTACACAAGTCACTTTTTTGCATATATTCACAGTGACTCACGTGCAAGGGATTTTTTTATTACAGTACTTTTTGCAATATCATCTCTTATAACCAACTTATATCAAAAGTCTCATCAATGAGAGAATGGCCTAAAAATGTAGTATAGGAACGCACCCCCCCAATGTAGTATAGGCTTACAGTAGAACAGTAACCAAAGATAAAATAAACTATTTTTACATGTACAGAATGACATAATGAACATAAAATGAAAAAAAAAAAAGCCAAAATATCATTTGTTATTTATAAATGCATATATCTGTGGTAAAATTACAAAACCCTAAAAAGGAAGGATGATACCAATTTCAGAAAAGTGTTTAGAGAAGAACAGAAAAGGGGTTCAGGAGGGATCCATAGTGAGCTGCAACTGTCTGCAAATTTTACTCATTTTTTTCAGTATGGTAATCCCTGTTTAACTTTTTAGAAGTGTTCATGATGTGTGCTTGAGATTTCATTATATTTGTTTCTACTTTTTCTGAGGTTGGACTATTTTTTCAATTAAAATTGTTTTCAAAGAGAGTTAGTATAAGGTAGAAGGTTAGAAGAAATTGAGACCATGTATACATGCTATCATTTCAAGTGATATCTCCATGAGGACAAAGTCATGGGTTCAAACAAAGGATTTTTATATTTTTGTTTTTTAAGATGAGAGAAATGTGAGTATTTCTAAATTGAATATGTTTAAATATCTATTTTATTTTAAAATTTAATGAATTGTTGAGCTACACAGTAAGCTCAAAAACAACCTGCAGTATAAATGATAAATTATATATTCATATATAAAAATTTGTATAAAGAAATAAAAAATACAATCTTTAAATGATCAAAATACATTTATAGGAGACTCAAACATAAGCAAAATATATCAATGATAGATGCATAGAATAGATTCAACTGGATAGTAATCAGATTAATTAAAATATTACATACATATGTATTATGTTGTTTATATTATGTTTATATTATGTTATAAAAATGAAAAACTGCTATTAGCTATTAAGCTGCTAACATTTAAATACAAAAATATTTACAATTGTATAGAAATGTAAATATATATGTGTATGTGTGTGTGTGTGTGTGTGTGTATATATATATATATATATATATATATATATATATCTCCAATATTTGTATAGCTGTATGTGTATGTGTCTGTGTGTATTTCACTATGTAATGCCCAGCATAAAATTTGTAAAGTAAATTTGGTAAAGCACAAAAAGCTGTTAACACAGAAATTCCAGTTTAGGAATTTCCCTAGAGAAATTCCCAAAAATATGGAGAGCAAAGTTTTGATTAATCTTTTGTGCTTTGTTTAGTTTTGTTTTTAATAAACAAAATGTTTATTTTGACATTCCTTATAGCTTATATTTGCAAAAATCAACAGTTGATATAATAAAGTGTGGTGCATAATTTGAAAGAAACTGGATTTACTAAAAATTAATTTGATTCAGAATATATAATAGCATTGGAAATGTTCCTGATATAGTTTGCAGCATCTGCGCAGAATCCAATTAATGTGAAATATATGTTTGGGTAATAATTTTGTGAGTATACTTCACACTGCATGAATCGATGTGGTCTCCTGCTCTATTATTACTTATCTGCATAGCCCCTAATGTTTAGCCTCAGCAGCATTTTGCGTTCTAATATTTACTTTGTTAATTAGTCATAATTAACTATATCATATCACTCTGATTTAATTCTTTATATACTTGGTAAAGGCAACTGCTGTTTCTGTCTTGCTGATGGCTTTATATTCAACGCCAAACACTATTTTAGCTCCTTGTTAAGTGACTGCTTTTTGTATGTATCAACCTTATAATATTTATTTGATTTTGGTAATATATTTCAGCGAAAAAAAATGTTCATTAGAAATAATTGCACACTTTAGAATGCACCGCTCGCAACATTCGCTATAATCTAACGTGTAACTCAAGCTCTGCTCACTTGGGCCAGAGCATTGAGTGTAATTTCCCTGTAGGCACAATCCAATTACTCACATGTGGAATTTCTTTCTTATTAGGAAATCATTAGATAGATTTGTCTTTCTTTCTAAATCTTGTGTGTGTGTTATAACAAAAGAGACCCTTCGAATCTAATGGAATGAGAATAACATTCTTACCTAACATTTTACTATTATATTACTTTCTCTATTTATTATTATCTACATTGTTATCTACTATATTTACTACACATAAATAAAACCCATCTAGTCATATAACCAGATTTGTCTAGAAGCCCATTTAACTAGTATTGTATTACATTCATTTGAGAGAATAAATATTTGTATTATCACACTGGTCCACCAAATTCAGTTACTATTCAACCAATAGTATTATTAAGATTTACCTGTAATTAGTTACTTTTCAGTGTCTTTAAGACAAAATTACTTTTCTCCTGAAAAATAAAATTTTCTAATTTTTAAGTAGATAAATCCTACTAATACTGGGTGATAAGAATAAAGACACTTTTAGTTCATATTGTGAACTAGGTAACTCTATACCAATTAGACAACTTTTTCCAGGTATTCTTTAACTATAATGAAAATAAACCCACTTTTAAAAGGAAAACAAATAATGGAAATAATTATTTCTGGATAAAAGTTCAATTAAAATATAATGGCAACAGGATTGCTTATTGCTCTGGCAGACTTAATGTTTCTGGTTAAATGTTTATTATAAATGTAGGTTTAGATATGATCTGGACCTATAATTAACAGTAGTTACATGGCAGTGCTCTAAAGCTTCATTCTACTTCTTGGCTCGTGTAGAAGTAATCCAAGATTTATCCACATAGATCAGTGATTAGGTAGGTCCCATTTACTTGTGTTATTAACCCAAATAATACAAGTGTGTTTTTATTTGAAAGGTATGTGCATATTTTCAATGCAAGTAAACCTTAATTCAGGATAGTGTGGATAACATAGATTCATTTTTTTAATTTAACTTTTTAATATCAGTTTCAGGTGCACAAAACAACATAATGATGAGACATTTATACCCCTCACAAAGTGATAACCCCTCTCCGCCAGAGTCTGCTACCCCTCTGACATCATATACTGTTGTGACAGTACCACTGACTATATCCCCTATACTGTACTTTATATCATATGATACCATATTGGGAAGAAGCATCTCAAGTTTCCCAAATAACCCTGAACCCATATATATATGAGTGAGTATAGGCCAACACAGTGGAGAGGCTGCCGAAGAATCTAATAGAATTATGAAAAAAATAGAAAATCGTTATTGTTTAAAATTTCAGTATAGTGGTTGGTAAAAGGGTACAAACTTTCAGCTATTAGATGAATAAGGTCTAAGGATCTAATGTATAATATGGTGAATATAGCTGAGAAAACTGTATTGTCTAATTGAAATTTGCTCAGAGTAGTATTTAAATGTTCCCACACAGAGAAAAATAAATATGTGAGGTGAAGTGATGAATGCGTTAAGTAACTAGATGGGAGAATCCCTTCACAATGTGCATTTATATCAAACCACCATGATGTGCACTTTAAATACCACAATTTTATTTGTCAATTATAACTCAATAAAGTTGAAAAAAAATTGATGTGCATTATTATGTAACAAAAGTTAACTGAAACAAAGGTTCATTAGATTTTCTTTATTTTTATATAATGAAATTTTTAAATGCTGAAAATTCAGAATACATCCATAAAGAAATGTAAGTTTTGCCTTATTTGTTTAGCATTTCTTAATTGATAAAATGTTTGAATTGAAGTCATGAGCTCAATTTCCTTCTTCTCTTAACAGAGGCCATATTTATTCCAAAATAAATATGTGTCAGTCCAGTATATATATTAATAATTTATTATACTTAATTTTCTCCAAAAGTAATATAATTTCTTCCAGGTTATGCCTGATGTGTATCATTATAGTTCAGTTATTTTATGCTACTATATAATATCTCATTGCAAAAATATAGCAAAGCTTATTTATCCATTACCAAATATCCTTATGGGATATTTGGTTATTTACATTTTTTTCTTAAAAGCAACACTTCAATGCATATCCACATAGATGTCTTCTTATTCATGTATACAAGAATTTCTCTAAAGGAGGTAAGGTAAGAATTGCTTTAGATACCAGTATATATTTTTTATCGCTCACCCCTAGCTCACACTACCAAATCCACTATCATTTTTACTTCTTTCTAATACAATACGATTCATTTTGAGTACATATTTCAAACATCAATTAAATAATATTTCCTTAAAAATAGAATGTCACTTTCTTATGTAATTTGGCACAGAGGTTAACAAAGGGATCTTTTCATCATGAAGCCTGTGATAGATGTAATGCAAGAAGTACAGAATACTAAAAATGATGAGTACAAAAACAGAAGATAATTCATCTTGGAAGCTGAAAAGTCTTTTGAAGGAGGTAATTAATAAGTTGAAAACTTAAAGAAAAATAGATGTTACCTAGATAAAAGATAGATAGACAATGTTGAAAACAAAGAGAATATCCTAAAAATATTAAATGTTTAAATGACTGAGCATAGTTCCATGTAGCTTTGAGTCTGTAGAAGCGTCAAGAAAAGAGAGAGGGCCCAGTTCACTTTGGAACTTGGATGGCATATTAAAACATTTTAATTTTACATTGAGGGCAATGTAAAGTGGAATAATGTTTGGATTTTAGAATAATCATTCCAACAGGCAAAGAGATGAAGAGTAGCCAAATAAGACACAAGCTATGAAAAAAAAAATTAGGAAGTCAGGTAACTTAGAAAAGATAGTGTGGTGACTTAAGGATGTGGCAATGAGGCTGAAGAAATGTAGCTAGATTTGGTAGATATTTAAGAGACCAAAATGGCTGGCTTGGTGATGAGGTGATACAGAAGTTAAGGAAGGAGAGCATCCATAAAAATTATGCAGCATGAGGACAAAAAAATTGCACATCAGAAAGATGAGCCAAACACGCTTTTAATGGATATATCCGTGCCTATAAGTAGGGCCTTTGACACCCAAAGTGCATCATTTTTTAACACTTAATATTTTTGATAACAGAAATGGAGTTTTGTGATAATTGTTTAGTTCTTAAGCAATTAATGACTATAAAGAAAATAAAGTTCAAAGACAGTTTAATTTCAGTAAAATATTGCATATATGACCTAAAATGTATGACTTATCAAACAAAATATATTATGCCTTGAAATTCATACCCTCTTTCACTGTTTAAAATGTTGAAAGCAGATGAAATCTCAGGATAGTCTTATAGAATGCCAGAATTGAAGGAACTCAGGAACACTTTCTTTATAATCACTGCAGTGATTTGCAAGCTTGGAATGTACTGTTTAAAGCAGGACTAAGGAGTACCATAGAAATTTGAGACAAAATGAGCTCCAGAAATTTCCAGCCTTTATCAACTTACTTTCAAAAGAAGCACTTGTAGATGAGTCAGTGTGTGTCAGGGAGCTGACTATATAACTGAGAGATTCCCCAGATTAATTCAATTTAGACTGCAATGTACAATGCCAACGTTTATGAAGAATAATGAGTGGTGTTAATATGAAGCAATAAATGTCATATATAATAGTATATGTGTGTATATATATACACACATATGTATATATATATATATATATACACAGTATTTTATGTGTATATATAAAAATATATAAATAGTGTATATATAGTACATGTATATACAACTGTGTATTTTTAAATATATACATATATTATTTATGTATATGTATATTTATATATTTATATATATATATATATATATATATATATATATATATTTATTTTTAGAAATATACAATACTCACTTGTTTAAAGGCCAGTAATTAGTTTGGTGATGCTTTACACTACTATTAACAATATCTAAAGGAGTGAATGACAGCCTGTATCATTTTACCTCCTCCTTCCTAATAACAGTCTATATTGAATCTGTCTGCTGAATCACTGGGCCACACTTTTCTAAGCTTGCTCAAAATTATTTGAACAGAGTAAGGTAAAAGAGACTGGAGAAAACTTTGCAGTAAACAACAAAGCGATTTAGAGGATATTTAACTTATCTGAAGGATGAAAAATAGTTATTTTTTACTGAGTGTTTTGCAGTGAGAAGCCCTAGATATAATGTCATATCTAAACTGCCTTTTTAAAACTGGGATACTTGTAATGGAAAAATAGTGAGTTAATTGACTGTTATTCTCAGTCCTTGAGATTCTGTCCTATTTTGTATGAAAGAAATCAATTATCTTCTCCATCTCTTTTTCATAACATTTGAAAATTGATTTCTGGTAAAGAATTTCTCAATTATTATTTAACATATTACATATCATTGTTATTAAATGACAATAACTATCATTTAATATATCACTTAATTAGACTCCATTTATAGGACTGAGGATAAAATTTGTGATGTTCAAAAATATTCCACCACTTTGAAAATTTCAGGCAACTAAGAGTACACATAGAGCAAATTAAGAACAAATGTGATATAAAAATAATAAAATATCAATTTTCCAATTATATTTAATAGAAAAACTTTGTTTTATAAGATATATTGTTGCTTCCATCCCCTCCCATGAGTTGTAGATAACTAGGTAGGTTACGTTAGACAACTTGTCAAACTTTCTACAAGTCAGATCACTGGGTTAAAATTTTTCTTCTATAAACTATGAGTAGTGTAACCTGGGCAATCAATAAACTTCTGTAGGTCTCAGTCTACAACCTCAATTCATATATCCCGACCTTATCAGATTGTTTGGATTATCAAATTCAATGAGGTAATTCTTTTCAAGTGTCTAGCTAGTTGGTATTTAGTTGGTATCCAGTTGGTGTCCAGCTCATTCTGGCTTCAGCTTTCTCCAAGGCTTTAACTCTGTTTCTCCCCCTAGTCTTGAGGAACATAAGAGCTTCCCACTTGCTTGTACCTAATATTTAACCACCATATCTGTTCCCTTTATCACTAACACCTATAGTAATATTTCCTTCATTACTGTCTCTGAAGTTAAATCCTTTTAATTATGTTATTAATTGTCTTTCCAGATACTTTATACACAATGCTTTAGTTTTTAAATGTTCCACTTGAGACAAAGGTATGTCTTTGAAAATATAAACTAATAAATCAATGTTTGATTGGTTATATTTTGTTAAAAATCAATTATATATTTCATAAATGCATTTAGAATATATAATCATAATTCCTACCTGATTTATCTACTTAAGATTATTTTGTTTATTAAAACTGTGTTTTCCCCTTAAAGATTTGACTTTTTATAGGTAACCACCAAAAACTGAAAGTGAGCACATTGTGTTTATTATTAGAAATCCAATATTTTTATCATAAAATATGTATGAAATTTCAAACAAAAATGTATCTTACAACTTTGTGTTTATAACAAGTAATAGCAATATGAATTTTATGAAAAATTGATGCTTTAAGTAGTTATTCAAATATTATATAATGTCAAGGAGCTGCAAAATATATTTTAAAAGACAATGAGAGTTGTAAAAGATTGTGATTATTATTATAAAAATAGGAAGTACCAATTTTCCAACTGATATTAATTTTGAAGATCTTTATGTATATTTGAGAGGTTTTATTTGAAAGGTTCAGCATTTCACAATCATGTATTGTATAATAAAGCCTTAATGACATTTGCTTTCCCAATGTGATGTCAAAAGATCCATAATTATTGCCAACTCAATTCATGAATGACTAATTAGAATAATTAACAACAAACCAGAACTAACGAGTTGTGATTACAACATAAGTGGTAATCTAGTTTGTCAAATAAATGAATGCATTATGGAGACAGAGACTAGAATAAATAAGCCAATCTGTAGTGTCATTTAACTATGAATAAAGATATTCATCTTTTGACATTATAAAATGCCTAATGATTTTTGCATATAACTGTGATTCATTCCCTGCTTGTTATAGTATAGTGTCACATTTGTAACATTTAGCTAAGTTAAGACTCAGCATTTCCATTATAAAATCCATATTTTCAGCCATTTATAATTAAGTGATTAAAATTACTTTCTGATATAAATGGATTACAAAATATTTTTCTAGGACATATTTTGAATAATCTGTTAAAGCTTATTTTTATAGGAAGCATATATCTCATTATGAGAAGACTATGTATTGTTAAATGATGGGTTAGTGATGGTTCTAAAATACTTGTGTTTCTTCTTTCTAATGAGTATTTGTGGTAAGTGAAAAAAATAATAGAAATGATTAAATAATTTAATTTTCCATTAAGAACAAACAAGTATTATATTGTTCTACAAGTATATATTTAAGTAAGGAAATACTGATATACTACTATGTCTCTTGAAATTTTTAATATTGAAAAATATTTCATTTTTACAGGGCGAAATTAAATACAAGACTACTAGCAGACTATAAATACAACAATTAAAATATTATTACAACATATTAAATGATTTGTAGAGAATAATAAAAGCAATATTTATTTTAAGTAAAAGTCTGTAGAATAGTCCACAATCACAAAACCATAAGAATTATATTAAAATTCTAATTTACATTATTTTGATTTAATCATCAATATTTTAGTCAACTAAAAATAGACATAATTTAGAACATCTGAAGCTATTTTATGAACCATTTTGTAATAGCAGTTATAAAACCTAGAAATTTTATGCTGCAAATTCTCCCTCAAAAATAACTTCTTTTATTTCTTAACAATTAAGCAAATTTGTGTTCATATTTAAAAGGTAAAACTTTTAAAGACCAATAATTTTTCTAATGTAAAAAGTATGTAACTTATAAAATCCTTTGCTATAAAGTACATAATACAGATGACTACCATTTTTATAGATTCCTTACTAAATCTTTGAAGTAGCAAAAAATATTAAACTATTAAATATTCCTTTGAAATTTTGTATATGCCTTCTGCAAATATATAAATATGTGCTAAAATGTAAATATGTTTTTCTCTTTCCTTGATTACCTTTGAAATAACCAACATAATATACAAGATAAAACTTGCATTAAACCCCCAAATTTGGAAGTAATATATTATTCATAGAACAGAAACTTTGAGAACTGCTACTGTAGTGAAAATATCTGACTTGGGTTAGAAAATGGTACAAGATAATTGGACAATTGTCTTTCTGATAAAATTCAAGAAGCGGAAATAAACTAGTTAAAAGTCTGCACAATCAAGTTAATAACCTAATTTGGACAGATGAATGTTAAGTGTCACAGGCCCTTGGGGCTGGTTAGGAAGCACATTATAGGTCTTACACTCATTCAGCTACACTACTGAGACATTAGAGAGCAATGACACTCAAGACATTGGACATCAAAGATCCATGAAAGACAGGAAACAAAAAATGAGTGCTCAAAGTTGTCTTAGAATATGACCTGGAGAAACTTTACAGGATAAAGTCTAGGAAGATGAACACAAGATGAACCCAGCTATCATCCTGAGCTGAAATTTCAGGGAAGTGAAGATTAATAGAATTTGCAGGGCAGATTAAAGGAAAACAGGAATGAGGTACATAAAAAGAGTTCCAGAAATCTGCAAGGATCACTCTTGATTATTCAATTGAATTTTGGCCATAATATACATGAAAATAAAATACTAGAGTCCAAAGAAGAAATCAAAGTAGGAATGGAGATACAGTGTTTGGAGATCACATAGGTCCAGGAAAATGCCTGTTCCTAAAAGCCAGATCAGAAGACCTCATAATCCAGGATGCACTGGTGAGTATAAGATTCTTGCTTCAATTGTGGGGGGAAAAATTAACCCTAATGTAAACACAACTCCAAAGAAAGCAGATTGAAAGAAAGTACTAATAGATAAACTGTTTCCATGTAATCTAACTATGTCCCAGAACAGACTTTTAAAGAATATTTAATGGAAGGCAAATAATACAATAATCCACGTGGTAAAAATCAGTGTTGGCCATCCAGTCAAACCTTGCCACACATGCAAAGTAGCAAGGAAATATAACCCATAATGAGGAGAAAAATCAATTAAAGAAAACTGACTTAAAAAATGATAGATTATAAAATTAAAAGAAAAGAGATTAAAATAGTCAGTATAACTATATTCTATATGATAATTTAGTTAAACAAGGAGTTAGCAAACATTTTTTTTTATAAATGGCCAGACAGTAAATATTTTAGGTTTTTTGAGCCATATAGCTTCTGTTGTACCTGTAGTGTGTAAACAACCATAAATGATATGTAAATGAATGGGTGTGGCTATGTTTCAGTACAAGTTTATTTTAAAAAATTGTCTGAATTTGGCCCATGGAATGTAATTCACTGACTCGAGCTATAACAGAAGACATACTAATTATTTCAGAAGATGCTACAGAAAAAAAATATTACTGGATATTTTAATAGGAACTATCCATCAATAGAAACTATTCCAACAGACCAATAGACAGCAGTAGAAGTTATATCCCAGATAAAATGCAGATGAAAGAATTAAACATTTTTTAAAAACATAAATAAACTGGGACAAAACTTCAAGTAATCAAATAAGTGTGTAATTGGAGTCCTCAAAGCAGGGAGTAAGAAAAAATGTTTTTCTTTCAACCCTTTAAATCTTTACTCTTTTGCTTGCATGATTTCTTAAGAGATTTCCAATGTAATTCTTATCTTTGTGCCTCTGTAAGAGGGGTATTCCCCAGGCCCCTTGGTATCTTTCAAGGTTTTTCTCCTTGTCTTTGATTTTCTGCAGTTTGAATATTGATATGCGTAAGTGTAGATACTTCGGTGTTTCCTCATCTGGTGTTCTCCAAGCTTCCTGAATCAGTGATTTAGTGTCTATTATTAATTTTGAAAAATTCTGTCATTAGTTTTTCAAATATTCTATTCCTTTCTCTCTTTTTCATGCTGCTGGTACACCCTTTAGGTGTATGTTGTATTTCATAATTGTCTCACTATTTTGGATGCTCTCTTCCATCTTTTTTATTCATTTTTTTCTTCTTTCAGTTTTAATTGTATAAATTTCTATGGACATTTCTTCAAACTCTTTAATTATTTCATTGGTATTGTCCATTATATTTTTGTTACAGTGTTTTTGATTTCTTGCACTTCCTTTAGATTCTTTCTTAATTTCTATCTCTCTACTTACATTACCCATACATTCTTACATGTTGTCTACTTTTCTCATTAAAGCCCCTAGCATATTAATCATAGTTGTTTTATCTTTATGGTTTGAAAATTCCAACACATCTCCCATATATGAGTTTGTTTCTCATGCTTTCTCTGTCCCTTCAAACTGTGTTTGTTGTATTTTATTATGATTTATAAATTTGTTGTTGAAAGCTTGCTATGTACTGAATTGTATCGACTCAAAAATCATATATTGAAACACTCACCTCCAATATGACTGTACTATGGGTGGGGCCTGCAAGGAAGTGATAAGGGTTAAATGAGATCGTAAGTGTGTGGCCTAATCCAATAGTGCTGGTGCCCTAATAAAAAGAGAGATACCACAGTTTTCTCTCTGCCATATGAAGATATGTCAAGAACACATATGTCTGCCAGCCAGGAATAGGGCTCTCACCAGAAACCAAATTATCTGGCCCTTGATCTTGAACTTCCCAGCCTCCTGATCTATGAGAAATTTTTGTTGTTTAAGTTACCCAGTCCGCTACTTTCTTTTGATAGCCCAAGATAGCTAGACATGATATACCGGGTAGAAATAATTAACTAGGACTTTAGTCTGAGGTTTCTGTTTATATGATTAAGAGTTAGGCTCTTTTAACTGTTTGCTGTAGTTGTAGGTGTCAGAGACTAAAATTTCTTCTGATGTTTCTTTTTGTCTTTGGGTCTCCCCAGACACTTCTTTTTAAGGAAGTTCTGAGATATGCAGTACTTTGGGTTGTATTCCCTATTGTTATGGAGGGTAAGATTTGGTGAAGGAGACTAATATGAACGTAAGTCTTGGGGGAAAGACAGGCATTCTATAATCCTATGAATTGACCTCAATTTTAGTGCCTCTGTACTCCTGGAGTGTGACCTTCACAAATGCTTCTCAGTTTTGTTATTTCCTCCTTAGGTGAGACAGAAAGGCTGAAATGGGCTGCCATTAGATATTTCCATCAGGCCTTGTTAAAAAAAAATAGAATGCTCTGAACATATTTAAACATGGCTACTTTTCCCCTCTCTCCTTGGGAAATAGAAGGAAACATTTTTCTGAATTTTACTGTGAGAACCTAGTTTGGTTTCTGGAGGTTAAACTCACAAACATGTGGAACCCCACCCCCTGAACCCCTAATATTGAGGACAAGTGAAAATTTTAACTCTCAAACTTGTCCACATTGAACCTCATCAATTTTTCAATTTTTAATTTTTTTCTAGTCTGGTCCTAATTCCAATGAATTTTCTGTTCCTGGGCTTCTGCTCCTGTAAGCTGTCATTCTCTCTCTCTGTCCGTCTCTCCAATTTTGAGCATAACAGTTTGTCCTTTGACCTCAGCACTCAGGATCGAAGAAAAGTTGTTGTTTTTCAATTTGTTTAGCTATTTTGTTGTTGTGAAGACTGGAGTTACAATTCCCAAGCTTCTTTCATTTTGAACTGGAAAGAGGAAGTCTCAAAGATATGGCCAATGTTTACAATGCAATAGCCAAATGTTTACAAATTTGATGAAAACTACAAACTCATAGATCCAAGAAACCTAACAATCCTCAAGGAAAAGACACATGAAGAAAACTACATAAAGGCAAATTGTTTTCATTTAAGAGGATGGCTGTAACAAAGTACCACGGACTGAAAGGCTTAAATAACACAAATTTATTTTCTAATAGTTTGAGAGGCTAGAAATAGAAACACAGGTGTTGGTAGGGTTGGTTCCTTCTGACGACCATAAGATAAGAATCTGTTTCAAGCTTGAAGTTGACCATCTTTTCTCTGTGTTTTCACATTGTCTCCCCTGTACGTGTCTGGTTCCCAACTTCCTCTTCTTATAAGGACACCAGTCATGTTGGATTAGGGAGTACACAAATAATCTCATTTAATTACTTCTTTGTGATAGCATGGTACAGGGCCAGATTGTTGCTGTACTTATCATGGTGAGCAGTTCTTTAGGTCTATAAATGTTGAACAACTACGGTGTACACCTGAAACTAATATAATATTGTATGGTACCTATATTTGAATATATATATATATATTTATTTAAAAGCTGTGTAACATTTACTATTTACAAAAGAGTTTGTTAAAGGAAATATTTAAAGAATAAATTCCTTGAAACATTAACAATCTAAGATTTTATTCTCAGCTTAGTTTCAATCAGTATATTTCTACTTTCCAATTTAAAACTATCCTTTTTTTCAATGTTCTCCCCCATTTATTCCACTGTGGCTTTTTTGTTGCAAGAAACTGGAGTCAATTTTGATTAGTTTAAGACAAAATATAAATTTATTAATAGTATATTAGGATATCTCATAGAATTCAAGAAAAATCTGAAAAGGTATACCTAGAAAGGGTAAGAGCAAGGTCCACTGGAGATCCCAAACACAAGATGTAACAGGCCATTGGTCAGACCCAGTTCATAAAACTTCTAGTCTCTGTGTCTCAAATGAAATTTTAAATTCTTGAGAGAAGGAATCTGATTGACCAAGAATGGATCACGTAAAAGCTCCTGAAAAGTATAGAAAAGAAGTCAAGGTCACTGAGTACAAACTGCATATGTTGGAGATTATTCCAGATATTGGAAAAATCTTTTGAGTTGGAAATTGGACAGTGATCACATGAGGTGTTGATTACAGGTATCATCATAGACTTAACCACCTTTGCTTATTTATTTGTTGTAAATTGATGCGACTTTCTTGACTTTTGTTGAATCTTTCATCAGTAAGAATAATTCTTGAGGTTTTCTGGCAAACATTCAAAGGTTTTATAAATGAGTGAAAAGAAATAGCTAATATCAGTAGTTAAAAAACAATCATATCCGTTTGAGACAGCCAAAATATGGCATGTTTCTAGAATTAAACTAAAGGTGAGATCAAGCAAAGGTCAGAGCAAATGAATTATCTTTGGTTGAAATACATGTAATACAAAATGACAAGTTCCAACAAAGAAATGGTAATAAAAAAAATTTAAACCACTGTTTATATCATTTTTAAATAAGAGTCAATATAATTGTGGTTTAATAAAATAACATATCCCCAAAATTGGAAGGATGCATTGAATCATTTGAAATAGTTTACATGATGTGATCAAGAAACACGGTTTATGTTTAAATTATAAAAAAGTATTACAGTAAAAGACACATGCCTTTAATCACCCTCAAAAATATTCCCCCTCGCTTTGAAAACATTTATCCCTTCATTCTTGCCACTTTCTGAAGCAGTTCTGGAAGTCCTCTTTCATTAGTGTCTTTAGTTGTGCTATTGTGCCTGCCTTGATGTCTTGAACTGATTCAAAACATTTACCTTGCATGGTCATTTTGACTTTGGGGAAGAGCCAGAAGTTGCACAGTGCCAGGTCCAGTAAATAAGGTGGATGAGGACACACCATAATGTTTTTATTTGACAGAAATTGCCATACCAGAAGCAATATGTGACACGGAGCCTTTGCGTTGTGATTACAAAATATGGTGAATGCTGCTGGGGAGTGCCATCCAACGGAATGGCAGGGATCTTCAATATGGAAAGCAGTGCATCAAACCTTAGTAACAGTGTGTGACAAGTTTCAACTTGTTCAGTGCAGTCAGTTGGGTGTGAGCTACATTTGAGAGAAGACGTGTTTTAAAGGTGCTGTAAATCATCCTCCATAACAACAATACTCCTTTTAGAAAGGGTCTGGGCAAACCTAGGACAGCTGTCACCTGTGACCTGCCTGGGACCGCTTGGTATGAGTTACAGTGTCATTACAGATGGTTGTTACCTGTACTGTGCTTGGAGGGTCTAGAAGAGGCTAAGATGTGAACTGATGTCAGCTTCTCCTAGTGCTGGGCTTGGGGCTGCATAGCAAAAGGTATAGAGCATGCTGAAGATAGATGCTGCTTGTTTGGGGTTTGTAAACCTTTGAGAGGTTTTAGAAATCTTAGCACAAACGAAGACAGGCTGTTTGCATAGAAAAGGCACTGTAAGTGCCTTCTGTGTCCCGCAAGTTGGGTGGTATGGGGTCTTGAAACCATCAGGGCAGGACAAATTGTGTTATTCAGTTTGGTGGAGACTCAGATATGGCACCCAACTAAGTTTGAACACTGGGAGGGAAGAGGGCTCAACAAAGCAACAATGTCTCTGCTAGCACTTCTATCTGGGAGAAAGCTGCCCCTCCAGCTCTTGTCCTGAAGCTAAACAATTCAGTCCCTCCCCATATGTCTCTGGTGCCTTCAAACTGCTCCCCAGCTCTGGAGTTGAAAGTGATTGAGAGTCCATCAGTCAGTAAGCCCATGAGCGGGCCTTTTAAGAGGAGTGCCTGGGATTCCAGCAGCTCTCCATCTCACTCAGCGACAATCTCCACTGGTTTTCATAACCAGAAGTTGTGGGGACTACTCTTCTTGGTGCTGGAACTCCAGGTTGGGGAGCCTGGTGTGGAACTGGGACCCCTTGTTTTCAGGGGGACCTCTGCAGCCAAGATATACCTCCTGATTTTTAATTGTCACACATGGGTTTGGGACCAGCTTATTCCACATCTCTGCCCCTCCTACCAGTCTCAAATTGGCTTTTTCTGTATGTCCTTTGTTATAGGATTTCTGTTTGACCAGATTTCAAATGATTCTGAATGATGGTTGTTCTGTAGTTTAGTTATAAATTTGAGGTGGTTGTGGGAGGAGGCCAGCATAGTGTTAGCCTACTCCATCATCTTGACTGTAAGCTCCCCTTTTGTTTGATTTTTTTTCTGTTTTATTTATTAAGTTAAAGTTTTTGGGGTGACAGTGGTTAGTAAAGTTACATAGGTTTCAAGTGTACAATTCTGTAATACATCATCTATATATCATATTGTGTGTTTACCACCCAGAGTCAGTTCTCCTTCTTTATTTCTTAAATTAGTTTGTAAATGGCATGGTTAGTAATGCTTTGAAAAATATTAAAAGTTTTACATCCCTCCAAATTGCTTAAGAAAATCAGATATTGATTTAAATAATATATGAATGTGTTAGTTTCTTTGATGTCAAGGGAAATTATAAGTACTGTTTAATACTCATTGAGTGTCCCATCTTTTCTTGTTAGCATGGATATTAGCAGTGTTTTAATTATTTTACTTCGGTGAAAAGGAATCATATTCTTTATCAAATATTTATAAAAGTTCAGTTGTAAATAAGTATTAATAACTATTTTTCTAGTTAATGTATATACTTTTATCACATTTGGGTTGCATTTTTTAAACTAAATTTGTTCACTACTATATGGAAGAATATACTTCACTTATCTGACTATTGGATTAAGGCACACTAGTTCCCTGTTTAAACATACTGAGTTATGTTCAGGAACCACAAAGATCCACATACAGTGTACTATTTCATGCTCTCTTCTAATCCTATTAGTTTAGGTATGAATTTTCTAAATTTCTGTTCTGAGATCTCTTATTAGTTTTACTTGTGATCATTATTTCATTAAACATTACAAAATTATCTTATTAATTATTACATCAATTTTGATTTTGAAAGGAAAGAATGAGTTTCTGTAAAATCATTGTTGAAATATTTAGAAAAACTTGAAATAGTCTTTCAACTTAGCAATGTATGTCAACTATTTAATTTTAATTGAAAAATTAACTAAAAAACCTAAGAATTCTCTACATAGATGATTTCATGTGTATTTAATTTCTTGATCATTTTTAAATAAATTTAAAAAATATGAAAATAGCAGAACATGAATTATAGATGTGTTTTCTGCAAGTATTTTGCTAAATAACTGTTATTATGAAATAAGTTTTAAAAGGAATTATTTGCCTTTAAAAACCTTGGTGGAAAACATTCATTTATATATTTTTTCTTAATGTAGTTGTTAAATATATACTTTCAAAACATTTTATTAATTTATCAATAATAATGCCATCAGACTACAAAAATATTTACAAAATTGCAAAGACATATACTTTGGTAAGGTTATTTTCATTATTTATTGTGTTCATCATGTAAGAACCTTTTTTACTTTTATTGATATTATAAACCTGTTTTACTGTAACTATACATGTAATACTATCTCTCACCCTCTTCGCCTACCTTTATCCTGTAAAAATACATGGCTTTTCATGTTAGGGCAGCAAATCTGTTTGCACAAGATTTTGTACCATTCTTCCTAAGGTACTGTTTTTCCCCAAAAATAAGACCTAACCAGAAACTAAGCCCTAGCATGATTTTTCAGGATGTTTGTAATACAAGCCCTACCCCCAAAATAAGTCCCAGTTATGATCATCAGCCAGATGGACACATTTAGTAAGTCCTTTGTGAATTATAAAATAATAATATTAATATATCATTAAATATAAATAAATAATATTATTGACATTCATACCTAAAATAAATGATAATATAAATTATAATTAAGTATTTGTAAATACCCAAGTGGGTGCCTTTGGATGAGAGGTAAACACATATGTAAACAGATGAATTTGAGACTAATTGCCAAATGACCAATCAGAGTACAGACACAGCGTACAAATAACTTGCACACTTGATAACTAATGGACATAGTTGTGTCTAATATGAATCTTCATAATTCAATATGTCACGTGTTGTAACGGACGTACTTAACGCACTCATGTGAAATAAAAAAAAATGTTTTCTGAATTTTGGTGCCTGCAATTTTTCGTCACGTTTGTGTGGACTACCATTTTTAACTGTCATCACTTTTGTTGCCACTCCTATCTCATAAGTCTTCAATTAACACTTGATTTAATGGTAGATTTAAAGGGGATAATATTTTGACCCATAGACAACATGAGGGTAAAAAGAAAGAGCTATTCTGTTGAGTAGGAGAAAGGAATCAAGGCGTCATCCCAGGGCAAGAATCTTAACAGTTTTCTGCAAAGAGAAGTTGGATCTCCAAATGCTCCAAAAATGGTGAGCAGAGTACTATAATATCAGAAACAGGTGGCAGAGGAAAATGCTAAGAAGTGCAAGTGTGGATCAGGTCGGCAACCATTATTTCCTGAGCTGGAAGACATCATCTGTGAATGGATTGCTGACAGGAGAGCAAAGTCTTTGGTTGTGCACAGGGCTGATATTCTAGCATTTGTCATTGCAATGGCACTGCAGTTAGAAATATCCTCACAAGAACTCAAAGCATCACAACACTGGTTGGATGGCTTCCTCAGCAATATCAACTGTCTCTAAGAATGACAACACTGTTCAAGCTGGAAGATACTAAAATTATTAAACACACACTTGCATTCAAGTTCTTTGTTGATGGCATTGACTTTTCTAAATGCCAACTCTCCTACATGATTGCTATGGATGAAACTGCAGTGTATATGGGCCAAGGATCTCAAAAGACAATTGATCAAAGGGGTGCCTCGTCAATATACATTCCCTCCACTGGTTACAAAAGTGTACGTGTTTCCTGTATTTTGGCAATTCATTTGGATGTAAGGAAGCCCCATCTTTAATGATCACTAAGGGCAAGAAAGATAAGGTTGAACATGTTTCAGGCATTTATGCTCTTGAAGCTGAAAACATCTGGTGCACACAAGCAGTTATAAGAAAGTGGGTCGATTAAATGCTTCCACTTGTTTTGCGAGGTGGCCAAAGAGGTCTGATAGTCTGGGATTCAGCCAACACTCACCACGCTAAAGACATGAAGAACTTCCTTGCAGAGAGAAGAAGAGATCAAATAATGATTCCCACAGGAATGACTGCCTATCTCGACTCTTGATATTGCAATAAACAAGCCATTCAAGGACGATTTGTGCATGGAAATCAATGACTACATTGAAAATAGAATGGAGAGAAATCAACGTGGAAACTGTGAAACTTAGCCAGCAAGAGGTCCTGACGTGGGTGAAGAATTCATGGGATAAAATCACTGACAGCTGTGTTGCCAATGCACTACGAGCAGGCTACATGGACAAGACGTGCTCATTTAAGGAGAGCTGCATTGCTGGATGTGAGACATTGGGGACAATGGTTCTATAGGAAATTGAGTCACAAAAAATTTAAGCTGGAATTCGGGATTTGGAGAGTTATGACGATGTTCCAGAAGATGACATGACTGTATTTGAATAAATGTAGATTTCTGTACATGAATAAATGTAGATTGTTGTACATGAAAAAATAAGACATCCCCTGAAAATAAGCCCTAATGCATCTTTTGGAGCAAAAATTCATATAAGACCCGGTCTTATTTTCAGGGAAATAGGGTACATTATTGCGCAATGAATGTTTAAGCAACATGAATTAAGGGAGTCATTTATGCAAATCCTTCTCAGTTTATCGTCATAGGTCATCAAGTAGATACTCAATAACAGCCATTCAGCTGAAGAAAAAAAGTTAGTGTGTAGGGGTATTAAAGACCAAGAAGTAATAAATATGCAAATGAAAAACCAACAGTCAAAAAAAATAAAAAAACACAGGAAAAAAGTTATAACACTACCAGTGCACTCCCCTTTCTCCTAGCCAAAGTCCCAGTGGAAGAAACTCCTAAGGTCTGTATATCATTCTGGAATGGATGAAAGTGGCTAGCTACTAATTTCTTTGGGACCAAAAAATAAACAAACAAAAAACTTGTCTCCATAAAAGCATTGATTTCCAGGTAGTTTGTTTATTTCTCTTTCTGGAAATAAATGGAAATATTTTTTGCCTTTATCTACCAGATTTCCTTTGCTTTATTTTGATAGCATTTTTTTAAATTGTTGGTTTTGTTTGTTTTGGACCCTTGAGTCCATTAACATGTGTCTGTAACTCAAATTTTATGAAGGTTTATAACTATCTAAATCAAAATCCAACCTGATGTTCTAAGCCAAATTCATATCTAGAATTATCAATCTCACAAACTGCCTACATAGAAATCAGTAAATGAAAGTGAATTATGTCACTGAGATAGTTTGCTCAAATTATTATTTGTCATATAACATATAAGTCTACTGTACAAATGAAATATTGGATGTTAATTATTTTTTATTTTTTTCTATTCTTAAATATGAATAAATTCATTGTATTATGATTTGAAGTAAATTGTCATGACGTGTCAACTTTTTCCCTTTGTAGTGCTGGGTTTGGAGTGAATCCAGTAGCCCCTTGTCAGGAGCTCTGCCTTAAAGACATCTTATTCCAAGCTAGTGGATCTGTGTGCTGACAAACTTGCCATTACACTTTGCCAATATTGAAACTGTTACAAAGGGATTATGAGATTTACCCAGGGCCAAAGTGCTAGTCATTGACTAGTTGGCTGAAAATTATGTTGCAGATGCCTGATTCTTAACCCAATTGGCTGTGTAACATCTCTTGAGAACATTGGTGCTAAAACATTCAGGCTGTTTCCATTTACTCTTTTAATTAAAACATAGAACTGGAGAAGAAACAAATAAAAAGAGATGAGAGCTGGGCTCAAAATGTCCTCTAGGTCGCTCTCAGTATTCTTTGTTACAATTCTGTAGGAAGACTCCACCAACATATCTCTGAACAACTGCCACTTTTCTTTTCCATTATGCAACATGCCACATTAAGAGGCTCAGAATTATACTTTACATTCCATTTCCTCACCATAGCATCATTAGAAGGAACACATAATTCCAAGTACTGACACTTAGAAAATGCAATGCATTGTGTTACTTCATTATACCTTCTCGTTTAGAGTTAGAAGCTATAGATTAAAGAATCCATCAAGAACTCTCACTGAGCACAAACTGTATAGAACCTATCAAATACGAGAGTAGCTTATTAGTGTCTGAAATAATAGAATTTGCTTTAAGAGAATGGTGTTGCTATACCTTGATAAAGAGAAAAGGACTAAAAACTCAGTGTCGTCTAAATGAATTATATGTATAAGGACAGATCCTCCTTCCCATAATAAAGAATTTATTATAGATTTAATGTTTCTAATTGAAAAAATAAAATTGGGGCTAATCATTTTATTTTCTTTTATGCATTCATCTATTCAACAAAAGCAGACTCTGTGCTAAGCTTTAAAGAAGAATAGGGCAGACGTGGCTCTTCCCCACAAGTAGTTTATATTTTATAAGGTGAGGCAGACAACATATATTTAGTGATACAAAAATCAGATACCTGTAAGTGGTAGGTGTCTGTAGGGAAGATCCAGAACCGTAAGAATTTGCTATCAATGAGCTGAGTTTATGAATTGTGAAATTTGGATATACTGCAGTTTTTCCAGGTATTCTTTAACTATAATGAAAATAAACCCACATTTAAAAGGAAAACAAATAATTGAGATAATTACTTCTGGATAAAATTCAATTAAAATATAATGGCAACAGGATTGCTTATTGCTCTGGCAGACTTAATGTTTCTGGTTAAATGTTTATCATAAATGTAGGTTTATATATGATCTGGACCTATAATTAACAGTAGTTACAAGGCAGTGCTCTAAGTCTTCACTCTCCTTCTTGGCTCGTGTAGAAATAATCCAAGATAGGTCCACATAAATCAGTGATTAGATAGGTCCCATTTACTTGTGATATTAATATAAGTAATACAAGTATGTTCTTATTTGAAAGATATGTGCATATTTTCAATGCAAGAAAACCTTAATTCAGGGTACTGTGGATAACACAGATTCATTTTTTTTAATTTAACTGTTTTAAATTAGTTTCAGGTGTGCAAAGCAACATACTGATTAGACATGCACACCCTCACAAGTGATAACCCCTCTTCCTCAGAGTCTAGTACCCCTCTGACATCATATATAGTTGTGACAGTATCACTGACTATATTCTGTATATTGTACTTTACATCATATATATACACATATATATTTAATTATAGTTGACATTCAATATTATTCTACAGTGAAATAAGTCAGACTGAGAAAAACAAATATCATATAATCTCACTTATGTGTGGAATCTAATGTACAGAATAAATGAGCAAACAAAACAGAAATAGACTCAGAGATACTGAGCAAAAAGCTGATGGTTGCTAGGAGGAAGGGGGGATAAGGGAGAAGGTGAAGGGCTTAGGAAGTACAAATTAGTCACAAAATAGTAACAGGGATGTGAAACACAGTATAAAGAATAAAATCAATAATGTTGTAAAGGTTATGTAGGGTGCCAGATGGTTACTGGACTTATCAGGGGGATCACTTCATAGATTGTGTAGATGCCTGACCACTGTGATAACATAGATTCTTAAGACAAACCCACTGTATATAAATCTCATCTTTGCCGTGTAACTGAGCTGTATAATCTTGGACAAGATATATAACCTATGTGCTATCAGTTAACTCATCTATTAAATATAGGAAAATGATATTATCTTCATTACATGGTTTTTATAAAAAATAACTGACTAGATACCCATATGAATGTATTAAAACAGTGCCAGGTTCTCGTTAAATAGTCAATATAAAATATGATGACAATGAGATTTATAACAATAATATTAGAATATTAAGAGGCAGTCAAATTTAAACTTATAGTAGAAGATCATTAAATGGAAATGTGGCTGTGAATTTTGCATTGCCCTACATTTATACTTATATTAGTTAATACCTGATCAGGAAAGAGAAAACCACACAGTAATTTGAACGAGGAAGTTTAATATAAAGAATCATTAATTATAATAGGGGATTAGAGTAAGAGGAGACTGGCTAGTAAGAAGTAAAGGGAACTCTAAATATATGTAGGAAAAGCAGTCACTCATGCTAGGGCTGAGACAGAATGCCCACGGAAGACACCTGCTTCCCCTAGGCTGACAGACAGATCTTGTTGGAGATGGCACAGCCAGGGCTCGCTGAATGGCAGTGAAGTACCTGTGTTGTTCCATCTATGGTGGAATCTGCCAGAAATCTACCCTCTGGGTTGCCAGTGAAAGCTGTTCCCAGTTGATGCAGCTGGCTCTCATGCACTGCAGGAACAGGGCATTGGGGAAGCTGGATGGGATGAAGGTCCCAACTGCCTGATGATGGGGGAAGAGTGACGGGAGAGGATGCCCACAGCTGCTTGCTTACACCTGTGCCCAGCAGAAGCTGGGGAATGGAGAACCCGTGAGCAGCTTAGAGGCTGGAGAGACTCTACTACCAACCTGCCTGCAGACGGTGCTGGGTGCTGGGCACAGCTGCCAACTGCTTAGTCCTTCTCCCCGCTGTGGGTAGTGAAGAGTGCTTGGAGGAGACTGTTGCTCTAACTGAGCAGGCCTGAGCTGGGAGGAAAAACTCCTTCCTTCTGGAATGCCTTTTCAGCCCCTTCTGTTGTCAGAGGTTCTTGCCCACTGGGACCGGAAACATATTTAAAGGGCCAATTACCATTTTCACAGCAATCTAATTGGTTGAATTTGGAGCTAAAAGGTGGTAAATCAATAACTGGAACAATACTACAAACAAAAAAAAATGAATATGAAAACATTACATTTCTATTTCTTGTGCTAGTTTATTGGACATACTTCATTCCACTGTGGATTCTACAAATCCTTATGAATTGGGAAATCCGCAAATATATTTTTTTTATTTATATTAAAGATAAAAATCTCTAATTGAAATCCAGTCCTTATGAAAGTAGTGTACCTTGAGTCGAGCATCTGCAATGTTGACTAGAGTGACACCCTCTACTAGAAATCTATTTATATTCACTGATATTAAAACGTTTATGGAAGTATTCTACTGTTTTAACATAAACCAATTCCATCTTTGTGTGTCTGTGTGTGTGTCTAAGAAAACTTTTTTTACTGTAGTAAAATTGATATACAAGATTATATATCTTTCAGATGTACAACATAAGTTGACACTGTATACACTACATAGTGTTTACCACTGTAAGTCTAGTTACCATCCATCACCATAGTTGGTTCCTTGAACCCCATTTACCCTCCCCCCAACACACTCCCTCTCTGATAATCACCACTCTGTTCTTTGTGAGTTTATTTTTGTTTGTTCATTTAGTTTTATTTATATTTCCCAGATAAGTGAAATCATATGGCATTTGTCTTTGTCTGACTTATTTCACTTAGCATAATACTTTCAAGTTCCATCCATGTTGTTGCAAATGGCAAGATTTCATTCCTTTTTATGGCTGAGTAGTATTCCATTGTATATCTACGTATCTGTTTATCTATCTATCTATCTATCTATCTATCTATCTATCTATCTATCATCTACCTATCTATATCTATATCACATCTTATTTAACTATTCACCCGTCATGGCACGTAGATTGTTTCCATTAATTGGCTATTTGTAAATATGGTGCAATGAATATATTATAAAGTTACATACATCTTTTCAAATTAGTGTTTTCATGTTCTTTGGATAAATACCTAGAAGTGGAATAACCGTATCATGTTGTATCATGTGGTACTTTTATTCTTAATTTTTAAAGGAACGTCCATAAAGTTCTTCAAAGCTGCTGTACCAGTTTAAATTCTCACCGACAGTGTACAAGGGTTCGCTTTTCTCCACATCCTCTCCAACACTTATTTTTTTTGTCCTTTCGATAATAGCCATTCTAGTGGGTATGAGGTGCTATCTCTTCTGGTTTTGATTTGCATTTCCCTGATAATTAATGATGTTAAACATCTTTTCATGTGCTTGTTGACTATCTGTGTGTGTGTTCTTTGGAAAAGTGTCGATTCAGATTATCTGCCATTTTTTTAAATCATGTTGTTTAATTTTATGTCGTTGAGTTGTGTGAGTTCTTTATGTAAGTTGGGTATTAACCCCTTATAGGATGTATTATTAGTAAATATCTCCTCCCGTTCATCAAGTTGCTTTTTTGTTTTGTTGATGGTTTTCTTCACTGTGTAGAACTTTTCAGTTTAATGTAGTATCATTTGTTTATTTTTGCTTTTATTTCTCTTGTCTTTTGAGTTTAAATTACTAAGATTTATGTCAAGGGGATTGATGCCTGCTTTCTTCTAAGCATTTGATGGTTTCAAGTCTTACATTAATGTTTTTTAACCATTTTAAGTTAACTTTTGTGTATAGTGAAAGATAGAGGTCTAGTTTCATTAATTTTCCATGTGACTGTTCACTTTTTCCAAAACTGATTATTGAAGTGACTGTCTTTTTCCCATGTGTTCTTAGCTTCTTTGTCGTAAATTAATTGTCCATATATGTATGGGTTTATTTCTGGGTTCTCTAGTCTGTTCCATTGATCTGGGTGTCTGTTTGTATGCCAGTACCATACTGTTTTGATCACTATAGTTTTATAATATAGTTTGAAATTAAGAAGTGTGATTTCGTTGACTTTGTTCTTCTTTTCCAAGATTGCTTTGGCTATTTGGGGTCTTTTGTGATTACATACAAATTTTATAATTATTTGTTCTACTTCTGTGAAAAATTACATTTTTAATTTTAATAAGGATTGCATTGAATCTGTAGATTGCTCTGGGTAGTATGGACATTTTAACTAAATTAATTTTTCTAGTCCATGAACTTGGAATATCTTGGAACTTGGAACACACATTTATTTGTGTGTTCTTGAGTTTCTTTCAACAATATTATATTTTTCAATGTATAGATTTTCACTTCTTTTTTTTTTTTTTTTTTTATTTATTTTTTTTTTTATTTTTTTTTTTAATTTATTTATTGGGGTGACAATTGTTAATGAAATTACATAATTTCAGGTGTACAATTCCGTATTACATCATCAATAAATCCCATTGTGTGTTCACCACCCAGAGTCAGTTCTCCTTCCATCACCATATATTTGATCCCCCTTACCCTCATCTCCCTCCCCCCACCCCCCTTACCCTCTGGTAACCACTAAAATATGTCTGTGTCTATGAGTTCTTGTTTCTCATTTGTTTGTCTTGTTTTTGGTTTATATACCACATATCAGTGAAATCATAGGGTTCTCTGCTTTTTCTGTCTGACTTATTTCGCTTAGCATTATATTCTCAAGATCCATCCATGTTGTCAGAAATGTTCCTATATCATCTTTCCTTAACGCTGAATAGTATTCCATTGTATATATATACCACAACTTCTTTATCCATTCATCTATCGAAGGACATTTTGGTTGTTTCCATGTCTTGGCCACCGTAAACAAAGCTGCAATGAACATTGGAGTACACGTGTCTCTATAGAGAAATGCTTTTATATTTTTGGGGTAGATACCCAGGAGAGCGATTGCTGGGTCATATGGTAATTCTATTCGTAATTTCTTGAGGAACCTCCACACTGCCTTCCATAGCGGCTGCACCAGTCTGCATTCCCACCAACAGTGTATGAGAGTTCCTTTTTCTCCACAGCCTCTCCAACACTTGTTGCTATTTGTCTTGTTGATGATAGCCATTCTGACTGGGGTGAGGTGATATCTCATTGTGGTTTTTATTTGCATTTCTCTGATGATTAGTGATGTTGAGCATTTTTTCATATGTCTATTTGCCATTTGTAAGTCCTCTTTAGAGAAATGCCTCTTTAGGTCCTCTGCCCATTTTTCAATTGGGTTGTTCGTTTTTTTGTTGTTGAGTTTCATGAGTTCCTTGTATATTTTGGATATTAGACCCTTATCGGAGGAACTATTTGCAAAAATCTTCTCCCATTCAGTCGGTAGCCTCTTTATTTTGTCGATGGTTTCTTTTGCTGTGCAGAAACTTTTAAGTTTCATATAGTCCCATTTGTTTATTTTATCTTTTACTTCCATTGCCTTTGGAGTCAAATTCATAAAATGCTCTTTGAACCCAAGGTCCATAAGTTTAGTACCTATGTTTTCTTCTATGCAGCTTATTGTGTCAGGTCTTATGCTTAAGTCTTTGATCCATTTTGAATTAATTTTGGTACATGGTGACAGATAACAGTCCAGTTTCATTTTTTTGCACGTGGCTATCCAATTCTCCCAGCACCATTTATTGAAGAGGCTGTCTTTTCTCCATTGTATGTTTTTAGCTTCTTTGTCAAAAATTATCTGTCCATATTTATGTGGTTTTATTTCTGGGTTCTCAATTCTATTCCATTGGTCTATGTGTCTGTTTTTCCGCCAATACCATGCTGTTTTGATTATTGTAGCCCTATAGTACAAGCTAAAGTCAGGCAGTGTGATACCTCCAGCACTGTTCTTTTTTCTTAAGATTGCTTTGGCTATTCGGGGTCTTTTGTGGTTCCAAACAAATCTGATGATTTTTTGTTCTATTTCTTTAAAAAATGCCGTTGGGATTTTGATGGGGATTGCATTAAATCTGTATATTGCTTTGGGTAATATGGCCATTTTAACTATGTTGATTCTTCCAAGCCATGAGCACGGAATGTCCTTCCATTTCTTTGTGTCATCTTCAATTTCTTTCAAAAATGTCTTATAGTTTTCAGCATATAAATCCTTCACATCCTTGGTTAAATTTATTCCTAGGTATTTTATTCTTTTTGCTGCAATTGCAAAGGGAATTGTTTTTTGTATTTCTTTTTCTGAGATTTCATTGTTAGTATATAGGAATGCAATGGACTTTTGTACGTTGATTTTGTAGCCAGAAACTTTACTGTATTCATTAATTGTTTCTAACAGCTTTTTGGTGGAGTCTTTAGGGTTTTCTATATATAGCATCATATCGTCTGCAAAGAGTGATGTTTTAACTTCTTCATTCCCAATTTGGATGCCTTTTATTTCTTTCTCTTGCCTGATGGCTCTGGCAAGGACTTCCAACACTATGTTGAAAAGCAGAGGTGATAGGGGACAGCCCTGTCGTGTTCCTGAACGTAGAGCAAAGGGCTTCAGTTTTTCACCATTAATTATGAGATTAGCTGAGGGCTTGTCATAGATGGCCTTTATTATGTTGAGGTATTTTCCTTCTATACCTATTTTATTAAGTGTTTTAATCATAAATGGATGTTGTATCTTGTCAAATGCTTTTTCTGCATCAATTGATATAATCATATGATTTTTGTCCTTTATTTTGTTTATGTGATGTATCACATTGATGGATTTGCGGATGTTGAACCATCCTTGTGCCCCAGGGATGAACCCCACTTGGTCATGATGAATGATCTTTTTAATGCATTGTTGTATTCGATTTGCTAAAATTTTGTTTAGGATTTTTGCATCAGTATTCATCAGAGATATAGGTCTGTAGTTTTCTTTTTTTGTGTTGTCCTTACCAGGTTTTGGTATCAGGGTAATGTTGGCCTCATAAAATGAGTTAGGGAGTACTGACTCTTCTTCAATTTTTTGGAAGAGTTTGAGCAGGATTGGTATTAGATCCTGTTTGAAGGTTTGGTAGAATTCACTAGTGAAGCCATCTGGTCCCGGACTTTTGCTTTTGGGAAGGTTTTGGATGACTGATTCAATGTCTTTACTGGTGATCGGTCTGTTTAGGTTTTCCAGTTCTTCATGGTTCAGCCTTGGAAGGCTATATGTTTCTAAGAACTTGTCCATTTCTTCTAGGTTATTAAATTTGGTGGCATATAGTCCTTCATAGTATTCTTGGATGATCCTTTGTATTTCTGTGGTGTCCGTGATAACTTCCCCTTTCTCATTTCTGATTTTGTTAATTAGTGTCTTCTCTCTTTTTATCTTAGTGAGTCTAGCCAAGGGTTTGTCGATTTTATTAATTTTTTCAAAGAACCAGCTCTTTGTCACATTAATTTTTTCTATTGTCTTTTTGTTCTCTATTTCATTTAGCTCTGCTCTGATTTTTGTTATTTCCTTTCTTCTGCTGACTTTGGGTTTCACTTGTTCTTCTTTTTCTAGTTCTTTGAGGTGTAACATGAGGTTGTTTATTTGGGATTTTTCTTGTTTCTTGAGATAGGCCTGTAATGATATAAATTTCCCTCTTATAACTGCTTTCGCCGCATCCCAAAAATTTTGGTAGGATGTATTTTCATTGTCATTGGTTTCTATATATCTTTTGATCTCTCCTCTAATTTCTTCTTTGACCCAGTCGTTCTTTAAAAGTATGTTGTTTAATCTCCATGTATTTGTGTTTCTTTTTGCTTTCTTTTCGCAGTTGATATCCAATTTCAAAGCCTTGTGATCAGAGAATATGCTTGGTATGATTTCAATCTTCTTAAATTTGCTGAGGCTGCTTTTATGTCCCAATATATGGTCTATCCTTGAGAATGTTCCATGTACACTAGAAAAGAATGTATAGTCTGATGTTTTAGGATGAAGTGCTCTATATATGGCAATGATGTCCATTTCATTTAATGTGTCATTTAGGGCTGCAATTTCGTTATTTATTTTCTGTTTGGATGATCTATCCATAGCTGTCAATGATGTATTTAAGTCCCCTAGTATAATTGTGTTTTGGTCAATTTCTCCCTTTAGTTGTGTTAGTAGTTGCTTGGTGTATTTTGGTGCTCCCTGATTGGGGGCATAAATATTGATGACTGTTATGTCTTCTTGTTGTATAGTCCCCTTTACCATTATGAAATGTCCATCTTTGTCTCTTGTTATCTTTTTCACCCTGAAGTCTGTTTCATCTGATATCATTATGGCTACACCTGATTTTCTCTGGGTACCATTTGCTTGGAGTGCCAATTTCCACCCTTTCACTTTGAGTCTATGCTTGTCCTTGTAGCTGAGATGTGTCTCTTGGAGACAGCATATGGTTGGGTTTAGTTTTTTGATCCAATCTGCTACTCTGTGCCTTTTTATTGGTGAGTTCAGTCCATTTACATTTAGGGTGATTATTGATACGTGAGGATTTCCTGTCATTCTATCTTTAGTTTTCTGGTAAGGCTGTGTCTCCATTGTTTCTTTGCCTTTTTGTTGTTGTCTATTATTTCTGTGTGGTGGTATTCTATGATGTTTCCCTCTGTTTCTTCTTTTATTAGAGTGTATATTTCAGTTCTGGATTTTTTTTGAGTGGTTACCCTTAAGATTATGTAAAAGAAAGTTTGATATTTAGAGTATTCCATTTTCTTCAGCACGCTTACTTTCTCCATTCCCATATTCCGGTTCAGGCCTTTACGCTCCCCCTTTTTATGTTTCGGTTGCCACAAATTGTCCCTGTTGATGGTGGTCTAATAGCCTCCTTTAGTATTTCTTGTAGTGCAGGTCTTGTATTAGAAAATTCCCTCAGCTTCTGTATGTCTGGAAAGGTCTTTATTCCTCCTTCATATCTAAAGAATATCTTTGCTGGATATATTATTCTTGGCTCGTGATTTCTCTCTTTCAATAGTTTGAATATTTGGTTCCACTCCCTCCTGGCTTGTAGAGTTTCTGCTGAAAAATCAGATGATAATCTAATGGGCTTTCCTTTGTAGGTTACCGTCTTCTTTTCCCTGGCTGCCTTAAGGATTCTTTCTTTGGAGTTAATTTTAGACAGCTTGAATACAATGTGTCTTGGAGAAGGCCTGTTGGGATTGAGGTAATTAGGTGTTCTATTTGCTTCTTGGATTCGAGGATCCAGTTCTGTCCACAAATTTGGGAAGTTCTCATTGACAATTTCTTTGAGTATATTCTCTGTTCCCTTCTCTCTTTCTTCTCCTTCTGGTATGCCCATTATTCTTATATTGCTCTTTCTGATGGAGTCAGAAAGTTCTTGTAGAGTTCTTTCGTTTCTTTTAAGTCTCAAGTCTCTTTCTTCTTCCATCTGTGTAATTTCCAGGTTTCTATCTTCGATGTCACTGATTCTTTCTTCCATCTGGTCAACTCTACTACCTAAGCTGGTTATTTCATTCTTAATTTCTTCTATTGAGTTCTTAATCTCCAGAAATTCCATTTGGTTCTTTTTCAAAATTTCAATCTCTTTTGTAAAATGCTCATGTTGTTCTTTGATTGCGTTTCTGAGTTCATTAAATTGCCTTTCTGTGTTTTCTTGCATCTCTTTGAGGTTTTTCAGAACTGCAATCTTGAATTCTCTGTCATTTAAGTCACATATTTCCATATCTCTAAGTTCCTTTTCTGGGGACTTTTCACTTTCTTTTTGAGCTGTCTTGTTACTTTGGTTATTCATGGCAATTACTGATTTATTATTTCTCTTCCTAGACATCTACAGGAGTGGCTTCTTCAACAGGTTGATAGGAAGAGGTCTCTCTGACACAGTAGTGCTATACTTTCTCTGCACTTTTCCAGCTTCTCACACAATGGGGGGATTCCCTGGGAGATGGGCCTCTCCTCTGTTAACAGTTCACCTGGGTCATAGGGCGTCAAGTCCCTGTGGGGGTGCGGAGAGCTTTTGAAGTTCCAAAGCTCTTTCTGCACCAGATTCAGAGCCCGTATGTTTCAGCAGTTCTGTTTACTCCTGCAGGGATCCGCCCAGATAGGTGGGGCCAGGGGCGGGGTGAGTTGTGAGAGGTGGCCCAGAGCAATGGCGGCGACCACCACCACAGCCGGTCCTGCTTCCACAGCTCCCTCCCCTTTGCCGTAACTAGTTGGGCTGCGAATCTGTTTCTGCGGTCCACAGTTCTCAGAACAGCAAAGATCCTGTCCTTGTGATCTGACACTGCTAGTTTATCGCTTCTAGCACCGGGCAGGTGGGGGTGGGGCGAGCTCTGGGAGGGTAGGGAGGGGCGGCTAGTCTCAGTGCCTAAGGCTTCCGTTCTCCGCTCGGCAGTGAGGGCTTAATCACAGTTTTCAGCCTTCTTCCCTCAGTCTTTTCTCCGAGGTCTGCCGTGAACGTTGGGTTCAGCTGTGCTATATGCTGCCCCCTCAGCCCTGTGGGCCATAAGTGGAGCCCTAGCAGTCCGAGTCCTTCCCTCTCCCGCAGCTGCGGTAGTTCCGGGATGCAGCAAGCTCGGAGCACTGAGCTAGGTCTGCGTCCTGTGCCCGAGCGGCTCTGTCTCCGCACTTCTCCCTTCCCTCCTCCCCTGCTCGCACGATTCACCCACCTGGAGGTGAATTCAGTAGTGGACCTCTTCGTCTTGCCTGTCTGCTGTGCAGGGAGTCCTTTGTGGAGTTATTGTTGTCCGATTAGTTGTAAATTCCAGGAGAGCGTTACAGAGGCTCACCTCACGCCGCCATTTTTCCAGATTTTCACTTCTTTGGTCACATTTATTCCAAGGTATTTTATTATTTTTGATACAATTGTAAATGGGATTGATTTCTTAATTTCTCTTTCTGATCATTCATTATTCATGTATATAAATGCCACCATTTTCTGTATAATGAACTTGTAACCTACAAGTTTAATGAATTTATTTATTAGTTTTAAAGAGTTTTTTGTTTTATTTTGCTTTTGGTGTCGTTAGAGTTATTTACATATACTATCACATCATCTGCAAGCACTGACAGTTGTATTTCTTCTTTTCCGATATCAATGCCTTCTTTTCTTTTCTGATTCCCTAAGACTGTGCTGTTACTATAGAACTAGCAGTATTATGTGTCGATTTGTTATTATAGCCACCTGTCAAAGAGATTCTGACATGCCAATATATATACATATATATGTACATATATGTACGTATATATACATATATATGAATAAAGACACACACGCACACACACACAAACACACACATGTCTTTATTTTCCACAACAGTTAGAGTTTGTTTAAACATGATCTTGCTAGAACCTTTAAACATCTATGACTTTATAAATTATAGTGTAAGTATGATATATATACACATATGTGTACATATATACACATATATATGTATGTATGTATATATGTTTATATATATGTATACATACAGTGTGTGTATGCATTTATAAAGACACCCAGGTGAACTTACCCAACATAAACTAAACTTCTATATCAGAGTATCAAAAAAACTTGATAAAATGTATCTTATTAGTATAGAGTTACCTAGTTCACAATATGAATTAAAAGTGTCTTTCTTCATATCACCTAGTATTAGTCGTATCCATCTACCTAAAAATTAGAAAATTTTATTTTTCAGGAGAAAATGAATTTTGTTTTAAAGACACTGAAAAATAACCCATTACAGGCAACTCTTAATTAATAATACTATTAATAATACTTTAATAATACTGTTGGATAGTAACTGAATTTGGTGGAACAGTGTGATAATATAAATATTTTAAAATAAATTTAAGTACAGTTTTTGGAAATAGAACTGATATTTATGAGTATTCAAAGAAGGAAAATGAATTCACTACTCTATTCACAATTCAGGAAAATAATTCATACTTAACTAATTTATATAAGAATTTCATCCTGAGTCAAAAATTTAGCCTTCCTTTTACTTAAAATCTAATAGTTGTTGAAAATATATTTTAAAGAGAACTTTAAATACGGGATCTTATTGACTACTAAGATACTAATTTTGGATTGCTTTCTTTTCAAAATTCTGAGTTTTTATATATAGATATACTTATATTTTCATTAGTTGTTATTTTACCATACAGCCAAAATAATTTTCTACTCTGTGTGAATATATGTATGTGGGGAGGGGTGAAGTGGGAGGGATTGTATATGTTCAATTATAAAAAATAACAAATGTGATCCAATAAACATCTGAAATAATAAGGGAAATGTCTTGAGAATTATAAATTGAAATAGAATATAAATATATTATTTAAATCTACAGAATAGACAAAAAATGTTCTATTTAGCTATTACTGCTATTGAATTTAGAAAATCAGATTTCTGTACCAGAAAACATAAGCAAGTGAAAACAGATTTTTAAAATAATGGAATTTTCAAAGTGATTAAAAACTTGACATATCATTTAATTATTCAAGTTCAGGTTACTTGGTGAACTTCACACAGAAAAAGACAGAATTAGAATTCATTTGTGTCAATATCTTTGGGTCTTCATAATATTTTAAGACAAGTCTGTTCCACACCACCCTGCATACACCTCTTCTGGGTGCTCTTGGTATCCTCCCTTTGACAGTGACATAATTATCTGAAAATATCAGGCAATGGAAAGGATGCTTGATGCCACTTCTTTTTCTTCTCACCATGTGAAGTTTGATAACCTTCAGGAAACTCTGCAAGGTTACAGTTATCTCCCCTTTTCCATGGATTGTCCAGCACCAGCCTTCTCTAGACGGGTGTTAGTATTGCTCTATGCAAGTGGTAGTGCTACATTCAAGATACACGGCTCAAACTTTTCAGAAACATGAAAGCTTTGAATGCTACATTCGATTTTGCCCTGGTGAAATTTTCTAAGAAAGAGTAAACATATAAAAATGAAACAATCAGTCAAATATGAAAGTATATTTGCCACATTGCCATTACTAAATATTTCCTGGTAGATCTCACTATATGTTCCTGGGCTCTAGTATTTTTTCAGTGATCAAAATGATTTCTAATCTATTTCAGGTGATCACACACACTCAGTACATAGAAAAATACACTCGTTGGCAAACACTGCATTCACTGAACGTTCTGCTTTTCCAATGTATTTGGCTACTTCCCAGTTAAATGTTATAATTATGCATTTTAATTATTCCCAATTTGTGAAAAGAAGTGGTGCATTCCTTTCATTTAAAGTCCTTTATTTTAAGGTGATGCAGATAATAAATCCTAAAATATATTTGACAAGGAATCCTGGATAAAACTTTTTCCCCTTTACTAATGAACAAAATAGGGAGAATCTTGCCTTCTCTGAAATAATTTCAAGATTTTCCATGAGAAATCCATCTTCAGAGAATCTGCCTCAGACCATGCTACCATAAATGTCCACAGCGTCTGTTGTTGATCTTCTGATAGTTTTTTTGTTTGTTTGTTTTGTTTGTTTGTTTGTTTGTTTGTTTTCACAGCAGTACTCGCTAGGGCTTGTGAAGAAATTAACAAATGGCTTTTATGGAACATATGTTGTTGTTTTTTTAAAAATAGAACCTTGGGTTATGTCATTTTTGAATTTGTCAATATTTTTGAAAATATGCATTTCAACTTTCAGATACATCTATGTATATTTATTTCTGTATAAATTTAAAACAAAAATTTTAAAGGTGTTAGAATTGACAATTCTGAGTTGACAAATAATGACATTCATTATTTCCTTTTCCTTAATATCTCAAATATCTTTTCCACAGACATCTGGTAATTTGAAAACATTATATATATTAGATCCTTAACCATTTATGAAGCCTTCTAAAATTGCAATTTCTTTTTTTATATTCCAACGCCAATATTTTTTAGTGCTGTGTCAAAAACTGCATTAAATTTAACTCAATAGAAAGAAATGCCTCACGGATATCATATTTTAGGCCACTGCAATGTAAAACATTAGCTTAGTCCATGTATTTTTTACGTATATCCAAATAATTACAAATAACTATTTTACTGAATTATATCTGCTGTCATGGAGCTAGTAACAAATGTATTTTAAAATATGGTAGATTGGTAATTTAAAAAGTTAACATTTCAATTGCATGATAAAATAAGACAAAAACCTCTCATAAAAAATGTGTTGGTTATAGAATTTAAAGGCATATATAGAAATATATTCCTTTATGATTTTATTTAAATAAAATCTTTATAATAATAGATTGTGTTATAATTGGGACATCTCTTCCACTGTATAGTTATTCACATGGTGAATGTTTCATAATGTGTAAACAGTGACTGAAGGAGTACACAGATGGGGAAGCTTCCTGGGGTAGAGCACATGAGCTTTTGAGTTCTGCACCATTAAGTGCTGATTGAAACACAGAATATGTTACTCACTACCTCTGAGCCTAGTGTATTACCTGTAAAATGTGACTGTGTTATCGACATTGAACGATTATGTAAAAAAATAATGTGCTTCATATAGCACAGGTGCTCCACAAATGTTAACTCCTTTGTTTAACTTAATGACTGTGTACTATTTTAAGAAGCAATACTTTCTGTATACCAATGGATAGAACCACAATTTTAAGTTTTGTAACATGAATTTGGTTATTCAATTTTATAAACAATATGATTGCTACGGCCTCCCCTCTTCTATACATAGAATATCTTGTAAAAATGTTTGATTCCCCCATCCCAGTTTTAGTCATCTGTCCTGTCTTCCCCCCTCCCCGCCCCCACACCTTAGTATTACTATTTAAATAATAGCTGAGCTTATGGGAGGTGTTTTGTTTTAAAAATAGTCAAAATATATAGAATAAAAAAGTTATAAAATATTCATTTGTTTGAACATATGATATGATTTTGACTAAGTTGTATATTTAATATTATACTGAAACATAGAATTTCTAAATTAATTGTGCCATAAAGTGCAAACCATCCATTCTGCTGTGACTATAATTAATTTTATTCATTTATTGAAAATTTCCACATTATCAGTAAGTCTGTTAATTAATATGCATATTAAATTAAAAGCTAGCATGTTGATAGAGTAAATAGAAAGAGGTAGGAGTAAGTATGAAGTTTCAAGATAAAGAACTGATTGATAGAACTGACAATACCTATAGTTAAATAGTTTATGCGCAATGAATTAACAAATCATCAATAATGGAAATAAAATAACTTTAAAAAGTGTGTCAGAAATAGGGCCATCATCTCAATGTAGACCTAGAAATAATCAGTGATGTAAAATTATCTTCCTGAAAGAGTCAATGTAGTATTTTGACATTTAGAAAATGGATATTCTAGTCAGAGGGACTTTGCATACTATTACTCTAGAAAGATGAACTTATAGTGTCCTATAACTTGGATGACTAAGAAAAACTGTAGAAAGAAAAGGATGTGATAGAGATATCAATCTTATAATATTTATTCGATTTTGGTAATGTATTTCAGGTTGACTCCAGAACTACCTGAAGAGGTAGTAACATGGTCAATTAATATGGGTATTTTTATTCACCAGAAATTTATATCCCTACAGTGGAAGTTTAGAACATCATGTTTGAGGATTCAGTCAGAAAAAACCTATTGGCTCATTTATTTCAGGTGTTGCATGTGGTTACCAAGGAATCTCCTGTATATTTACTGATTACCCTGGTTTATCAAGTTACCTTTGGTAATTTTGAACTGTGTGAGACTCATCACCTTGGGATCTCTAGATTGACACACTGGTGTTTGTCAAAAACAATAGTTGTTTTTTTTGTCTGGCTTCTTGCTTTATATTAAAAAGGAAAAATCTGAGATTGGATCCCAGGTGACACAGTAGATAAACACTGTGTTGCCTCCTCTCATAACCACGTTAAAATTACAACTAAATTATAGAATGATCAACTGGGAGAACCATTTGAGTCTGCTGAACAAAAGTTTTATAACTAAGGATATAAAGAAAAAGCCATGTTGAGACTGGTAGGAGGGCCAGAGATGCAGAATGGGCTGGCCTCAAACCTCTCTGGAGCAATTTAGAATCAAGAGTGATATCTTGGTTGTGGCGGTTCTCCCCAGAGAAGTGAGCATCCCCAGCCCCACACCAGGATCCCCAGCCCAGAGTACTGGTACTATAAAGAGGAGCCCCCACATCTGACTGTGGAAAACAGTGAGAAATAACTATCCTTGTGGGATGGCAGGTTGTGTGGGGAACCCAGATGTGCTCCAAAAAGGCCCACACACAGATTCATCCACTTGCAGGCACTCATCCTGGGCTCTGGTGGAAGGACAGTGACTAGGGGGTGTCAGAGACATATGGGGAAAGACTGAGTTATGTTACTTTGGGGTGAAAACAGGAGGGACAGTTGCAATTTTCCTTGTGTGGGGTCTGCTTTCTGTGCAGCCAGCAGGCAGGCAGTCCCTTTCCTGTGTTGAGCTCTCCCCATATTCCAATGGTCAAATTTGAATCTGAATTGGTGAGATGAGCTCCACTCAATCCACCATGGTGACTCTTTGGGGCCCCACCCCACCCTACTCATCCAATTTCTGAGGCATTTTCTCAGTGAGCAGCCATCCCTGCCTGCATTGCACTCTTTATTGGACAACTATCAGGGGTCTGTGGGCCCTAGGTGGATGACAGCTGGCCTTGGTGAGCTCTGAGACTTTTGCTGGTAACTCTAGGCTCAGCACTGGCACCAAATCTGAATCTACATTAACATGGTAAATACAATTTACCTGAACTCGATTCATGAAGCTTTATCAGTGGTTGAACCTTGCAGAAGCCGGCAGGTGGGAGCAGGCTTTAGGTGTCCTGGCTTTTTGTAAAGTTACCCCAGGATGAGTACTGGTGGCAGCCATCCTCAGTTCATAGTGTGGCCTCTCCCACATTCCTTTAGATTAAGCACAGGCAATGACCAACTGTGGATGGCTTTGTATCCTCTACCACTTAGTCGCTGGTCAATCACAGGCAATGGTTGACCTGGGCCTGTACCAGAGGGTCCCAGAACCAGCATACTTGATATTGGCTTCATACCACCACAGAGCACCACTCTATAAGTCCCACAAGCAGCACACACAAAGGACAATCTCAACAGGCACCAGATCCTGCTAGGGCAAATCCCACTCCATGGAGTAAGTTGCCCACATAGAATCCTATAAGCTGAGAATATTGCCAGACCCCAAGCCAGTCAGCCTGAGGGTCAATCCCACTGATGTTTCAATAGCAATTAAAGGCTCAACTATAACAGGAGAGCACACACAACCCACTCATGGTACACTCCTGGAGCACCCAGTACAGATGACCTGGGGGATTGTGCCACTGGGCCCTAAAGGGCACCTACTACATTAAATCACCAGACCAAGACTGGGAGACATAACAGATCTACTTACTATGTAGAACAAACATGAGGCAACAAAGCAATACATTACAAAAAAAAAAGAAAAGAAAAGAAAACAGGAGAAAACTCCAAAAAAAGAACTAAATAAAATGGAAGTAAGCAACCTACCAGATACAAAGTTCAAAGCAATGGCTATAAGGATGCTCATGGACCTTAGAGAGAATTTCAACAAAGAGATAACAAGTGTAACAAAGGATGTAGAAACAATAAAGAAGAACTAGTGAGAAGCGAAGAATACAATAACTAAAATGAAGTATGCACTAGAAGGAATCACCAGCACACTAGGTGAAGCAGAGGCTTAATCAGCAATTTGGAAGACAAGGTAGCAGAATACACCTAATCGGAATAGCAAAACTAAAATTAAAAACAAGGATAGTTTAAGAGAACTCTGGGAAACATCAAGCGTAAAAACGTGCATATCATAGGGGTACCAGAAGGAAAAGAGAGAAAGCAAGGGGTTGAGAACCTCTTTGAAGAAATAATAACAGAAGACTCCCCTAACCTGGTGAAAGAAATAGACATACAAGTCCAGGAAGTGCAGAGTCCCAAACAAGGTGAACCCAAACAAGATCAACCCTAGATACATTTTAATTAAAATGGCAAAGGTTAAAGATAAAGAAAGAATCCTAAAAGCAGCAGGAGAAAAGCAACTAGTTACTTACAAGGGAACTCCCATAAGATTGCAGCTGGTTTCTCAACAGGAACTTTGCAGGCCAGAAGGGTTTGACACGAAATATTCACAGTGATGCAAAGAAAGGACCAAAAACCAAGATTACTATACCCAGCAAGACTAAAATCAAAGGACAGCTAAATAGCTGCCCAGACAAGAAAAAGCTAAAGGTGTTCATCACCACCAGAACAGTATTACAAGAAATGCTAAGGAAACTTGAAGAGGAGGAGGAAGACAAAGAGGAGGAGGAAGAAGAGGAGAATGAGAAGAAGAAAGAGAAGGAGAAGGAGGAAGAAGAAGGAGAAGAAGGAGAAAGAGGAGGAAGAAGAAGGAGGAAGAAGAAGGAAGAAGAAGGAAGAAGAAGAAGAAGAAGAAGAGGAAGAGGAAGAGGAAGAGGAAGAGGAAGAAGAAGAAGAAGAAGAAGAAGAAGAAGAAGAAGAAGAAGAAAGTATGAATAACAAAATGGCAATAACTAAATATCTATTAGCAATTACTTTAAATGTAAATGGAGTAGATGCTCCAAACAAAACACATAGGGTGGCTGAATAGATAAAAAAACAAACCCCTTACATGTGCTGCCTACAAGAGATTCACTTCAGATTGAAAGACACACACAGACTTAGTAAAGGAGTAGGAACAAGATATTTCATGAAATTGAAAATGAAAAAAATATCTGGGATAGCAATACTTGTACCAGACAAAATAAACTTTGAAGCAAAGGATGTAACAAGATAGGACCCAGTAATCCCCCTTCTGGGTATTTATCTGAGGAAACTCAAAATGCTACTTCAAGGGGACAGGTGCATTCACGTGTTCATTGCAGTGCTTTTTACAATGGCCAGGGTGTGGAGGCAGCCAGGGTGTCAGTCAATGGATGAGCAGATGAAGAGAAGGTGATTTTATATATATGTACATATGGAGTTCAGTGATGGAAAAGAATGGATTCTTGCCATCTGTGGTGACATGGTTAGATCTGGAGGGTGTGTTGAGTGGAGTGTGTCAGATAGAGACAAATGCAGTGTGATTTTGCTTATATGTATGTGGAATCTGAAGAACAAAATAAACAAAAGGACAGAGGTTGTCTCATAGATAAGAGAACATTTTAATGGTTTCCAGATGGGAGGGTATTTTGGAGGGTGGGTAAGAGGGGGAGGGATTAAGAAGTATAAATTAGTTGTTACAAAGTAGTCAAGGGAAGGTAAGGTATAGCTTAGGGAATAAAGTCAGTAATATTATATTGAATATGTATAGTGTCAGATGGGTACTAGATCTATTGGGGTGACAGATGGGAGGAGGACTGGGGGCAGTGTGAAAAAGGTGAAGGGATTAAGAAATACAACTTGGTAGTTACAAAATAATAATGGGGATTTGAAATAAAGTATAGGGAATATAGTCAACAATATGGTAATAATTATAGTGCCAGGTGGGTACTAGACTATTCAGGAGGATCACTTCTTTATATCTTCTTTATAGATGTCTAACCATATGCTGTACACCTTGAAGTAATATAAAATAAATGTCAACTGTAATTGAAAATTTTTAAAAAGGGTGGGAAAATGTGAAGGGGACTAAGAGGCCCACATTTCCAGGTATAAAACAAGTGAGTCATGGGAATGTAATGTATAGCATATGGAATATAGTCAATTAATATTTTGATAGTGTGGTACAATGTCAGATGGTTGCTGGATTTATCATAGTGATCACTTCATTGGGAATATAAATATTGAATAACTGTGGTGTACACCTGAAACTAATATATTATTGCATGTTATCTATTTTAATAAAAATCTTGAAAAATAAAAAGTAAGCATCCTTCAAGATGAGTAAGTTTATGCACATGATATTTATAAACATTAGGTAGATTTAACAGACATGTTTAAAGAATCATAATTCACATATCTTCCCAAACCCTTCAACCAAATTGATAAATTGAAGTGATATTTGTTTTCTAATACCCTTTATACTTTAGATTTATTCTCTACAGATAGACAATTGAACGATGGACACTATATTTCTTCACTTAAATTCATATTATATTTAACTCAGTTGTATAGTTTCTGCTATTGAGATGACAAATTATACTACCTTAGAAACAAAATAGGACTAAATAGTAATAGCATTATATTATGCTTTTCTCCATTATATCAGGGATTAAGACACCTATTGTTTCACAAATTATCAATAATGTAATTACAAGTTGAAAAACAGACTGTGGTGATATGTTTCCTCATTACTACCAAACTTAAGGTCATTTTGTTGTGTTAATTTAAGTAAACTTCATCTTCAACATGCTATTTCAAATTTGAGCCCCACTGCACACTTTTGAACTGTAATTTTAATTTTAATGGAAACACCAAAATATATTTTTTTAATTGTAGTTGTGTTATTTTTTTAATTTATTGGGGTGACAATTGTCAGTGAAATTACATAGATTTCAGGTGTACAATTCTGTATTACATCATCTATAAATCCCATTGTGTGTTCACCACCCAGAGTCAGTTCTCCTTCCATCACCATATATTTAAATATTATATCTTATTTAAAATTATATATATTTAAAAAATAGTATTTAGCTTAACAATATGTAACACAATTATAGAGATGGGAATTTAGATATATCTGCATAACTAATGTTCAGGATACACTAGTGTTTACAAGTAAGTGTTCTGCCTGAGTATGAATCTCAGTTCCACATTTATTTTTGTTTATGATGTGCAAAAAATTTTTCTCAGTGTCAGATTGGAACAATATATACAATATGCATGTAAATATACATCTAAGTGGCCATAATTTTAATACAGGAAGCTAGTTCAATTAAGAAAATTTGCAGACTTAGAGTAATAATATTTTAAGATAACTAAAAAAAAAATCAGTTGTTTTAACATTTTTTTTTTTTGAATTATGGTGTTAGCTTTCTATTGCTAGCCAATGATTATAGCCAATGATTCAAAACTTAGTGGTTGAAAACAATAACTGTTTATTACCTTTTATTGTTCTTCTGGGTCATGAATTCTGGAACAGCTTGGCTCATAGTTCTGGCTTGGATTTTTCATGATGTTGCATTGATAGGATAGTTAGGGACAGAGGATTGTCTCAAAGCTTCTTCAGTCAAGTCTGAGCTGGGAAGACTTCAACAGCTGGGAGCTGGAACACATCACACTTTCTTAGGCATCTCTGTCTATCTCTATTTGTTCTGTCTATGTGGTCTCTCCAACATGGCTGCTTCAGAGTAGTCACACATCCTCCACAGATACTCAGGGCTTCAAGGACATGAATCCTAATGGAGAGAGACTTAAAACAAACCAGTTTGCAAATGTCAAACAGCATCAATCCCACTGCATTCCCTTTGTTAAAAGTGAGTCACTTACATGCACCCATATTTCATAAGTGAGAAATTTTTTGTGAAAGCAATGTAAAAAAAAAAAAATGCTGACAAGTTAAAATCACCATTGCCTGTCTTCTGCCCATAAATTTATATTCCTTCCATGTTCAAAATATACTCTCTGCCCCTCAATTGACCACCAAAATTGTTCTTTTATAGCATTAGGCACACACTCAAGTTCCAGTTCCAGGATTTCGTCTTTTAAATTAGGTTCAGGTATAAATTAGGCACCTTAGGTGTCATTCCTTGAGTACAGCAGTTTAAATACAGTTCTTCCCATGAGAGCTTTAATCGAAAGAGACAATTATGCTCTCTACCCCAACCACACAAAAACAGGGTAAGTGCTCTCATCTCTTCTGTTTAAAATGTGTATCTGAGGGGAAACAGAGGTCAAACAGGGGTCACTGAGGTGGTGGAATGCAACATTTTAAAAGAATCTTACAGCACAACTTCCAATTGTTTTTAAAAGTATAATCCAGAAATCAGAATCATATATATTCAGATAAGAAAGGAACTTGAAGATTGCTTGGTCTATTGTTCCTCAAAATTTAGTGCTTGGACCATGTACTTCAGAATAATCTAAGGTACTTACTAATCAAAATAGTTTTCAGCTCAGTTCTAATGAAGCATATCTAATTTGAATCCTGGTTATTTCCTTTTGAGAGACTAAAAGGTGATGACTTTATAAATCATGCAGATACGCTGAATTCAGTTAATGCTTATATTTCATAGATGAAAAAACTGAAGTAGAAAATTAAAGTTTTAACAAGTGAAAATTTTACAAAATAAACATATTAGGGACAAAAACCAAATCATGCTGTTGGGTGATTCTTTTATGACATTTTCTGCAACAGAATAATTTAAATCTCAAGATTTTTGGCATTTTATTGAATTTGAGATGAAGAATTACAAGTAAAGAAATATATTAAAGTGTATGAGGTGAATACATAAACAATTCAGGCAGGAAGACTCATTCAACTTGATTTTGAGCAAATTATATTACACCATCACAATTCATTACTAATTTAAAAAATAAAAATTCATTTTAGTGCTAAAATAAAATATATGTAGATGATAGCAAAGAAAATTATAAAATTATTAAAACAGAAAGTAAAAAGTCAAAAGAACTTACATTTTAAAGTGAATGTAAAAGAAATATAAAACTATACATAATGAAATGCATTATTATATAAAAAATTCTTAGTTCTTAGATGACACAAAGAATATGTTGAAAGGTAGCAACATATTATAGGAATTTTAAAAATGTATTCTATCTGTTCAAAATATTTAATGAGCTAGGCAGTAGGGAAAGGAGAAAAATCAACTTCAGTCTTTCAGAAATATAGATGACAAAAGAGAAACATTAGGAGAAAAATCCCTTTAATGTGCAATTTAGCTGAAAAGTGGAAGGTGTCCTGTCCAGCGCAACACAGGCAGTGAGCTAATGAGAAAGGGTGGCAAAGGGTTAAGAAAGTAAGAAACAGAAATCAAGAAAGTTGTGTAACAAGGGTCAAGAGTCTCATCGCCTCAAAGGACTGAGAGCACTGAATGGGGCCGTCCTGTGGCTTTTATTGATGCACACACAAGAAAGCAACATTGTTTTCTCCAAGGTCTGTGAATTTCACACATAATACTAAGAACCTGATTTGAACTAATTACCCTTGCCTGCAAACAGCTGGACCCTCAATTTCAGGATGTACCTCCCCAAGAGACAAAACCTTTATGCTTAAACTTACTGAAATAGATAGATGAAGAACTGATGTTATTACACCATTGAATCTCTTCCCAAGCAGGTTGTGGGAAAGAATGCAGCCACAAAGGTAGAAGCTCTCCTTAACTGGGAGAAGATGGGGGTCTATGCCCACCTCTATCAACCCCATAGGTTCTGCTGCTTGTCCCCACTCGACTGTGCCTGGCTTGAGTCCCCCCCAACCCCCGTGGGGAATCTTACTCGTCATTGGCTAACCAGCCATCCTCCAGGGCCAAACAGGGAGACGTAAGGTGTAAGCACAAAGGTGAAGCAAAGTCCCTGAAAGGATTAGTCTCATAGACTCTCCTTTTTTTAGGGGCAGGTATGAGGTGACAGTTGGGTAGGCTGCTGCATGACAACAGAAGATGTACTTAACCAGTGCCCAAGTACAGAACAAATGGGACTTAAGGCAACCTACTCTCTCTGGTTACCAAGAATTGGACTCAATAGATTTCCCAGAGTGTAATAAACAAATACACAAAATAAGAACAAAGCAAATCAAAAAAGTGCATAAAAAATCATCCTGAAAATTCAGAGGAAGAACACATTTCTAAGATGATTTATAGGAGAAACTATAAGAATATTTGGAATCTTCAGTATGATGAAAGATGATATAACTTGTAGGGAGAAAGTGCAGCCAATTTATAGGGAGATGAGCCAGATAAGAAGAATGGCAAGAAAAACAAAAGATTTAACTTCATCAGTGTTTACAGCCTCATATGGAGAAATAAAGAACAGAAGCAGGTCTATTGAATGTCAAAACTTGGGTATGTTGGAAGATAAAGACCTTAAAAAAATGAAAAAGAGTTAGCTGATTTGACACAAAATATTTGAACACATGTTCAAAGGATTATTGGTTCTTTGAAGAAAGTAAGAAAGTAAAAGCTGCACCATTGAAACAGAATCTATACTTCAGAGTGTGCTTGAAATAAGACTGAATTAAACACAAATGGTGTATATCGATTAAATTATTAAAACATATTTACATTTACATGCAATGAGGTAATTTTCTTGCAATTGCAGGATAAAGAAAAACCATATATGCCTCCAGTATTTTTTAAAGACATTTTTAGAAAGCACCTCAAAACATGCTGTCCTTAAATAAACTCTGAGAAAACTTGAAGAACAGAAAATATATAGTAAAAATACCTAAAATTTTTCATTCATAAATTTTAAACCTAGCTAATTTGCTGATCTTTAGACAGTCATAAACACCTCTTTACTTACACAAGGTTCTAACAGCACATTTTTCAATTGAAAAGATAATTCATGTATCTATAATGAAATATTTTGAAAAGATACATGAAGATGTACTATGACAAAGGAACATTTAAAAAAGAGTTCAAGCATTCATAGGAAAGGCATGACACATAATTCCCAACAGTTAAAACAGAAAGAAGGGCTCAATAATTCTTATAAACTTCATTGAAAATATAATTAGTTATAAACTATATTCCTCTAAACTGTGCATAATGTAAGAATGTGTGTAGAGGACATTTTTATTAAGAGAGCAGTGAGAGATAATGGTAGAGACGGAGAAGGGAGTAGGTCATGGGATAGTGTAAGAGGATAGATTTTATTCGGAGAGTAATAATTAATCCCTGGAAGGCTTCAAGCAAGGAAGAAACATGATCAGATATATATTCTCGGAAGGTAATCGAAGATGAAATACAAATTGATAGTAGTAGAGGAAGATTGAATCCTGAGTGTCCATTGAACCCTGAGGTTTACTTCAAGAATCCAGAAAAAGAAGATGGGCAAGAACAGTGAAAATAAAGACAAGTAAGAAGATCTAAGAAATATTTACAAGATACACTCAAACCGTTCTGTGCTTGTTTGAATATTTACTTCAGTATATGAAGGTATCCCGGCTGCTTTATATTCAGTGAAGATCTGTGAAATTATTAACAATGCCATCCGAAGCAATGGATCTTCAAAGAGTTATTTATTACTGCTAAAAGAAAATGTACAGAATAATACTGCCTTAATTTTAGTTTTGCACATAAGACCACAATCCTTTCCAAATTTCACCTGGTGACAAACAAATATCCAGGCAGGTTTTCTTTGCAATTAAGTTAGCTGAAGTAGTCTTTTCCTAACTCAAATCTGCTTTTTCTTTTTTTTTTTTTTTTTTTTTGTAGTTTGTTACTTGTGTGTTTTGTTTGAAAATAAGATTTAATTTGGTAACCTCAGGTACTTTAATTAAGTGTTTGAATTTAGAATATCAGAGATAAGGTGTAAAGTGTGCTAAGTGTTGTGAAAGGGAACTGGCATACCTGTTTGTGTAAAAGAGGGTCACTATTCTGCTATAGTAATAGCAAAAACCTTGGTATCAATTATAAATCGCAAAAACCATAAATGGGTTTTATAAGCAAAATGTAGTCTAGGAATATACAGCTAGCTAATGTAGTTAAAACCCATAGTGCTCGCCTGAGTAATTTTATCAAAATAGACTAGAATAAAATTTTTCAAGATTATGAAGTTGTTATCAGGAATGACGTTGTACCTCAGTTCATATCTTCTTGAAGGAAAGAATTCAGTCAAGAGACAGAGTTTGTGCAGCAAAGGGCAGCAAGAAGTTTATTAGTAAAAGCGAGTAGACTCTGCGACATAGAGAGGGCTGACCCTAGAGAAGGAAGCAGTCAGAGAACTATTCCAAAAGACAAGTACTTTACACGTTTCTTTTGTGTCATGTTTGCTCTTGTCCGGTTGCCTAAAACAAGTCACTAAGCCAAGCCAGATCAATTTGGAAGAATACTATGAAAGGACATAAGTGAAGGGAGAAGAAAAAAAAAATTGTACTTATATTTTATAATTTATCACACCTATCAACGTAACATGGGGGCTAGAAAAATGTTTCAGTAGATTTGATCTTAGGGCCTTGATGGTGGGATTTAGGGATTATTTTACAAAGATTATAGACTTAGTTTCAGTTTGTTATAGATGCTATAACAAGAATCCCAGACTGGGTGGCTTATAAACAACAGAAATTTATTTTTCATGGTTCTGGAAGAGGCTTGATTCACTGTCTGGTGAGAGCCTGCTTTCTGATTTATAGACATCTGTATTTCTACTGCATTCTCACATGGCAGAAGGACCTAGGGAGCTCCATGGTATCTGTTTTAGAAGGGCACAAATCCTATTCATGAGGGCTCCACCCTCATGATTTAAGCACCTTCCAAAGGCCCACCTCCTTGGGAGTTAGATTTTAACATACAAATTTTGGAGTGATAAAACAATTTAGTCCATAGCAGACCCCCACCAATCAAGACAATCAGGAACACACCTAATATATCATGGAGCATCTCAAAGGAGTGTCAGGAGATCTGGGCTTGTGTTAAGTGATGTTGGTGAAAGATTTAAGGAACGTGGATTTGCTTTAGGTTAAATAGGATCAGAAAGAATTGTCAATGCTCCTGTTTTTGTGTAGGGTGGGTTGACACAGGCCTGAAACTGAATTTGGTAAAGAAGCTAGGCAAGAAAGATACATGATCAATTTTGTGTTTTTTACCATGTTCTTTTGTCTGAGGTTAGACATGATTTCTGATGTGTCTTGTTTTTGTCTCTCTCCTTCATGACTACGGAATGAACTCTTTGGATATTGGTGTTCAGCAAAAGTATTTCTGTTCATCAGGAGAGCACCATGTCCTCTCTTAGTGCTAGATCAGTTGTCAACTGATAGTCATGGAGTTGTTTTTATTTCTTCTTCTTTCTCAAGTACAAACAAACAACACCCAAGATGGGGCTGCAGAATATGTGAGTGGATATGTGTGTGAATTGAAATCTGACACCACATGAATAAATGTTAAATGTCTTAGCAGTTTCTCACTGAGCAAGTCCATGAGTTCAGTTCTCCCCCAATCAAGACATTCCTGAAGCAGGTGGGTTCAATACAACATTTTGTCTTCACTGTTGGGCTTTCTCTGCTACAAATAATACTTAATGTACAATTATAAAATATTCAAATAATGATAAAAAATCCAACTGAAAAAACATATTTGAGTAATAATATAGCTTCTTGGCTTGAATTGCTTTAGCATTTGAATCAGAGCAACAAGAAAGAATTCACAATCGAACATTTTAATTTTGCCACATCATTATTATAAGACCTCCCTGTTGCAAAAGAGTTTCCAAATAGGTCCAGAAATGCATATTGTGGCATACAGTTTGTTTCAATGATACTTTTTTTTTCTCACATGCATATACATCTATGTGAAAATTTCATGGAAAATAGAGGGTTTTTTTTGTTTTTTGTTTTTTTTTCCTGCTAGTGGTTGGATCCAGAAAGTTATTATAATCTTATTTTTAATAGCAACTATCTCAAAAAAATGATTCTACAGAAAACATTTCAAGGAAAGCATCAAAAAGATTAAGGTGAAGGGAATGTTTTATAATCTGATTAAACTTAATTTGAATGAGCACATATGTAGGCTAATGAAATAATTACCCAAATGAACTGATTCAATGGGAGCAGTAACCTAGGCTCAGACATGAATATAAAAACAAAAACAAAAACAGAGAGACCAAGAAGGCAGGACTTCCTACCTCATATGTGATGGATTTTGTAGGAATTTTGTTTGGATCTCAGAGGACAGGGCACTGGAGCTGACAATTGTGTCATGCCTCTGAGGTCCCTTGGGGCTTGTGTTTTAAATAACTCAGGTTGAGTTATGTAATTATGTAATTATTGCCCTAGCATTGAGCCAGGAAAACATTTGTATCATGACTGACAAACTTCAGATACCTGCTGATGGAGAATATCAATTAACCCAGGTCAAGCTGTTCATACCTCATGAAACATCATTGCAGTCTGAGGGAGCTGTAGAAAGTGTGTTTGGAATCAACATTAAAGGCTATGCAGGATACATAATTAGAAATTAAATGTTTCAGAGGAAAAGCCCTGCATGTGTAGTGTCTTGTAATCAATGTCATGTGATTAAGATCAAGTGATTCTCTCATAATGTAATATGTGTCAGGGCATGGAGAAAATAAGGTGGTAAACTAAACAAAGAATTTTTTTGGGGAAAAATAAATGGAGTCTCCAAAAACGGGAAAAGGCGTCAGTGACACATATACTTGGACTGAATAGGTCCTCCAGCTGTCAAAGTGTATAAACTCAAGGGCCTATCCTCATTCTGCGAAAAAGTTTGGAGCAGCTGGTGGAAACCATTTGCTACCAACTGTCAATATGGTCTTCGGACAGGGCAATGCATCAGAAAGTAGACTGATAATTTCCTCATCAAGGAAACATTCAAGAATAATAAATCCTACTGTAGAACTGAAGACAGGCTGCTAGACTTTTCCTAGTCTTCATGTTTAGAAGTCATCTTATATATAGCCTGAAACCTTAAAACGTCTCTTTCCCTGTGACTAACTCAACAACGAACAGGTATTTGGTAAAATAGAAGGTGCCTGGGCCTGATCTGTAGGAAGAGCTCTGCCTGGTGTACTGTGTGACCAGAGACTTTTACAAATATAAATGTGCTACTGTAAATCCCCCCAAAAAGAAGAGGCTCAGTTGCGGCACGTGCGTATGTGGAGTGGATTCTGTGAAATTTTCCAGGAGAATAATGTGACATGCCTACAAGTACTGGCTTCTCCCTTTCAGTAAAGTGAACTGAGAAGTGAATAGTACCTATAGGGAAAGATGAATGTTCCTCAACATTCTTGTAAGTTCTTAATAAGAATAGCAAAGTCTCCCTGAGAGATCCACTCAGTCTCGAAGTGCCTTAGGAATTGGGAAGGCTGGGGACTTGAAGTTTGGGTTTGGTGCTGTTTTCATTCCCAGGTAGAACTCATCGTGGATAGTAGTCCAGGAGCAGGCAATTGATTCTACCCACTAATTCACCACCTGTGAGCAATACTTATTCATAAACTATTAAACTGTATGCTCCTGGAAAATCTAACACATGGTACTTTGGTACTTAAAAATGAATATTATTTTCCAAACTGCTTATATAATGAGATTGTGGCTCTCGGCACAGATTTGTTGTGGCTCTGGTTGTAACATTTTGTGAAGTTAAAGGACATGATCATTAGAAAACATTTATCACAATGGCTGGCATATGGTAAATAACCAATATAAGCAATTTATTTTTATTAGTGAAAATACTGGTAATACTTATTTTAAGTATTTAACCTATTACAGATGTACATTTTTAGCCCATAAGTCTCTTGTTGCAACCAAGTGTATGAAGCTGTTGTGTGAAAGCTTTGAAACGTATAATTTATGTGGCCATGTCTATTATTGAGAGTGAGAAATTTCCTGAATTTGCCCACTTTGGACCTTCAGATTCTCATGAAAGTCTTATTGTCCACATGAGAAGGATTCCTGAATACATACACACAGTGCTGTGCCTCCTACGCTTCCAGCCACAGTGGAAGAAATGCCTGCCTTTACTACACCATATGTAATTCCACAAGTCAGTTCCCCCCGTCAGTTCTCCTGACCGTCCTATAGCTCTTTTGTCAATATACTTGGCCCATTGCCTGAGCAGTGATATCAACATGTGTGTCAGTATACTTGGATATTAAGTAAGTAAAACAAAATTTTTGAAACTCAAATGAATAGAAGTAATAAGAACTCTGATTCCTTACTAAAAAAAAAAAAAGAAAAAGAAAAAGGAAGGAAGGAAGGAAGAAAGGAAGTTTTGTTCTGATTTTTGCCTTTTTTTTAAAAGGGGTAAAACAAGGAATGTGGAAGGAAATGAAAGATGAAAAAAATAGAGATGGTATGAAATGACCAGAATTATAATGACCAGAATTATGAGAAAAAGAAAAAGAGGGTTAGACATGGCAGGTAACTACTACCTCAAACATGGATTTTTATGTAACATATCCAAAGGAGTTGAGGATAATTTTGCATGTGATTTTCTGTAACACAAGTGTGGGTGGGTTCATTATTTTTCTGTTTGTTCTTTCAAGAACATAATGAAGATTTGATCTTTCTACCTCTCAAGTATAGTTCCCTCTGGTAGCTGTCATAGGTGAGGTGAGGCATTTCTGCTGCCACTCAAAGTCATTGTAGATTCTAGATCACAGTTCACTTAAGGGGACAATGCCCCCACCTCTGAAGAAAATAAACTAAAAGGATCTTCTAGCTACCATTTCCCTTTGGAAAAATACAAATACAAATGGGTGATATACACATATGAAAAATATATAATAAAAGTGTAGGTCCTACAGTAATACCTGAAGAAAAATCCAAGTTAGGAAGAACAGGTTGAAGTTTTCACAAAATCAAACTTTGTATTGTTCTGCATAAGGGAAGATAGTCCAAAACCTAATGCCCCCCCAGAGGTATGTGTATCTATAAATATCATTTCTATTCCTTACCTCATTCTGCTTTCCAAATGGTCACCTCAGTATCTCTCTCTCTCTCTCTCTCTCTCTCTCTCTCTCTCTCTCTCTCTCTCTCTCTCTCTCTCTCTTTCTCTCTCTCTCTCTCTCTTCGCCTCTCCCCCCCCCTCGCCCCATGCACACACACGTCCCTCTCTTACTCTTTGGTAAATCATCCCTATTCACAGGAGAAAGTGATTCCTTCAAAAATTCTCATTCTCACCTAACATCAGATGTCTCATTCAGAAGCATATGGGTGTTTGTACTTGTAAAGATGTAAAAGCTCAAGGTGCCTTATGAATATTAATCAATAAAGATGAACTAAATTATTTTCTAAAGATTCGTTGAGTTATACATCAGCTGGCTTCCTTCCATGGTAGGTAGTCTACTAAGGTAGTATTTCTGTCCAAAACATTATTATCTCTCTGTGGCAACAACCTAATGGCATATTGAAGAAAAAATAGTTCCTCTATTTGGGAGAATTTGGCCTTGCCTTTTAAACACAACAGTATCCCATTATTGTCCTGAGGAACATTCGTCTTTGTTCTGCTCTGCTTATGGCCTCCACCACAAAGAAATTGCAATAATTGCTGTTCTTTTAGTTTATTGAGGAAAGAGGAGAGGCTCCAATTCCAGGTTTTTCCTTTGAGTGGGAGCCTTGTAGGAGGTGCCAGTGCTTTTCTTGGCAACAGACTTGTTTTTGGCATAATGGAAAAAAAAAAAAAAGAAAGAAAAGGTTCAGGATCATTTGTATCCTTGTTGGAATTACTCACTCCAATTTCTAATACCAACGTGTAAAAAAGACCCAGTCCAAGTTTTCTCTCATCTAATCAACCCCAAAGAAATCCTACTGTTTTCAATGTTAGCTTATTCAGAAGTATATAATGAGATAAAATGCAGTATTAATCATATTATTTTACCAAAAGGACTTCTATTTCTAATAGGCTTTACAACAATTTAAAGCATTTATTAAAAGGGAAACAAAGATATACCATCTAAAATTATGATGTATTTTAAGTTGAAAAACTTAGTAGTCAATGCTATTCATTTCTTTCTTATTCTTTATTTGTTGTTTGTTCTTCATACTTTGTGTCATGTTTCAGGCTAAGTATATATGAGATATAATGGATCTATGCGGCAACACATTTCAGTTTTCAAAACTAAAAGTGCTCCAATACAAACGTACACAATTATACATACTATTACATTTATACACACATACATGTAACTATTATTTTGCACTGCCTTATGATGTTTAGATACAATTGCTTATGGGAAATAATTCAGTACTTATGTTCAATAACAATGAAAATCAGAATCTAGAGCATGTTTCTCAAGGGAGACAGTATTTCCCACAAAGATGCATTTTGGAAATGCATGGAGGTATTTTCAGTTATCATAATGATTGTGTAGGTATTATAGACAGGGGCTATTGATGGTACATGTTGAAAAAAAATGTGTTGGTGCCATACATTGAAGAGTTCTGTGTCCTTTCCACATTTCAAAAGTACCTTAGAGAATCATGATGTCAAACAAATGTTTGTAATGCCTACTTTTAGCGTTTAATTGCATTTTACCTAAAAATAACACATTTTTGTATTGTTTTAATATATACTGATTTTTTCCCCAAGAATATAATATTGAATAAATGAAGACATGCATTTTCTCAGGAATTTTGACCAGTTATTTGCCATTTCAGAAAATAATGTGAATGATGTCAACATACTTTTGAAGTATTTGGTCACTGATCAAACATACCTGCATTAGCTGGCATTTGTAGCTTTAGCATTAAAAAATATCACACACACACACACACACACACACTTAGCCCTTATATCAAAATGTGAACTGTAAAGAAAAGCCTAATCTGTTGAATATTTTCTTACTCCCAATAAGCACAATTCTAAAATTTATGACTTCTCCATTATGTATACAAATCTATAGAAATGACTATTGTTTAGAAGATGGAAAAGACTTTCCTTTCCTCTCTCCTCTCCTGTCATTCTGCCCTCTCTTGGTGGCAAATCTCATAAAAAGTTTTTTATTTCTTCCAAAAAGCTGAGACCCATTCTTGGTCATTGTGGGAGTGAAATAGTAGATATCAATATTATAGTTTAGCTAACTTCAGTGGTGTTTTCAAAACATAACTTGTATGTCATGACTTTCTATGCTTAATGTTCTCTCTCCATTATGGAAGAAAAAAACACTATCATCATACATTTGTGAAACCTTATTTCTGATATTTATCCTTATTAAATACATGCAAATTTAATGTTTCATTAATCAGAAACATACATATGAAAACTGAAAATGTTTATTCTTATAATTTTATGTTATTCATAAATTTATAAAAAGGCCTTTAAATATTTGAAAATTTTTAGGTTATGTAGACTGTCAGAATGCAAAGTAAAAAAAGTAGCTAAGACTTTCAATAATTGATTGTTCTTACTATTAAAAATAACCTCTTCACACTATTATAGTATTGTGAGTTGCTAATGGAGGGTAAATTTCCACTAACACTCTTTGTTATCTGTTCATATAGTAATTATGAGTTATGCCTTGTTAAAATGCAGCATCCATTATTTTTATAATTTGACAAATACTCAACATATTTTCTAATTTATAACTATGTTTATGATATTGAATTTGCATATTAAAATATAATGGGATTCTGTTTAATCATATCAGTTGCAATTTTGCAAATGCTGTTTAATATGTTTCAATATATATTTTCTAATTAATTTGTATTTTACATTTTTACTTGGTATGATTTTTCTCCTGAACTTTTGGCCAGTTCTTGATTACTTGATTAATGTTAACTATATTTCTCCAAGAAATTGTCAGGAATTGTAATTTTTAACAGTGTTTACCTTGGTGTTTTTCATGTGACTATATTTGGATTACAGTTTTTCAGAATAGGTTTCAATAAAGAAATAGCAGGCAGTGAGATGTATGAGGCTACATTAATATCAAACTAAATTTGGCTTTTGGGTTTTGTAATTCTTAATAACATCGTTTAAAGAATATATTTTCTTGATAATCACCTAATAATTACATTAAAATTAAATTTAATTAAGCTTTTCACTTAAATGAAAAGATGTAAGTAATGAAGTAATAAAAGCATTATTTTGGATTTGCAACTACTTAGATTTCTTCAAATGGGTAAGACTTCACACTGAGTTTTGTAAAATATTTAATCTGTAATAAAGAAGGAAGTCATCAACATTTTGAATTTTTAGTAGCTATGTTGCTTCAAAAGTAATTTTTTTTTTAATTTATTGGGGTGACAATTGTTAGTGAAATTACATAGATTTCAGGTGTACAATTCTGTATCACCTCATCTTTAAATCCCATTGTGTGTTCCCCACCCGGAGTCAGTTCTCCTTCCATCACCATATATTTGATCCCCCTTACCCTCATCTCCCACCCCACACCCCCCTTACCCTCTGGTAACCACTAAACTATCGTCTGTGTCTATGAGTTTTTGTTTCTCATTTGTTTGTCTTGTCCTTTTGTTATTTTGGGTTTATATACCACATACCAGTGAAATCATAGGGTTCTCTGCTTCTTCTGTCTGACTTATTTCGCTGAGCATTATACTCTCAAGATCCATCCATGTTGTCACAAATGTTCCTATATCATCTATTCTTACCACCGAATAGTATTCGTTGTGTATATATACCACAACTTCTTTATCCATTCATCTATCAAAGGACATTTTGTTGGTTTCCATGTCTTGGCCACCAGTAAACAAAGCTGCAATGAACATTGGAGCACAATTGTTTTAATAATTAAAATAAAATAAATCAAAAGAAGAATAATACTTGTGACAGGTAAAACATGTTAAGAAATTTAAATTTTATTGTCCCTATGGTTTCATTGGACCATAGCCACGTATTATTTTACATATTGGCTATGGCTTCCCTTCACACTGCAAGGGCTGATTTGAGTAAATGTAACAGAGATGGTATGGCCAGCCAAGTCTCACATATTTACTATCTGGAACTTAAAAAAAAAAAAAAAAAAAAAGCTTGCAACCACTAAACTAAGTAAATGAATTAACATCTCAAGTATGAAAAACAAAAATGGGCAAAGGACCTGAATAGGAATTTTTCCAAAGAAGGCATAGAAATAGCCGAAAGTTAATGAAAAGGTAATCAACATCTCTAATCATCTTTTAAATGCAAATCAAAACCACAATGAGATATCATCTCACACATGTTAAGATGTCAATTGTCAAAAAGACAAGAGATAATAAACGCTGGTCAGGATGTGGAAAAAAGTAATCACCTGGGCAATGTGAGAGGGACTATAAATTGGTGCAGCCGCTATGAAAAACAGTATGGAAGTTCCTCAGGAAATTATTTTCTTCTTTGAAAAAGTATCTGTCTTTCCTGTCTTTTGTCCAATTTTAATTGAGTATTCTGTTTGTTGTTATTGAGTTTTATGAGTTTGTTATATATTTTGGATATTAACTCCTTATCAATAAATTGTTCAAAAATATTTACTCCCAATCTTTAAGTTGCTTTTTAATTTGTTGATGGTTTCCTTAGCTGTGCAGTAGTTTTTTTTAGCTTGATATAGTCCCACTTGTTGATATTTTGTTTTTGTTGCTGTTGCTTTTAATGTCAAATAAAAAAATAAAAAATAAAAATTTCCAAATAAAAATTTCCTTCCATTGCCGAGCAATATTCCATTGTATTTATAAACCACCTCTTCTTTATCCATTCATCCATTAATACTAATTCTTCTAATACATAGCATAAAATACTGTTCCATTTATCTGTGTGTTTTTCACTTTGTTTCCGTAATGTTTTATACTTTTCAGTGTACAGATCTCTCATCTGCTTAGTTAAAAGTTTTTTCCTAAATATTTTATTATTTTATGTTGTTTTAAATGGGATTATTTCCTTAATTTGTTTTTGATAGTTAATTGTTGTAGTATAGAAACACAACCAAATTTTGTATCCTGCAACTTCACTGAATTGTTTATTAGTTCAAATAGTTTTTGATGGATTTTTTTTAGAGTTTTCTATATATAATACTATGTAATTAGCAAATAGAGACAGTTTTACTTCTTTCTCTGTGGTTTATTTGTTTGTTTTTCTTTCCTACCTGCTCTGGGTAGAAGGCAAGAGTGGGCATCTGGTCTTCTTGATCGCTGAGGAAAAGCTACCAGCTTCTCATCATTGAGTCTGATGTTTGCTGTGGGCTTGTCATATGACCTTTATTATTTTGTGGTACATTTCATCTATATTTAATTTTTGAGAGTTTGTATCATGAAAGGTTGTCACTTTTGTCAACTGCCTTTTCTGCGTTTATTGAGAGGATTATATAATTTTTATGTTTCATTTTTTTAATGTGGTGTGTCACATTTTTTATTTGGTTATGTTCAACTATGCTTGCATCCCAGGAATAAATCACACTTGATAATGACGTATGATCCTTTAATGTGTTGTTAAATTTGGTTTCTGATATTTTGGGGATTTTTCCATCTATGTTCATCATGGATATTGACCTGTAATTTTCTTTCATTTTGGTACCCTTTCCTGGTTTTAGTATCAAGGTAATGCTGGTGTCATGAAGTGAGTTTGGAAGTATTCCCTTCTCTTCAATTTTTTGGAAGAGTTAGAGAAGGATTGGCATTTATTCTTCTACAAATGTTTGGTAGAATTCACCAGTGATGTCATCTGAGCCTGGACTCTTCTTTCTTTATTTTATTTATTTTTATTTTTTTAAATACACTTTTTATTGAAGTATAATATAGCATGCTAAAAAAATGCAAATTCTAAGTGTAGATTGACATTTTCCCAAAGTAAACTCACCTATATAGGAAGCACTCAGATCAAACAACAAAATAAACCGCTATCCTAGTAGATCTGTTTGGGGGGTTTTGATTATTGATTCAATACTGTTGCCAGCAATTGGCCTGTCCAGATTTCTATTTCTTCACAAGTTAGTCTTGCTAATTTACATGTTACTAGGAATTTATAGCATTTTCTAGGTTTTCTAATTTGTCACTTGTCATGCAGGGGACCCTGCTCGCTGTGCCATGTGTCGTTCGGGGTCTCCTGCGGGGTCTCTGCTCCCGCTCCCCACATAAGAATGCAGGACATGGTGAGGCCAAAAAGGAACACCCATGGAGCCATAGATAGGGGAGTCATACCACTATACTCTCGCTGGTGGCTGGGTTGGGACACAAGAAGCAGGAGCCACAAGATCTGCAACCTGCCATCTGCTTTTCTACCAGCCAACCAACCCCACTTACTAGTGCAATCCACCTCTCTGCAGTCCGCAATCCACACTCCACTGCTTGCTAGCTCACCCACCATCTTCTTGTTAGGCCCCATTTTTTCTGCTAGCGTAGCCATGGCAGTTATATTAGTGCCCAATGGCTCACTGGTTACAGCTGACAGCCAACTAGCCACAGCTGATGACCAGCCAATCACAGTTGATGGCCATTTACTACCTGAGCCAGCACCTTTCCACATGAGGCCGAGAGCCTGGAAACTGCTCTCTGGTGCTCTGTCCCCACATCACTGTATCAATGTTCATAGTTTTTTAGTATGTAGCTCCTTAGTATTTCTATTTCATCATTTGTGATGCCTCATCTTTCATTTTTTATTTATTTCTTTGAGTCTTCTCTCTTTTTTTTTCTTAGTCTTAAACATAGGCTAATTAGAAGCCAGCACTTCAGGCAGCAGCTGGTAAAGTATGCAATCAAACCTTTTCCAGGAAAAAAACTGGGAGATTGGTGTTTTTGTGTGCAATCCACATTAGGGAATGAGGGCCCGGGCTGGCTGCGGGGAGTGATCTCATATGGTTACCAACTGCATCTTTCTTTGTTACAGTTTGTAATCTTGTGAGACTCATGAATGTCATTCCCATTGGCGATCAGTGCTAGCTGATTTGTGGGCTTGTGTCTCAGGTGGCAGCCTTAAACGCAGCGACATTGGATGTATGGTCCAAACCCTTCATTTTTCATGGAGAAGCTGGAAACTGGGAGTTCCCTCTTTCTGTAAGGAACTGTTGGAACTGGGATTTAGGGAGAGAGTACCTCTCAGCCTTTCCTACCCATTTCAATGTGGGTATTTTCTCATTCGCCAATGTGATGGAGACACTCAAGTAGTTTCAAGATTTCTCTCAGAGGGAATTGATCATGTATAGCTGTATGTTTGGTATGTTTATGGGAAGATGGAAATTCAGGAGCCTCTTATATCACCATCTTGATTATGTCCTGGGATTCATTCTTGGTTCTTCAATTTTCTCAACATAACAACAATTTTTCTCTATGTCCCGAAAATTAAATTTCTCTATATTTCTGTAATTGATCATTATCTTTCCATCTTCTCTAATTATGTATTAATTATATTTCTCATCAGGGGCAATAACTTTACTCTATATTCCTTAAGTGTCATTCTTCGCATCCTCATAATTGTTGTCTTTGACTTTAAATTGTTTAGGTTCCTCTTGAAATTATTCAGCAGTTTTCAAAACTATAAATACAATAGACAATTTCATTCACAGTTTAGATTATGCCTAGTATTTTTGCCTTATTGTCAATAATGTGTTAATATTTACTTCTTCCTCCAGTTACACTGACAGGATGTTGTTAGGATTAAATTAGACACTGTATCCAAAATACTGTTCAAGTTTTAATTTGTGTCTGAATCTATTTTAATTATATAAATATAACAATTAATAAAATATAAGCCATACACTTAAGGTTTCATCAAGGATCTGACCTCAAGGTAGCCTTTGTATGTGATTCTGGTGCAGCAAAAATGAATTTGATTGTTGTTTTGTTTGTTTGTCATGAAATGCCTCTGAATTGTTTTTCTATAGTTATGAATTTTAACCCATTAAGCAACTTGTATCTCCTTAACCTGCTATAACCTTTTTTCTTATGGCTCTTTGAATACACTGTTTTTCTCCACTATGTTATTAATTCTGAATTAAAGAGATTAACCTAAGTTACTTTCTAAACCTGTACAGTGTTCGTATAATTTATCCAAGTAATTATTTATTAAGTGTTCATTTATTTACTTAAAATATATGTCCTTTCATTTAAAGGTAGACTCTATAAGGGTTTTTGTTTGGACTGTTTTAATACATTTCAGCTAAATCAGGATATGAGTATACCATTTGTTACAGTGAGTGAGTAGCATTGTGCTTGACACATTCAACGTAAGTGTTCTTGGCTGATTGGTTGATTAATATTATGAAAAGTGATTCATTGTTTAATTTGTCTCTAAGGGTTATTGAAAGCTCCAAACATTATTAGTATTATCAGGAAATATGGATACTGGGAAAATCATTGCTCAGGTTTTATAATCATGAAATATCCTACGACATGGCTTTGATAGTTAAGATATTTTTGTCTAGAAACAATAAATTTAGTTAGCTGGCTATGAAAAACATTTCATCTCTATTTCTAGGTTTAAAAAAATCTTGAAAATTGATCTCTGGTCAGGCAGAGGTGAGCTAAATGGAAAATAAAAGAATGTTGGTATCACTATTGCTTGTAGTAGAAATGTCACAGAGCAGCTACAACTCTGCTATATAACCTAACCTTTCTATGTACTGGCCATTTATTTCTTTAATTTCCTGACAATAGAATTGTACACTTTTTTTTTTTTTAGTTTAAATTAGAAGGGTCTTTTAGACATTTATCTTCATTGCAATCTCCTGTACAAGGTTCAAGGATTTTGCTGCTCAGATAGTTAATATCTGATTCTCTTAGTCTTTACAATACAGTACTTATATAGTGGTGTTAAACATGTTATAATAATTTCCATTTAAAACACATTTCTTTTTTTGAAGTTACACATTGTACAGTGTAAAAATATAATGCATTGAAATGATAACTCCTGGAATGAGTTATTATATGCAGTGTTAGCCATGTTAGGTGTGTATATACAGTATAAAGCACAATTTAAAAAAAATACTATTTTGTCAAATCAGCTCAATATTTTTGAGCAATGAAAATATTTGTCCATTTGAGCAAAATTTAAATGGAATCCACCTTAGGAAAAATCTTGATGTGTGCCCATTTTACATACAACCTCAGATCATTTATCATTTTTCCTAGCATAACTAAACATAGCTAATGTCTCTGCTCTCTGATTTTCCTGTTTCTAGTATATTTTACCTAACTGAAACATATTGTTCTGCAAGTTGCCTCAAGTACACATTATGATCTGAATCATTTTACCCTTAACTTTTAAACAAAAAGACTTAATCTCTCACTAAAAGAATTTTGCAAATGAACTAGACACAGGGATTTTTGTGAGGCCAACTACTAACAGACTTAAAATTGCACAGATTTAAAGCAGACTAAGTTTTAATTTTTTTTAAGTGATCTGAAATATTTGTGGTAATAAGCTTTTAATTGTCCTTCTGAGTCAAAAGCTGTACTTACTGGGACCCAGGTGGTGGAGAACAAATATTTTGTACCTGATCAGTGACTTCTAATCTTAAACATTATTCCTGTACTTAATGTTGTTTTTGAGAAGTACTGAAACATCACTGTGCCTGTTATTGCAACAACTGGGCTATGCAGCTTTATAGAAAGAGATCTACACTTTATTTTCAAATACAATATAGCTATATATTTTCTGTCCATTCAATGACATTATCCATTTTCTTCTTCAAATAGAGGAAGTTAAAATGTGAAAATTACATTGCAATAAATTACAAGGAAGTTGATATGTTATTTGATTTAGAATAAGGGATTTATAGTTAAAAGGATTTTTGTCAGCTTTTTTTTTATGCATTGGTAAAGTGATAAGTACCAGAAAATTAAAATATTCTATTTCTAGTTTTTCTTATCCTTTTGAAAGAGAAACTATATTATTTGTTGTTGGAAAACATGAGACAACTCCTACAGAATAAAATTATAGTTGGTTTTCTATTACAAGTGAAAATAACTAGTGGGAATATAAGTCATAGAAATATAAGGCAAATCTTATTGTGCCTTTAAATTTCTAAGTACAACAAATATTTCATCAGCCTGTATAATAAATAATTAAACACTTTCGTAAATAAACTCAGTAAAAATAAAAACTATAAAAAATTTTAGCAACAGTATCTTAGGTGTTTACTAAGTTAGAGTAAAGCTGTGAAGAATTAAAAACAAAAACAAAAACCTAAGTAAATGTTTTGTTGACAATAAGAGAGTTGTACCAGGCTAGGAAGATAAAGAGAAGCAAAGCAGTTTTGATAATTATAAATAAGTGATATAAGTGAATATGTAACTGATATAAGCTATACAGTAATGAAATCCTTGGTGCTAAATTACATCACTACATATATAAATCAATATGCATACAGATAAAAGTGAAAACATATAAACATTTATATTTCAAATGAATGAGTTCCTTAGTTCTCCAAAACAAACATTTCCCTGAAGCAAAATGAAATGTCATTATTTTACAAATTTTAAATGAAAAAAAATTAGTCTAAGTGTAGGTTTGATAGAAATGTTCTAAATCTTAAATGAAAACTAAAGTATAATTATAATGTTTGAATTACCTGAGGGAAAATTACTTTATTTAAATTACTGCTGTATTTGGTTTTGTTGTTGAGTCTCACAGGACTCCTCTAGTTGGTTTTGTTTGTTTCTCCCTGACATCAGAAGCGTCTAAACATGAACTTTCTCCTTCTGATTCTTTGTGTACATGAAAGAATGTTTAAGTTAATAAAAGGTACACACATATACACATACTGGTTATATTTCTTACAGATAGGAACGATTATACATACTCATTCATATGGACCTATTTTCTAAATGCACTCAAGGCTATCTGTTCCCCTCAAGGCTATTCTCTATATTTAAGTCCATCCATAATTCCTTGATTCCAGACTTAGGGGAAGTTGCAGTTCTCTTGTTAAAAGTCAACATTTCTAATTATGATCTTGTATTTTCCCCATTATACTTTCTGGAAATTAAACGTGTTGTGGTTTTTTATTTTCAAATTCTAACATGTCTTAAGTGTAAATATGTGCCCAATTTGGTACTGGTAAAAATAATTTCTACTTAGTGGTACATAAACCTTAAAACTGGTTTCCAGAGGGCAAGGGGGGTGGGGGGAGGGAAATGAGGCTAAGGGGGATCAAGTATATGGTGATGGAAGGAGAACTGACTCTGGGTGGGGAACACACAATGGGATTTATAGATGATGTAATACAGAATTCTACACCTGAAATCTATGTAATTTTGCTAACAATTGTCACCCCAATAAATTAAAAAAAAATTGATCTTGTACTGAAAAAGAAAACTGGTTTTCTGTTTTCTTATTTTTTTAATTTTTTTAATTAAATTTCTTGGGGTGACAATTGTTAATAAATTTACATAGATTTCAGGTGTACAATTCTGTATTACATCTTCTATAAATCCCACTGTGTGTTCACCACCCAGTATCAGTTCTCCTTCCATCACCATATATTTGATCCCCCTTACCTTTATCTCCCATCCCCCACCCCGTTACCCTCTGGTAACCACTAAATTATTGTCTGTGTCTATGGGTTTTTCTCTCTCACTTGTTTGTCTTGTTCCTTTGTTGTTTTTGGTTTATATACCACATATTAGTGAAATCATAGGGTTCTCTGCTTTTTCTGTCTGACTTATTTCACTTAGCATTATAATCTCAAGATCCATCCATTTTGTCACAAATGCTCCTATATCATCTTTCCTTAACGCTAAATAGTATTCCATTGTGTATATATACCACAAGTTCTTTATTCATTCATGTATCGAAGGACATTTTGGTGGTTTCCAAAATGTCTTGGCCATCGTAAACAAAGCTGCAATGAACATTGGAGTACATGTGTCTTTATAGAGAAATGTTTTCAGATTTTATGAGTAGATACCCAGGAGAGCAATTGCTGGGTCATATGGTAATTCTATTTGTAATTTCTTGAGGAACCTCCACACTGCCTTCCATAGCAACTGCACCAGTCTGCATTCCCACATACAGTGTATGAGGATTCCTTTTTCTCCACAGTCTCTCCAACTTGTTACTATTTGTCTTGTTGATGATAGCCATTCTGACTGGGGTGAGGTGATACATCATTGTGGTTTTTATTTGCATTTCTCTGATGATTACTGATGTTGAGCATTTTTTCATATGTCTATTTGCCATTTGTATATCCTCTTTGGAGAAATGTCTCTTCAGGTCCTCTGTCCATTTTTCAATTGGGTTGTTTGTTTTTTTGTTGTTGAGTTTCATGAGTTCCTTGTATATTTTGGATATTAGCCCCTTATCAGAGGCACTGTTTGCAAAAATCTTCTCCCATTCAGTTGGATGCCTCATTATTTTGTCAATAGTTTCCTTTGCTGTGCAGAAGCTTTTCAGTTTCATATAATCCCATTCGTTTATTTTAGTTTTTATTTCCATTGCCTTTGAAGTCAAATTCATAAAATGCTCTTTGAACCCAAGGTCCATAAGTTTAGTACCTATGTTTTCTTCGATGCAGTTTATTGTGTCAGGTCTTATGCTTAAATCTTTGATCCATTTTGAATTAATTTTGGTACATGGTCACAGATAGCAGTCCGGTTTCATTCTTTTGCATGTGGCTATCCAATTCTGCCAGCACCATTTATTGAAGAGGATGTCTTTCCTCCATTGTATGCTTTTAGCTTCTTTGTCAAAAATTATCTGTCCATATTTATGTGGTTTTATTTCTGGGTTCTCAATTCTATTCCATTGGTCTATGTGTCTGTTTTTCTGCCAATATCAAGCTGTTTTGATAATTTTAGCCCTGTAGTACAAGCGAAAATTGGGGAGTGTGATACCTCCAGTATTGTTCTTTTTTTTTTTTTTTTTTTTTAATATAGCTTTGGCTATTCGAGGTCTTTTGTGGTTCCAAATAAATCTGATGATTTTTTGTTCTATTTCTTTAAAAAATGCCATTGGGATTTTGATGGGGATTGCATTAAATCTGTATATTGCTTTGGGTAATATGGCCATTTTAACTATGTTGATTCTGCCAATCCATGAGCACAGAATGTCTTTCCATTTCTTTGTGTCTTCTTCAATTTCTTTCAAAACTGTCTTATAGTTTTCAGCATATAAATCCTTCACATCTTTGGTTAAGTTTATTCCTAGGTATATAATTCTTTTTGCTGCAATTGCAAAAGGAATTGTTTTTTCTATTTTTGTTTTTCTGAGATTTCATTGTTGGTATATAGGAAAGCAATGGACTTTTGTGCGTTGATTTTGTAGCCAGCAACTTTACTGTATTCATTGATTGTTTCTAATATCATTTTGGTGGAGTCTTTAGGGTTTTCTATATATAGCATCATGTCACCTGCAAAGAGTGACAATTTAATTTCTTCATTCCCAATTTGGATGCCTTTTATTTCTTTGTCTTGCCTGATTGCTCTGGCAAGGACTTCCAACACTATGTTGAAAAGCAGAGGTGATAGGGGACAACCTTGTCGTGTTCCTGAACATAGAGCAAAGGGCTTCAGGTTTCACCATTAATTATGAGATTAGCTGAGGGCTTGTCGTATATGGCCTTTATTATGTTGAGGTATTTTCCTTCTATATCAATTCTATTAAGTGTTTTAATCATAAATGGATGTTGTATCTTATCAAATGCTTTTTTTGCATCAATTGATAGAATCATATGATTTTTGTCCTTTATTTTGTTTATGTGATGTATCACATTGATGGATTTGCGAGTGTTGAACCATCCTTGTGCCCCTGAGATGAACCCCACTTGGTCGTGATGAATAATTTTTTAATGCATTGTTGTACTCGATTTGCTAAAATTTTGTTTAGGATTTTAGCATCTGTATTCATCAGAGATATAGGTCTGTAGTTTTCTTTTTTTGTGTTGTCCTTACCAGGTTTTGGTATCAGTGTAATGTTGGCCTCATAAAATGAGTTAGGGAGCACTGACTCTTCTTCAATTTTTTGGAAGAGTTTGAGCAGGATTAGTATTAGATCCTCTTTGAAGGTTTGGTAGAATTCACTAGTGAAGCCATCTGTTCCAGGACTTTTGATTTTGGGAAGGTTTTTGATGACTGATTCAATTTCGTTACTGGTGATCCGCCTGTTTAGATTTTCCAGTTCTTCATGATTCAGCCTTGGAAGGCTATATGTTTCTAAGAACTTGTCCATTTCTTCTAAGTTATTGAATTTGGTGGCATATAGTCCTTCATAGTATTCTTGGATAATCCTGTGTATTTCTGTGGTGTCCGTGATAACTTCCCCTTTTTCATTTCTGATTTTGTTAATTAGTAGTTTTTGTTAATTAGTGAGTCTAGCCAAGGGTTTGTCGATTTTGTTAATCTTTTCAAAGAACCAGCTCTTTGTCACATTAATTTTTTCTATTGTCTTTTTGTTCTCTATTTCATTTAGTTCTGCTCTGATTTTTGTTATCTCCTTTCTTCTGCTGACCTTGAGTTTCGCTTGTTCTTCTTTTTCTAATTCTTTAAGGTATAACATGAGGTTATTTATTTGGGATTTTTTTTGTTTCTTGAGATAGGCCTGTAATGATATAAATTTCCCTCTTAAAACTGCTTTCGCGGCATCCCAAAAATTTTGGTAGGATGTATTTTCATTGTCATTTGTTTCTATGTATCTTTTGATCTCTCCTCTAATTTCTTCTTTGACCCAGTCATTCTTTAAAAGTATGTTGTTTAATCTCCATGTATTTGTGTTTTTTCCTGCTCTCTTTTTGCATTGGATATCCAATTTCAAAGCTTGTGATGAGACAATATGCTTGGTATGATTTCAATCTTCTGAAATTTGCTGAGGCTGATTTTATGTCCCAATATATGGTCTATTCTTGAGAATGTTCCATGTGCACTAGAAAAGAATGTATAGTCTGATGTTTTAGGATGAAGTGCTCTATATATGTCAATTATGTCCATTTCATCTAATGTGTCATTTAGGGCTGCAATTTCGTTATTTATTTTCTGTTTGGATGATCTATCCATAGCTGTCAATGATGTATTTAAGTCCCCTAGTATAATTGTGTTTTGGTCAATTTCTCCCTTTAGTTCTGTTAATAGTTGCTTGGTATATTCCAGTGCTCTGTGATTGGGGGCATAAATATTGATGACTATTATGTCTTCTTGTTGTATAGTCCCCTTTAACATTATGAAATGACCATCTTTGTCTCTTGTTATCTTTTTCACCCTGAAGTCTGTTTCATCGGAAATCATTATGGCTACACCTGATTTTCTCTGGGTACCATTTGCTTGGAGTGTCAATTTCCACCCTTTCACTTTGAGTCTATGCTTATCCTTGTAGCTGAGATGTGTCTCTTGTAGACAGCATATAGTTGGGTTTAATTTTTTTTATCCAATCTGCTACTCTATGTCTCTTTATTAGTGAGTTCAGTCCATTTACATTTAGGGTGATTATTGATATGTGAGGATTTCCTGTCATTCTATCTTTAGTTTTCTAGTAAGGCTGTGTCTCCATTGTGTCTTTGCCTTTTTGTTGTCTATTATTTCTGTGTGGTGGTGTTCTATGATGTTTCCCTCTGTTTCTTCTTTTATTACAGTATATATTTCAGTTCTGGATGTTTTTTGAGTGGTTATCCTTAAGTTTATGTAAAACAAAGTTTGATATTTAGAGTATTCCATTTTCTTCAGCAAGCTTACTTTCTCCATTCCCATATTCTGGTTCAGGCCTTTACTTTCCCCCTTTTATGTTTTGGTTGCCACAAGTTGTCCCTGTTGATGGTGGTCTAATAGCCTCCTTTAGTGTTTCTTGTAGTGCAGGTTGTGTATTAAAGAATTCCCTCAGGTTCTGGATGTCTGAAAAGGTCTTTATTCCTCCTTCATATCTAAAGTATATCTTTGCTGGATATATTATTCTTGGCTCATGATTTCTCTCTTTCAATAGTTTGAATATTTGTTTCCATTCCCTCATAGCTTGTAGAGTTTCTGCTGAAAAATCTGATGCTAATCTAATGGGCTTTCCTTTGTAAGTTACCGTCTTCTTTTCCCTGGCTGCCTTGAGGATTCTTTCTTTGTCATTGATTATAGACAGCTTCAATACAATGTGCCTTGGTGAAGGCATGTTGGGATTGAGGTAATTAGGTGTTCTATTTGCTCCTTGGATTCGAGGATCCAGTTCTGTCCACAAGTTTGGGAAGTTCTCATCGACGATTTGTTTGAATATATTCTCTTTTCTCTTTCTTCTCCTTCTGGTATGCCCATTATTCTTATATTGCTTTTTCTGATGGAGTCAGAAAGTTCTTGTAGAGTTCTTTCATTTATTTTAAGTCTCAAGTCTCTTTCTTCTTCCATCTGTGTAAATTCCAGGTTCCTATCTTTGATGTCACTGATTCTTTCCTCCATCTGGTCAATTCTACTACCTAAGCTGGATATTTTACTGTTAGTTTCTTCTATTGAGTTCTTAATCTCCAGAAATTTTTTGGATCCTTTTCAAAATTTCAATCTCTTTTGTAAAATGCTTATGATGTTCTTTGCTTGTGTTTCTGAGTTCATTAAATTGCCTTTCTGTGTTTTCTTGCATCTCTTTCAGTTTTTTCAGAATTGCAATCTTGAATTCTCTGTCATTTAAATCACATATTTCCATATCTCTAAGTTCCTTTTCTGGAGACTTTTCACTTTCTTTCTGAGCTATCTTGTTGCCTTGGTTATTCATGGCAATCACTGATTTACTATTTCTCTTCCTAGACATCTACAGGAGTAGCTTCTGCAACAGGTTGATAGGTATGCGAAGAGCTTTTGAAGTTCCAAAGCTCTTTCTGCACCAGAATTAGAGCTCGTATGTTTCAGCAGTTCTGTTTACTCCTGCAGGGATCCACCCAGATAGGTGGGGCTAGGGGCGGGGTGAGTTGTGATAGGTGGCCCAGAGCAATGGCGGCGACCACCACCACAGCCAGTCCTGCTTCCACAGCTCCCTCCCGTTTGCCGGAACTAGTTGAGCTGCGAATCTGTGTCTGCGGTCCACAGTTCTCAGAGCAGCAAATACTGTGTCCTTTGATCCGACACTGCTACTTTATTGCTTCTAGCACCGGGCAGGTGGGGGCGGGGCGAGCTCTGGGAGGGTAGGGAGGGGACGGAGGGGGCGGCTAGTCTCCGTGCCTAAGGCTTCCATTCTCCGCTCGGCAGTGAGGGCTTAAACCACCGATTTCAGCCCTCTTCCCTCAGTCTTTGCTCTGAGGTCTGGCGTGAGCGAGCGTTGGGTTCAGCTGTGTTATATGCTGCCCCCTCAGCCCTGTGGGCCATAAGCGGAGCCCTAGCAGTCCGAGTCCTTCCCTCTCCTGCAGCTGCTGTAGTTCCCTGGAGCAGCGGGCTCCGAGCACTGAGCTAGGTCTTAGTAGTGCGCATCCGCGCTGCTCCGTTTCCACACTTCTCCTCTCCTTCCTCCCCTGCTCTCGCGATTCACCCACCTGGAGGTGAATTCAGTAGTTGGCCTCTTTGTCTTGCCTGTCTGCTGTGCAGGGAGTCCTTTGTGGAGTTATTGTTGTCCGATTCGTTGTAAACTCCAGGGGAGTGTTACAGAGGTTCACCTCACGCCGCCATTTTTTCCGCCGTCAAGTTTTCGTCCCTATTTTCTTTCAGTGTATATTCTCAATTGGTTTAATGTATATACTTTCACATTTTATATTCATATAAATTACTTAATTTGTTTACCACCTGAAATGACTTTGTTTCCTTCAGGGCCAGCAAAGGAAAATAAAAGCTGTTGCATAATTTTAAAATGAACTGAACTATAGTAATAATTACTATTGCCTTTAAGTTGTAAAAACCACCACGTGTGTATATGTCATGTCTACAAGATAAATGTCATAACGGACAAGAGTTCAAAAATTGAAGTATTCACATATGTGTGGTTATGCCATAAGGTAACTTTAGAAAGTTTATACAGTAACAAATAGTCATTTCAAGTAATTGCTGGAACATGACAGATACATAATTGCAGATACATGACAAGAATTTTAATCTTTTCCCACATGACTTTGATTTAAAGTAAATATTTTAAAAATTTAAAAATGCTTGTTGATTATATGGAACTCAAAGAATTTATTTTCTACCAACCCAAATAATTCCTGATTGCATTTTTACAAATTAATTTGAATAGCACACCTATGGGATAAATGAATTTTATGAATTGTCTGGAAATGAATCTTGTTAGTATCATAATGTTGAGTGAGAAAGCTACACAATTACGGAAAAGTTATGATTTATTTTGAAAATTTTGCAAGGCAGCGTATTTAAATACAAAGACTCTAACAACAAAAGTTTCCTATCTCCTCCTCTGAGCAGGGTTTTCTGTATTCTAAAGCAAAATCTGGTGGATTATCCAATAAGAAAGTGTGCAAGATCAATACATTATTATAAGTTATAGTATATGTTTTTGTTCTTTTCCTTAAACTATTATTAATTTTAATCCATCCTTTTTGATAAGCACATATATAATGAAGGCCTGGCTGATTTGATCTGTAAAGAGAAAACGAAGCAATGTTAAATGTACACAGTTTACTACTCTCACAGACAAAGGAAAGACACATATGCCAATGGTGCCATCAGCTGTGATTCTAAGTATCTCACAAAGTGAAAAATGATGATGTGGAAACAACACAAGCTGGATAACTGCAACATAAGTTGTGGGAAACTCTGTTGCTGAGGAAGGAGCTTTAGGGTACAGACAAGCAGCCATTTTCTTCAGGTCTGTTCTAAGGGGACAGGGCCAGAAGATATTCTGGAGAGGCTAAGCTAAACTGACATTAAAACCTTTTCCTATGTAGATATAGACAGGCTCTCTAGGGTACCATGGTACTGTCGTTCCTCCACAATGCCCAATGTTACATGTTAATGCATAAGAAAGTATGATGTATCTGTGTCACTTGTTCTTTTTTTAAAAAAAGGAAAACAGAAATTAATTGTAGAGGAGTTCTCCTTCTAGTGGAGATGAAGCACTTAATATAGGACCAAACATCTTTGTATAACATTTATAAATTTGAGGCAAACAATTACAAATAACCAACTGAAGTGAAAAAACAAATTGGGAAAATTTGGAAGTTGACATTGGAAGAAGAGAAGAGCTGGGTGATCTCATTCTTCAAGCTTTACACCCAATGATAGTGTGAAGTGTCTAAAACAAGATAAAATCATTCAGCCTTACTGATTGAGAAGTCAGAGGACAGAATTTTGAGTGATCCCAATGAGAGGAGAAATCCAGTAAAGGAGAGGACAGTGGGGCAAGGAAGGCTCTGAATACACACACTGTCCAAATCTCTGGTTGATCCTTGAACTACGGAGTGAAGGGAATGTTCCAGAAGCACAGCTAAGAACTCTCCTAATCTTCTATCTCCCTATTCATTTCCCTCTTCTTAATTTCTTCCTTTGCTATTTTTCATTAATCTTGACATTTTCTGCTTAAGTTTATGTCACACAACACAACCTAAATTTCTTTATTTCCTAAAGTTAATGAACATGGAATGTGGGTAGAATAGACTGTATGAAATATTTTGGGTGTGTACAATCTTCAGTAAGCAGATTATAGTTCTGATTATTAATGTTATTTATATTAAGACTTCCCTTAGGTAGTTTCTCATTGGCCATTTATTCATTTAAGTCATTCATTAAATCTTAATTTCTTTGTACACCTTCTAGATCCCAGGCTCCATGCTAGTATATGAACATGATGGGATATTATGCTGATCACCAAAAACATCAGTAAAGCTGATTGTGTCGATGATGCTTAAATTCTAAGAGGAAAGACAGAAAATGAAAAAGAAACTGCTAATTTATTAATGGGATAATTAATTGTAAGTTTAGAAAAGTGCTATTATAAAACAAATTGTATTTTCTAATGTAGAAAATGTAATCTATGCTGTTAAATTATTACAGTAATAAGAGAAATTGTGTCTGATATGACATTGAATATTAAATGTGTACAATAAGAAACCAAATATGGAAAAGAAAATTGAAGACAACAGAACCCCAGATAGAGGAACTAAGATGGGGAATTTATCCTTGTGCAGAAAATAGTAGAACTAAATATTTGTAGAATTAGAAAGCTAGTATGGATGGATTAAAATTAGAGTCAGAGTGCTTCTTCAAACTTAGCCAGGAAGAGAAAGTCTCCTAGCGAGATGGGCAATATATTACAATGTACTGGAAAGTGATTGTTTATATCCCATCTCCTTTGATATACCTTATTGGTTAGAAGCTAATCACCAGTGGGTATGAATTCCATCAGGCAAGGATCATTGAGGTCGCCTTAGAGTCTGTCTGCCACCGGTGCCAATTTCTCACAAAGTTATCTGCTAGGAATTGTACATAAAAAAATGTGGGGAAAATTACAGTCTCAGAATATCGTTAGTTTTTTTCTCTTTTGATTCTTTCCAGAATCTGGGCTAGGAGGATTTATTATCCTATATCACCTGAACAAAATTAGGAAGTTAAATGATTTAAAGTATTTTTTCTGTCCCTGGGAAGGCTGGTTTCGTTCTAGTTCACACTTTATTCTTTTGGGTTTTAAATCGAAGTCTACTGTTGGTGACAAGATACTTTCAGGAGCCCCCTTCCAGCAATGTAAAATTCAAACACATCACTACCTACCCTCTCCTTCCCAGTTAACTTACTCGAAGTTTCTCTGCAGTTTTTCCAACCTCACAGCCAGGAATTTTGGAATCAGCAGTTGCCTCCAGAGGTATATTAACCACCAATTCTAGGCTCAGTTATTTACTCCTGTCCCAGAAATTTCTTATTGATGCAATGGCTCTCCAATGACTTCAAATATATGATTTTCCCAAACTTTTCTAATTATTTTCGCAAGCTTTTCTAATTACTTTTAATTATAAAGTTGAACAAACTTTACAGACTACCATCACCCAAAGGAAAACTCTTGTAGTGATACATTTAAAAGTTTTACTTTACCTATGACTTCAGTACACTTTGTGTTTTCATTTTAAGTATGTTCCAACAATTTACACAGAAAGTTATAAAAGTGACATAAAAATAAGTGTTATAAAAGTTACTTAAAAATATGTTTTCTATCATGGATCAAACTAGCATCTCTACCAGATCCCGGTAGAGCTTTATCATATTCCACTCTGAAATACCCACAAAGCTATAACTCTCTATTTCATTATGTGAATTACAGACAACTAAATGCCCAAACACTAGTCATTCTCCCACAGACAAACCCAACCTCTGGAATGAAATAACGTAGAGAGTTCAGATAATGGCATGGATTTGTTTTGATACATGAAACAGAGCCATCCAAACAAAATTAATGGCAGAGTTTTGTTTGGGTTTAAAGCGCGCACACAGGACTCCTTCTGCCTGGGTTAGAATCTGACTCTGCCACTTTTTTACTGTGGAAACCCGGACAAGTCATTTCAGCTACATGAATCTCATTTTCCTTATCTGTAAAAAAAGAATGATTCTCAATGATTAGTTAAACCTACCTCCTAAAAAGATTTTTCTGAGGAATACATGATTCAGTGTATGAAAAGTCTTAGAATGCTGACTGGAACATAGTACATAGTCAATGAAAGGAAAATACTCTCCTCTGAAATAAGAGAGTGGAGCAATAAGTAGGACACCTGGGATCCTAAAGCCATTGATTAAAAAAAATAAAAGAAGAAATAAAATAATCTCTCTGGATTAGGGGAGAAAAAAGTCCCAGAATGACAGGTGTGCCACAGCCTAGAAAGCAAGAATCTCAGCTGAAAATTCTAAATGGCTTGTCTTTTCTTAATTAAATGAAACTCATATATTAACTGATTCATTTGATGTTCATTTAAAATATTTTTAGAGTTCTGTTGCAATATTAATTCAACTCTGCCATGTATCACAGGAAAAAATATCCCTTTATGTATCCACATGAGCCATAAAACAAGCACAGAAAATTCACAATGTTCTTGGAAGTAAAGACATTTACTAAGAAAGTACACACAATTCTTATACATTGCTACTGAATGTGTCTTACTGAGTTGTCTTACCATGTCCATGACCATAAGCTTAATTGTCTGAGAATTACAAAATTAAAATTTGTTAAAAGACTCTATGTGAACATTGGATTTTATTCATACATTTATTTTTCTTATAAATCAGATTGAATTTGTTGACAGTCAATGAGATACTATTTTAGCAAAAAAGGTAATCATTTATAGTTACTGTAATAATACTTCTAAATATGAATTATTTTTCTGAGGGTAATAAAGGCCCTGAAATTTTTTCCAGCTGTCCAAATAACTGCAAATAACTCATATGAAAAAGATTGTTAACTAAAATAGAACTACTTTTGAACATTTCTGCCTATGTGTTCATGCAGCCCTGTTTTTACAAGTTCAAAAACTGAACCTGAAAAGAACTCCTGGCATGTATGTGAATAGCCTTTGATTTTCCCCTAGTATTCAAAAAGATTAATAAACTGATAAGATGTTATAATTATGTGATATAAAAGTAATGTAAATATTAGATGACTATTAAAATATGTGTTTTATAATACCAATGGAAAAGGTAATCTAAAATTTAATCTAAAGCAGAGGCAAGGATTACCATTTAAAGATTTTTAAATATTAATTATTTGATTTAGGAATTCAGCTGAAGATTTAACGGTAATATATACAAGTGATCCAATTAAATAGATAAGTACTTTATGACTTTATACACATTAGTAAATGTAGTAATGAATTTTTCAGCTAAGACCTTAAATCCAATGCAATTATATCCCTGTATAAGTTCTTACTTTATCTGCTGATAGCTCTTGCCTGTTATAAAGGTCAACATGGATTTCATTTCATCTTTCCCCTCTTTGTATCCCTAGGAAATAAATCTCTAGAATAACACTGTCCATTCAAAGAGAAGGAATATTGTTTTATTACTATAGAAATATGTTTTACCATAGTTTTGATTTCTAGAAACAAGTAGAAGTGGTGTTTCTGGAGAGATCCTGGCTACATAAGGGGAAGTGTTAGATATATCATTGAAATATAATATTTTGGTTATAGTAATGTGAAAATGCAATATTGTGGCAACCTGATTTTAAGTGACTAATTGAGCAGAAAAATAGAGTAGTAGAGGCTCATTCTAGAAATTCTCTTGTATAAATTATTTATTCTAGACAACTATATTGATTAGAAGCTCACATCTGTATACTTGCTATTTTGTACCTCACACCTAAAATTGATATCAAAGCAATGAAAGCTATAGAGGAAACGTCTTTTTTATAGTTATTAGCATAACTGCAATGCAGATTGCATTATACAAAATCATTCATATATTCTTGTTGATTTCCCAGTTCCTTAATTTTGGACACCTTGTTTGATTCCATTATTTTTGTACAATAAACAAGCTATAATAAATATTTTGATCAGATTCAAAGGAGGGTGTTTTTCATTTACTTTAAATGCTGAAATGACCTTTGGATTTATTTATTTATTTCTTTATTTAAATTTCCCCGTATATTTCTAATGTAACTGATCTTTTGCTGTTACTTCCTTCTAGTTTATTTTCCATTTTCTTTTTATTTCCTTTTTTATTCTCTGAAATGCATGGCAATCTCTTAATTTATTTCAATTTATATATAATTAAAAATATTTGGATTTATAATTGTACCTGATCAAATCTTTAATCCGTTAGATTAAAAAAAAAAAGTCAATATCGTGAACATGTTTTCCCCTTCCTTCTTTCCTTCCTTCCTTTTTCTTTTTCTGCTATTACTTTCAGCTAAACACATCATTAACCAACAAAATAACATGCACATTTTCTATTACCAAATATATTCATTATAAAATTATAGTTATATAGATAAATCTCAATTAAAATCATAAAATCCACTTACAACCACTCAGAGATAATCATGGACAGCCTGCTGAATATTCAATTTTAATATTTATTTTGCATAAAGTATATTTAATTGTATATATATTAACACATATGTATTTATAAATAATAAGTGACATAAGCATTCACATAGGAATATCTATTAAAGTTCATTTTCATCCTAAAGACATAAACTAAAATGTTAAAACACTTTTATTTTTCTTTACCATTTTAGTCCAAATCATATGATATATGTATATTTTAACATTTTAAATGAAGTTGTTCTAATATTTCAAATTAACATATTTTTCCTCTATTGATTGTTTTTTTACAATTGACAAGTTTGCTCAGAATTTTTCAAGGTAAGATCTTCAGAGGAATTCTAACTGTAATAAATATGTTTAAAATAGGAATGAACATGTTCTCTGTAAAACCCCAAAACATTCTCTTTAGATTTCAGTCTTAAAAGCGTTATTATTTATATGACATTTTGAATGTCATAATAAGGCCATGTATGTACTCATGAAAGTTGAATTGAGAAATCATATAATAGATGAAATAAAAAACAGATGAATTGAGGAATCGTATAATTAAAATTTATATTAAACAGTTAGAATTCTCCAATGATTAAAGTGAAATGAAAACTATGGAATTATGTAAAGCATAAAATGATAAAACTTTTATTTTTACTTTTCTCTATTCTCTATGGGAAAAAAATGATTTATGATTAAGTCAGTACTTTCTATACAATCAAGCTATAAAACGTAACAATTAAAATTGTGTTTTATATACAATTACATAAATAAGTTTAACTGATAAATTGTATAATACATATTTTCTGACACTTGTCTAATATAACTTTCAGGGAAGTATGGCTTATATGAGACATGTTATATAATTCTATAAATTAAATAGTTGATCATGTTGAAATTACCTTTTGGAATATAGATGATATCTACATATTTATTATATTCTTTGATAAGCACAGTATTAAAAGTTACCTCAGCAAACCAAGATACGATAAATCAACAACAGCTTTAAAATAACAAAAACAAATAAATAGACATGTTTTGTATATTCTTGAATTCTTTACTAACAAGCATTGTCTTAATAATGACACTAAACTTCTAGTTACCAAATGGGTAACTTTGTGGAAACTGAACACCAAATCAGATAAAGTAAGAAGAAAGTGGGACTGTAATTACCCAGTAGATAGACATAATAGGATTAAATTTATTGTGAGACCAGAGAACCCAGCCTATGACTATGTTACCTGGGAGCAGCCAGAGGTCTCTTCTGTTGGGAGATAAGCCTTTCAGGATTCAGCACATCTTATGAGCAGTGATGTTGGCTGTTTTTGTTCCAGACTATTTTTCAAAGTCTGTATTTATTTCCAAGTGCCTTAGCATATAGAGTTTGTCCCTCTAGAGTAGAGAGAGGATTTATTTGCTTGTATCTCATTGTAGTATTTGGGTTTACTAAAACTGGAGTTCCTCAGCCATGAAGCAAACCCCACTGTGAATGCAGCATCGACTGTAGCCTCTTTTCTCACCACTGTGATAGTTGCAAGGAAGGTGTATTAGTTTCCTACTGCTGCATAACAAATTACCACAAACTTAGTGGCTTAAAACAATACAAATGTATGGTCTCACTGTTTCTATAGGTCAGAAGTTTGGGTACCTAGTGGTCCAATTCTCTGCTCAGGCTCTCACTGGGCAGAAATCAAAGTGTCAAGTGGATCTGTGGTTCTCATCTGAGGCTCAGGGTCCTCTTCCAACCTCATTAATTGTTACAGAATTCATTTCCTTGTAATTACAGGGACAGAGGTCTATGTTTTGCTGCTACTTGTGTGCCAGGTATTTCTTTCAGCTCCTAGAGGTCACCAGAGTTCCTTGCCACGGGGCCCCATGTGAAATTCACAACATGGATGTTTTCATCATATCAGGCCAATCTAAGCTTGTCTCTCTGATGTCCTGTTCTACAACCAGGCAGATAAAACACTTCGCTTTTACAGGACTCATCTGATTAGGACAGTCCCACTCATGATAGTCTTAGATTATGTTATATCTCAAAATACTCAGTTTCTATCAAGACTCAATGGAGAGTTTTATACAAGGATGAACAGGGCCATTGGGATCATCTGAGAATGATACCAACACAGTAGGCAAGAAGAAGTGGCATAGACAGAGTAGTTTGCTGTGCAATGAGTAATAAAGTCCTTTGTCTTTGAGAAAGAAATCTGGTAGCTTGTGCCAGTATTCGTGAAACAGTATTAGAATAGCTGTTTACTTAAAAGTAAGGTAATATCACAGACAATTCACTATTCTTGACAATCGTCTTCACCAAAGCAATAATGTACTAGTCAGAAAGATACAAAAGATCTTTGAGAAGCTGATCATTTGTTTCTGCTTTAGGCTAGTGATAATAGTGAGAGTTCCTTCTTTGGGGCTGAGCAAATTGACAAAAATGGTGATGATCAGATTACATAAAGGCAGAGGCTAAATGGTAGCACTTAACCTTCAGAAGCAAAAGAGATATAATTATCATCAGTATAAATATATAGAGCATCTTGCAGAACCCCCACATTGGTTTCCTGACACATGATCTGAAATATAAAGTATAGTAGAAAGGCAAAAATGCAGCCTTTGAATATGACCTCCTACCCAGCCGAGACAGTGCATCAGATGTATTGCTGAATCTCATTAGAAGTTCAGACTGGCAGCTCCATCAAAAACTTTAATATGGATTCCCTAGTGAATCCTCATTTAGACCACTTGTTTGGATCCTGGAAAACTGTATGGAACATGGGGAATGATGGCAAACTACCAGAAACAAGATAGACCCAGAATCAGCTTCTGTCCTGGGCAAGTGTCACCACCACATTATAAACAGGAAAACGTGTTCTCTACTATACCTATAAGTAAATAAATCAGAACCAATTACTTTTTTATGTGGGACAGATAGCAGAATAAATTCACTGGCTTATTCAAAATTATGTTGACATTTCTTGTCACTAAAAATACAGTCATGAGGGAATTTGGTAGTCTTGAATGTTTGGGAGAATTACTTTTTTATGTGGGACAGATAGCAGAATAAATTCACTGGCTTATTCAAAATTATGTTGACATTTCTTGTCACTAAAAATACAGTCATGAGGGAATTTGGTAGTCTTGAATGTTTGGGAGAACATCATGCTGATCCATTATATTTGAAGACATTGTGCTATTATGCAATAGGATCTGATAAGCAGCAAGTAGTAAGCACTCAGTATGCCCTAGGAAGACACATGAAGACCAAAGCATTGGTGACAAACCCCATATAGATGCAAAGACCTGACAGGTCAATGAAATTATGGCTTCAGTAATCTTGGCTCTGCCAGGATTTATGCTTGAAGTTCATGTCAGTATACTCCTGTTATGGATGAAATGTTTGTGTTTCCCCCACCCCGAATTTGTATGTTGAGATCCTAATGCCCAATGTTATGGTATTAGAAGATGGGGCCTTTGGAAGGTGATTAGGTCACGAGGGTAGAGCCATCATGAATAGGATTAGTGTCCCTATAAAAAGAGACCCCAGAGAGCTCCCTCACTCCCTATGCGATGAAGGATTCTGGAAGAAGATGATCCTGTATGAGCCAGGAAATTGGAACGCACCTGGCATTGAATCTGCCAGCACCTTGATCCTAGGCTCTCCAGCTTCCAGAACTGTGAGAAATAAATTTCTGTTCTTATAAAGTATATAGTCTAGGTACTTTGTTACAGTAGTCTGAATAGAAAAAAGATACCAAGTCAGAGTGATACCAGTGTAACATAGATACCAAATATAGCCCAGAAATAGTACATTTGGGATGAGACCAAAACATGTACAGTTTTTGTTTTTTTGTTTTTAATATCAGTTAACCTCTGTTGTACCAATACCTCTTCACAAATTGTATAAGGACCTAAAATTGGGGACATATTATCTTTCCTAGAATCAACTGCCAGAGGAAAATAAAGAACTCAGTTTGGTTGAGATATGGGTTGATCCTACATGATGTGTTAAGTGAAAATTGAAGATGAACTGCTACAACACAACCTAAATTTGTCTCAGAAGGATATTGGTAAAGGTAAGCCATCCAGTGGCAGAAATGTGAGTAGAACACTGTACGAGTATTTTTTTAATGAAGATTGAAATGGCCCTAATTAATAATATCTATAGACTATTGGTGTGAGAAATGGCTTGCTGGTTGGTCAACAGCCTAGAAGTAGCAAATATCAAAGACTAGATACAAGAAAGTTCTGGGAAAGACTTTTGGATAAAACCTTCTGTAAATAAAATGGCAGATCTTCATTATTCCTATTTGAAATACTATGACTGCCAGTCAGTCTTTCTCCTTGGCTGACTTACCATCACGGGAACTTCAAAAACGTTGCTGCAACCACAAAACTTATTTTGCAAAAGAAGATATAACAGTGGACTCATGATCGCGGAATCAAGTTTTCCTAGTCTAGCCATCTAGAAGCAGCAGTTCTAATGGGATGGAATGCACAACTAAATATTAAGCTGAGACACCAGCTCAGAGAGATTTCCCTGATGGGTTTGAATAATATTCTTGAGGATATCATGATTGCACAGAGCTAACAGCCAACTAATATACCATGTTCTAATACATAGAACAAAATATAAAAGTATATTTGATCTCTCTAAAAGTCATTTCTAGTGAAACACTTAAAGAATTTTTATTTCAGATTCCTGAATCCTTAGGCTTTGCTGGATCAGAAGTCCAGGGTCTTATAATAGTAGTGAGAGCTGATGAAAGTGCTTCCACGAGGGGCACAGGCAGACGTTGTAGCTATTACTACCTTGAAATCAGTTTAGGGTCCATATATGGAACAGCAGGCAAAGAGTTACTTTACCTGCAAGGGATTGTTTGTTCTGATTACCATGAGAAGCTAGGCTCACGGCTACACTATGGGTGCAGGTAAATGTAAGTATGAAACCCATGAGATCTACTGGGGTGCCATTTAATTTTTCTATACCTGCTGAGAGACATAAATGGGCAATTGCCGCAATTATTACCAACAAAGTGCAAGGCAAGTAGGGCTTTTGACTTCCTCGGATAGTATGGGATAAGCCAACCCAGAATTTCTGAAATACTAGCCAAGGATGAGGACAATCTATAATTGGTACTAGAGGAGGCAGAACATTTTAGCTTTGGAAAAAGTTGCAGTAACAAGAAATGTAGCTTGTTTCAATAGCATTCCTGAATTATGACTTTTGTAAATAGTGCAGCCTGTGTTCCTAGACCACTCCAATATTTATCACAATTTTAGCTTCTTTCTGGTCTAAATAAGATTTTTGTTTTGGTTTGGTTTTGGTCACTTGAACTCAAACTGAATACTAATAGAAAACTCTATGTGTAAAAGAGATTGGTAGAGAAAATATTTTTTTTCAAGTGAAAGAGCAAACAGATGGGAATGTAAAACTAGGCAATACCAATATTTCAGGTTTGTGCAGAGTACGAAGTCTCTGAAGAGAATAAAGTTGCTGGACCACAAAGCAGTAGGAAGCTAATGATGTTGAAGGTGTTAAGTCAAAATAATACTTCGAGTAGGAAGAAGTAGTCAATAATGTCAGTTATTGTAAAAAAACAAACCCAAAACAAGCAAGATAAAGATAGAAATACTCTTTTTTTTTTTCAATTTGGCAATTACTAAATATTTAGTTATTAGGGTAGCTTTCTCTGATTTAAAACTCAATAATATGCATGTGTGCTTCCCTGGCATCCATTTTGCTATTTACTTCATTGACTGTTTTTTCATGTTAGCATTGAATGTTCCATTAATGTATTTGAAAAAAAATTAAAGATACAGAAAATATAAGAAAAGAGATGTGAACATACAAGAAGATGTAACATATCCATATAGTAAGAATCTAAAATGAAAGGAAATAAAAGTTATAAATAGAGGAGAAAAACATATATGTGTATATATATATATATATATATATATATATATATATATATATATTTCAAGTTATTGGGCTGATAATTGTTAGTTAAATTACATAGATTTCAGGTGTACAATTCTGTATTACATCATCTATAAATCCCATTGTGTGTTCACCACCCAGAGTCAGTTCTCCTTCCATCACCATATATTTGATCCCCCTTACCTTCATCTCTCTCCCCCCACCCCCTTAAAGAAGTAATGATTAAGAATTTCCTCATTTTCAAGAAAGATAAAAATTCTACTTATTGTCTTCACATAGTGAAAATCACAGCATAAAATATTTCAGACACAGTAGTAAAATTTAAAAACACAACACACATCGACTGAAGTGTGCATATTATTTTCAAATGCACACAAAAAGACACTATACAAAAAAAATAAAAGTATTCTTACATATCAGCAATTAACAACAAAAATAATTAAACCTATTTAAAATTTCATTCAAACACATGAAATACTTGGGGATAAATTTAACAATATATGTGAGGAATTGGGCTTCTGGCCAAAAACAAAATAGGTGTGGTTATTCAGATCCAACCGTACGTAATGACAAGGGCTTTACCTGGCAGTCCCGGTAGGGAAGCACTGCCTTCCTCACACCAGATTTCGTGCACAACCAGCACATGGTACTCACTGAATTACAGGCACGGCCTCCCGCTCCCCTGGGTGGCCATGTTCTCATACAATCTGCATTCTTAGTCCAGGTGCCTCCTTTTGCAGGTCATTTATTTATAGGGGAAGCGGGAAGACATTTTTCTCCAATCTCATTCAGTATTCAGTACATTTCCACTCCCACACCCTTCCCCGTGACTTCCCTTAGTCTCCAAGTTCCTAAAATTTTAGGAGTTTTTCTGTTTGTTTGTTTGTTTGTTTTGTATGTGTATGTCTGACTGTCTCAACAGTGTAATGACCTCCCTTCCCTTTATGTGCTGATCCATCTGAGTGCTGTTCCATAAGGGGAAATGGAACAGGAGGTAGGTGGCACCTTCTCTGCCTTTAAACTCTTGCTTACACCATGGCAGTAAGTGATTCAATCTTGACCATCACTTTTGTTTTTGGCTTGTTGCTTTAATTGCCTATTCTGATACCTGGTAACTCAGCTCTCTCTCTCCTGCTCAGCTGAGCTCCTGACAGTATATTTAAGACTTGTACGCAGAACACTACAAACATTCTTGAGAGAAAATTAAAGAAGAGACATGTTATGTTCAAGGATTGGAAGAATGCTGGAAGAATCAACATTTTGAAGATATCAATTCTCCCAATTAATCAATAAATTTAGAATAATCTCAAAATCCCACTTAAGGTTCCCCCCCTTTTTAAAATAAAAATTAACAAGTAAATTCTAAAAATACAAAAGGCATAAAATAGACAAAGTGATTTGAAATGGATTAACAAAGTTGAAGATTTATACCTGATTTAGCTGCAGTAGTCAAGAGAGTATCGTATTTAAAATAGAATAAGCATTTAAAGTATTGGAACCAAATATAGAGTCCAGACAGACCCACACACAAATGGTCAAGTGATTGTTCTTTTCTGATCAGATTTTTAACTTTTCACATTGAAATGATTTTTAACTTCAAGAAAAGATGAAAATAGAGCAAATAGAACACTGGTATTTCCCAAGTACCTTCACCCAGCTTCCCATAATATTAAAATGTTATATAGCCATTACAAATTTGTCAAAACCAAGAAATTAATATTGGTAAAATAGTATTAACAACACGACTGATTTTACTTGGATTTCATCAGTTTTGCTCTATTTTTTTCCTGTTCCAGGATAAAACCAGGATACTCTACTGCACTTACTTTTTACATCTTCATAGTCTCCCACAATCTCTGACAGTGTATCTGTCTTCCCTTGTTTTACATGGTGTTGACATGATTGTGAAAGTGCCTTAGTCTCTATCTGTTTTCCCAAGAAATCAGAGGAAAACTCAGTTTTACAATCTATTTAAGTAATAAGTTTGTCCTATCATCAAATGCTATATATTTTGACATTTTTTTCTCATAATAACTAAAAAATTATTTGAAGTAATTCCATTAGATTAAATATATTTTTCCAAACATATTATCTCAAGTCTTTGTGAGATATCTCTTATTCCTTGCCAGGAAGTTATCAGAACACTAAATCTTTTTCATCCTCACCATCTAATTAACCAAGTATTCAATTACACATTGCCATTTTTCTTCCAAAATCTCAAATTTTGATTACAATAAGAATAAGAACCGTAACTTGTCTTTAAATCTTCTAATTTTCACATTATTTTTGCCCTAGTCCTTCAACTTCAAAATCTTTTGATTAATTAGATACTAGAATTGTATATTAGCACTTCATTAATTTGTATAAAGTCCTTGTTGAATTACTTTCTATTCCATAATAGTAGTCTTTATTCCATGGCTATGTAGTTTGAATTAGGTGCACACATTTTTTTCTTATAGCTAGTAGAGTCTCATCACCCCATTTTTCTTTTAAAATTCATTGGTTGTTTTATGCTATGCTATTTTCTAAATTGCTGATTTGATCCTCTGCTTCATTTAATCTACTATTGATTCCCTGTAATATATTCCTCATTTCCATTATTGTAGTCTTTATTTCTGACTGGTTCTTTTTTATGTTTTATTTCTTTTTGTTGAAGTTCTCCTTGAGATGATTGGGCATCTTTATAACCAATGTTTGGTACTCTGCGTTTGGTAGATTACTGGTCTCCATTTTGTTTAGCTCTTTCTCTGGAGCTTTTTTCTGCCCTTTTATTTGGGACATGTTTCTTTGTCTCCCCATTTTGGCTGCCTCCCTGTGTTTATTTCTATGTATTAGGTAGGGCTGTTATGTTTTCCAGTCTTAGTAGAGTGGCCTTATGTACTAGGTGTGCTATAGGGTTTAGTGGTGCAGTCTTCCTGGTCACCTGAGCGACACATTCCAAGTCTCCCTTGTATGGGCTGAGTGTGCCCTCCTCTTGTAGTTGAGCCTTGGTTGCTGTTTGCACATTAACTGGAGATATTGACCCTTAGGGTGATTGGTTGTGAGGACTGGCCGTGACTATAGTGGAGGAGTTGTGATTCAGATGATGACCCTACAGAGCAGGATCTGCCTCAGCAGGGCTCTGGTGCCTTCCCATTCTGCCCCTTGTGTTTGCCATCCTTGGAGGCTCCTGGGTGATGCTTCAGCTCATTTCAAAGATGGCCACTGGGCATGCCCACCTCAGGGCCACCTGGGAGGGGACCTGCTACGTTCAATTTCAGCCACAGCCCTTGCCACACCGCGGCCACCTGAAAGGAGCCACAAAGCAATCCATAGATGACCGCTGCATGTGCTATGCTTGGAAGTGGCTCAAGAGGCCAAGCCATGAACCAAGACTGGCTACTGTGAACCAGTTCCAGGCTTAGGACTGCTCAGCCAGAAACATAGGATGCACTCAAGCAGATGCTGCTTGTCTAAGCCCAGGGACCTTGAGAGTCCCCAGGAAAGTCTGCACCATGAGCCAAGGTAGAAGATTTGTAGGAAAAAGCCATTGGAATTGGCTTTGGTGTGCCTGAAATTTGGGCCAGACAGGATCTCAGAATCACCGAGGTGCGGGGAACGAACATGTTAGCCAACTCGATGGAGATCAGATAAGGCAGTCACCTGCTTCTGCATGCCAGGGATGGGGAGAGCTTAACAAAGAAACAATGGCTTCTTCCAGTTCCTCCATCTGGGAGAAACATGCCCCTATAGCCCTTGTCCTGCATCCAGGCAACTCAGTTCCTCCCCATATCCCTGTTGCCTCTCTGCTGCCTCAGTGCTGGAGCTCAGAGCCAGTGCTTCTTTCAGTGAGTTAGTCCTTGTGTGGTCCCATTAAGAGGAAGCTGGGACTCCTGCTGCCCCTGTCTCACTCAGCCACAATCTAGCTGGTTTTCACAGCCAGAAGTAATGAGGACTTTTCTACATGGCACTGGAACCCTGGTATGAAGAGCTTGGTGTGGTGCTAGGACCCCTTGCTTTTTTGGGGTAGAACTCCACAGCTGAGATATCCCTCCCAATCTCTAATGATCACATGTGGGAGTGGGTCCAGCTGGTTCTGAGTCTGTGCCCTTCCTACCAGTCTTGAGGTGGCTTCTTCTGTATGTCCTTAGTTGTAGGGCTTTGGTTCAGCAAGAGTTCGGGTGATTCTCAGTAATAGTTGTCTTGTAGTTTAGTTGTAATTTTGATGTAGTCATCAGAGAAAGTAAGTGCAGGGTTTACCTACTCTGCCATCTTGATGGGAACCTCCAAAAGTCCTCTCTTGTAAGAATAGTAGTCAAATTGGATTAGGGCCCACCCTAATTACCTCATTGTACTTACAAATTTCTGTAAAAGGTTGATCTCCACATATGGTCAAATTCTGAAGTACTGAGTGTTAGGGCTCCAACAAATGAATTTTAAAAGGAGACAATTCAGGAGATAATAATGTGCTACTAGTTTCCATGGAAGTTACCATGAAACCCATATCAATGGTTTGAAATACACAGCACATTTATAACTTGTTTTTACTGTGCATTTCCACTAAGAGTGCACAAAGGTTGTCTTTTCTTCACAACCTTGCTAATACTTGTTATTTTTTGTCCTTTTAATAATAGCCATTTTAACAATTGTGAGGTTATATCTAATTATGGTTTTGATTTGCATGTTTCTGATGATTAGTGATGTTGAGCACCTTTTTATGTCACTGTTGGCCATTTGTATGTCTTCTTTGGAAAAATGTCTATTTAGATTCTCTTTCCAATTGTTAATATAATTGTTTTTTGTTTGTTTGTTTTCTATTGAGTTGTCTGAGTCCTTCATATATTTTGGATATTCATCTGTTATCAGATATATGAGTTGCAAATCTTTTCTTCCATTTCATAGGTCACATTTTTATTTTGTTGATGCTTTTCTTTGCTGCACAGGAAATGTTTGATGTAGTCCCAGTTATTTAATTTTGCTCTTATTGCTTTAGGTGTATAACACCCCTCCCCCTTGGCAAAAAAAAAAAAAAATCATTGCCAAGACCCACTTCAAGGAGCTTGCCTCAGGTTTTCTTCTAGGTATTTTATGGTTTCAAGTCTATATTCAAGCCTTTAATCCATTTTGATTTGACTTTTGTGTATGGTGTAAGATAATGGTCCAGTTTCAGTCTTTTGCATACGGCTATCCAGATTTCCCAGCACCGTTTATTCAAGAGGGTGTCTTAGCCTATTGTATATTCTTCATATCTTTGCTATAAATTAGTTGATTCTCTATATATGTGGGTTTATTTCTAGGATCTGTATTCTGTTCTATTGATCTATATGTCTGTTTTTATGCCCGTACCGTACTGTTTCCATTACTGAATTTTTGTCATATAGTTTAAAATCAGGAGGCATATTTCTCTAGTTTTGTTCTTCTTTTCAAGAGCTTTGGTTATTTGGGTATTTTGTGGTTCTATACTAATTTTAGGATTTTTTTTTTCGATTTCTGTGAAAAATGTCATTGGCATTTTGATTGGGATTGCTTTAAATCTATAGATTGCTTTAGGCGATATGCACATTTTAACAATATTAATTCTTCTAATCCATGGGCCACTCTACAATGGAAGAAGAGTATATCTCATATAGGATATTCCCAAGGAAATCTCTTAGTATTACCATGCTCTGTGGTTAAAATCAGTGGAAAATAATGACAACCCAAATCAAGGCAGGACTACTAATGGTTAGGAGCCTTCGGGAATGAAGATTTGTGTCACTTCACCAAATAAAGAACTAAAAGTAGCTCAAGTGCTTCCTGACAACAAAGAAGATATGGAAAGGATAGAGGGAGATAATAGTTATGAATACCAACTATGACCACATGAATAGTTACCAAACCAAGGGGTGGATTTGGGATGGTTAATTTTATGTGTCACTTTACCTGGACCACGGTGCTCAGGTGTTTGGTCAGACATTATTCTGGATGTTAATGTTAGGGTGTTTTTGGATGAGATTTATGTTTGAATTGGTACACTTTGATTAAAGCAGATTGCTCTCTAAATGTGGGTAGGCCTCATCCAAACAGTTGAAGACCTAAATAGAACAAAAGGATGATCTCCCCCAAGCAAGAGGAAATTCTGTATAGTCTGCCTTGCAACTCCATCTGCAACATTCACACATCCTGGTTCTATAGCAGACTGCCTTTGAACTCAAAGTATAGCAGTTTCCAGTCTCTGGACTGCCAGTCAACCCTGTCAGATTTTGGACTTGCCAAGCCTGCAAAATCATGGGAGCTAGTTCCTTATACATCTTATTGATTCTGTTTCTCTAAAGAACTCTGACTAATACAGAAGCTGAATTAAACTATGTAATACTATAGAAGTACATCAGATGATCAAAATTTTGACATATTGGAAAATTTATAACAAAATCTAGAAAAAAGTTCCCAGTAATGAGTATTTTGTAATGTGCAAAATGTAGGCAATGACTTTACAAACTATTTTGTTAATCAAACTTTATAAATTTTATGAAGTGAGTTAATCAGATAAGCAAATGTTACTAATAGTATAAAATTATTTCAGATGTAGTAAAAGGTGGCTGACATAAATTAAATAACGTTGACACATATGCTTTTCAAATATTAATTTTTTTCATCTTCAAAGGAGGTTTCTATCTCTATTGCTTGTTTTAAAAATGATGTAGGTTGATTTGCTTCATCATAGAAGGCAATGTTTAATTATCTGTAATTCCAGAAAACTGTATGTTAAGAACATGTATGTTGAATGAATTGTGTATGCATTTTATGAAAAAGTAGAATATCAGTTTAAAACCTCATATTTGTTTATTATAGTTTTATACATATTTTAAACAATAATAACAACAATATTTGTTTGCATTGACTGAGTTTGTTCTGAGAATTTGTAAACATCCATGATAACTGTATTTAAAAGAAAACCATGACTCTTTTATTCTAGTTTAAATTTCAGCAATGGATTAATTTGAATTCATACTATGAACACTGGCAGTCTGTCAAAATTATGTGAATATTTAAAAATATCTTTTGCTGTTGTTTCAATTTAGAATAGAATAGAAATATACTAGGAATAAGTGACGATGTGCACACACAATCTTTCTATGTAACATTTCAAGATAATGCTTCAAAGGCTAAAAAAGGCACCACATCTGAGTTTTCTTTTCATTATAAGAAATCAAATTAGCTGTGTATCAAACTATTCTATTGTCTAACTAATATATATAGTTACATATATTATATAATGTACATATATTATATATGTAACTAATATTATATACGTAACTATATATAATTATATAGTTAAATATATAAAGTTATTTAGTCATGTGTGTGTATTTCATACTTTTCAAAACTATTTTTGAGATATTTTTATTTATTTTTAATGCATAGAATTCCAGAATTTTATATTAAAATAAATTATAGAGAAATCTTGAATAAACATTTAAAATCATACCCTAGTTCACATAATTTTCACTGGATGGCATAAATTCCACTCAAAAAATGCAGGAAATACTACCTCTCTTCTTGATATGATAGATGGCAATGAAAAAGCATCAGAGCCACTCAAAACAATTTGCTATCCTTTGCTTCCCTTATTTCCCATCTGAATTCTTAATACATAAACACATGCACAGAGAGAGAGAGAGAGAGAGAGAGAGAGAGAGAGAGAAAGAGAAAAAGACCGTTGTGCACAAATTAAATGATGGCAAGAATTTCACTTTCAGAGCTAATAATTTAGCTTCATAATGGTTACCCACTTAATCAGTAATATAAATCTTTGAACAAATTCAAGATATTAAAGGTATGTTCAATGTAAGAGGTACTGAGATTAGGAAATTACTGAAGGAGTAGAAGGAAAACATACAGCAAACTTTTGAACTCTATCACATGTCACAGAAGTAGGGAAATAGTGAATCTTTCTAATTGTTACCATATTTGATATCAACATAGTATCAATCAATTAGATACTTTATAAACAGTTATTTCCATCTCAGAATGAACATTTAAGAATGACCTATTCTAATTTTATTACACAAAATCAAATATGCCCATATCTTCAATATGCTATGCTGTATACTACTTAGAATTATTTGGAGTAGGGCTAGGTGATGAAAGCGTTTGGGCACTAAAATCTCAGATTAATTTGTAGCCCTTAATGAGTCCTTTCCAGAAATTCCCATTGACTTCAACATAGTACTTTACATTTTGTATCCCATTTGGATTCCTGTAGTTTTACATTTCAAGTTTGAAATGGCTCTGACCATTCATTGTGTGGGAGGAAAAAAATGCATACTACAAATCTATCTTCCTTCCATCCTTTTTTTCTCCCTTCCTTCCTTCTTTACCCCATTCCTTTCTTTCCCCCTCTCATTCTTTCTTTCATTCTTATCCCTGTCTGTCTTTCTTATTTTTCTTCTTCATTAACTCTATTTTAATCCCTTATTTTACTAACTCAATTCAGCCTCTAGATTTCATTTATCTAAATTATCATATTGAGGTAAACAATCTCAGTTTCAGATATTTGAAAATTATATCACCAAAAATTACTACATATTTTTTTAAGCTTTTTCATTAAAATTTATTGGGGTGGCAATGGTTAGTAAAATTACATATGTTCTTGAGATTATTATGCTAAGAGAAATAAGTCAGACAGAAAAAGTTGAGGACTATATGACTTCACTGATTGGTGGGATATAAAACTAAAAGCAACAAAGGAACAAGACAAACAAATAAACAAAAACTCACACACAGAGATAATAGTTTAGTGAATTACTACATATTTAATAATTATTTTCCAAATTTTAAAACTCTGAGGAAATATATCTTACTGGTTAAAAGTGATTGACATGCATTAAGCAACTATTATGCCAGCATGGTTTTAGACCTTCAAATATGTTAATAATAATATCTGACATTTATTGAACACTCAAACTCTTTACATGAAATAATGCACTTAACAATAACAGTCATGTATTAGGAAACAGCATTAGAAACAGTTTCTTCTAGCACACACAAATTCCTCATTTATTCCTTCCAACAAACCTATCAGTCATTATTTACATTTTAGAATTAACAAATACTGAAGAGTCTATGGAAAAGTCACTTTTAAAAGTAGCATTTCCAAGGAAGCAGTCAGAAATGAAGAATACAATAATTGAAATAAAAAATATATTAGAGGGAATAAGTAGTAGATTAGATGAACCAGAGGTTTGAATCAGTGATTTGTAAGATAAAAAAACACCAAGTAGAAACAGAAAACAGCAAATGAGAACAGCAAAAAGGAAAATGAACCCCCAAAACTGAGGACAGTAAGGGGCCTCTGGGACAACATCGAGCATATACCAACATTCACATCATAGGGGTACCAGGAAGAAAATAGAGAGGGCAAGTAATTGAAAGCCTATTTGAAGATTTTTTTCCAATTAAAATAATATAGATAATAGCTCCCATGAATCCGTTTAATGCAGAAGACATTTTCTGATTATTTGAACTAACATTATGATTTATGGAAGAAATTATATATGAAACAAATATAAATTCCTTTCCTGCTTGTGTAATACATATCAGATTATTCATTACTCAAATGAGCTTTTCACTCTTTCTCATGTGGAAATAATTGAAGACCCTCTTTAGCATTTATCACTGCAATGTGTGTTAAGTTTGATATGTATCTCCCAAAACATTTTCATATTTTTCAAAATACATTCATGGAAAATTATCATTTGAGAATGTGACTAAATATATAGCGGTGATCAGTCTCATTATTAGTTCTTACTCAAGCAAAATGCAGTTAAGGGAACAAGAATTGTCTACAAGAATAGCAGTATCAGTGGTGCAGATAGCTTTATGTTGGTCTTGTATTGGGACTTGAAATTCACATGTAATTACAAACAGAAAATGGTCTTATCATCTTTAATGTCACCATCATCATTGAAAATTTAAATCATGTGTAAAATGATGGATAATATTTTGGTAAAATTTAATTTTAATAACTCTGATGGACTGAATCTTTAGGTCTCCCCAAAATTCATATGTTGAAACTCTACTCCCCAATGTGATGGTATTAGGAGGCAAAGCTTTTGAGAAGTAATTAGGATTAAATGAGGTCTTGAAGGTACAGCTCTCATGACTGGGATTAGTGCTCTTAGAAGAATGAGAAGACAATTTGCTTACTCTCTTCCTGCCACATAAGGGCACAATGAGAAGTTGGCAGCCTGCAACCAGGAAGAGGGCTCTCACCAGAACACAACTATGCTGGCGCCACTATCTCTGATGTATAGTTTACAGAACTGTGAGAAATAAATTCCTGTTGTTGATACTCCATCCAGTCCATGCTATTTTGTTACAGCAGCACAAATATCCAAGACAGTATTTGTATTTTACCTTAGATTTTACTTTATGGAATTAATTTCAATATGGAGAATTAATGTAAGATAAAGTCATAGAGTACTTTTGAATGTTTCCTGTTTCTTATATTATCACATATTAGAGAAATGAATACAATCTTCTATGTCTTTATTTTTTCCATTATTTTTAAAACATAATTTACAAAGAATCTATGGATATTTCTTTTTAAGCTGATGTTTTACACACACACACACACACACACACACACACACACACACGTGCATACGCATCTATGCATAGACAACCAGGTATTCTATCTCTAAATCTATGGAAACAGTTGTGTTTGGAGACCTATGGGACTAGATATTTTATTTGTCCTAAAAGGAACCTTGCAGCAAACGTATCACTGCCATTAACCTAAATAACTGAAATGAATTATAATGAAATATTATTAATTATTTTATTGTAATAAAATGAATAATAAGAAATGCTGTCATTTCTTAGGACTATGTCTGGAAAAAACGTTTAATTCATACACTTTTCAAAAGGTATTTCCAAAATGTCAGTACCTGAGCATTTATTCTTTGAAAAGACTAAAACATATATAATTGGCCATGATCTTTCTTGTTTTATGGAGTTGGCTTCAGTTTCCAAGATAGCCTAAGAATTAATAATCCATTAAAGAAAATGTCCCTATTTATTCCAGGAAGGATAAGAATCATTTAAAACCCCAGACTCCCGCTTCACAGTCCAGTTTTCTAAGAATGAAGTGTTTTTTATTGTGTCCTAATAGGTACATGGGTTTTTTTGTTTGTTTGTTTGTTTTTCTTTTTTCAGAACAGGTTTTTGGAAATGTCTTGAGAAAAGAAACTGTAAAGCTTTTAGAAAGTCCTTATCATTGAAGATATAGTGCTTTTGCCCAGATGTGCTATCATAATAGATACATGAAGCACAAATACTGTACACAAGTAACACTTATGTAAGGAAATAAATCAGTTTTAGAATTACTATAATGTTGGGATTGAACATTATACAGCATATTTTACAATATTAAATATATGGATAATAATCTTGGGAAATATTCTTAATGATTACTTGTCTATCTGCCTATTTATTTATTCCTTTAATAAGGAAAAAATAAGCATAACATGTCATATACAGATGCGGAAATTTACAAAAATAAGGCTAAAACCCATTGTTCATTAAGAAGTACCATGATGATATTGAAGGAAAACTATATTAAAATATCTTCAATTTTGTTTGCTTTTTTTCCCCGAAATTTCTTTTTATATCTTTTACTTGTCTTTATCAACTCTAAATGAGAAAAATGCAGGTAAAAAATTGAAGTTATTCAAATTTATTTTTCCCACCAACATGTCATCATCATTGATTTTAACTGCATTTTACTCATATGTCTTTTGAATTTTAATTAATTACTCTTCTAGAAAACTCATTTTCACCATTATTTAACAAGAATTGTTTTCTAATTTTAATTATCTCAGCATTCAGTCATTCTTTTATTAATTTCAAAAGGTATATGAGTTCAGCTTTTACCTTGTAGGCTTTTCTTATCTCAACTGTAGATAAGGAATGACTTGAAATTAACGGTCTTATTATTCTAAAATGAGTGGGTATAGCATGTGATTGTAATTAGTAATTTCAGTATTATATAAAAGAGAAAAAAATTAAATAAATATTGTTTCTAAGAAAATAATTCCCAAACAACCATAGTACCACCACCACCAACAACAACTACATAAAAAGATACTTGACCTCTACTTTATGTGGGGTAACATTTTATTTTAGTGCACAGTTGATGTTTTTTTCTTTAATTAAAGTTTATGGGGGTGACAATTGTTAGTAAAATTACATAGATTTCAGGTGTACAATTCTGTAATACATCATCTATATATCACATTGTGATATATATATACACATTGGTGTATATATCCAATATATACATAACATTGGTTACACATTGGTAACCACTAAACTATTGTCTGTGTCTATGAGTTTTGTTTCTTCATTTGTTCATCTTGTTCCTTTGTTGTTTTCAGTTTTATATACCACATATCAGTGAAATCATATGGTTCTCAACTTTTTCTGTCTAACGTATTTTGCTTAGCATAATAATCTCAAGATCCATTCATGTTGCACATGGTACTAGTGCACAGTGCTAATAATATTATTCTTTTATTATTTAGCATAAATGCAATGTTTTGATTATAGTGTCCTCGTGGCTTTAAGTGACATTCAAATAATATATGCTGAGGTGAAAATGTTTAATGCAGTAGTTCCATCTGTCCCATAGTGATAAATTAACTGAAACGTTATCAAAAGACCTGTTTTCTGCTAATTTCTGTTACTTATTAGGAAATAAAGAATTACATTAGTTATCAGATAATGTTAGTTATAAGAAGATTTTAATATGTCACAAAATCCTTATATTTCTTCCTTTTTCTCAACTTCTATCAAAGCTACCCTTTTCAACTTACATCACCAGCACTATTTTATAGCCCATTATTAATTCATACTTAGAAGTACCAGGCCATAGCAATACCCTCAAAACGTAATGCCTTGTCTCCAAAGTTGTTTTTCATTCAAAACTCCAGCAAGGAGAGTATTGTCAAAAAAACGCTGTAATTTGTTTGGATATTCACAAATATAAAGTTTAAATACTCACAAAAATTCAATCTACTCATGCTGGTGTTAAAAATCCTCTATATATGGGAGTGAGGCAAACAATGGTGATTCAGAGTGTTTCATTCAAGTATTCCACAAGAACAATTAGAATATCCAGATAGTTTTTAATAGCCTTGTTTTTAAAAATAAATTTAGATTTACAAAAAAAAAAAAAGTATAAAAAATATGACAGAGAGTTGTCTTTGTCTTATTCCCCTTGGGCTGCTGTAGTAAACAATAGCAATTTTACTTTATAAACAACAGAAATTTATTTCTCACAGCTCTGGAGACTGAGAAGCCCAAGATCATGTTTCTGGCAGATTCAATGTGGTGACTGAAGAGGAGGGCTTGCATCCTGGTTTATAGAGGGTGCCTTTTCCTTGTGTCCTCCCATGATGGAAAGAGATAGGGAGCTCTGTGGGGTCTTTTTTACAAAAGCATTCATCTCACCCATCAGAGCTCTACCATCATGTCCTAAGTACCTCGTCTGCCTAATACCATCACCTTTGTGGGTTAGGACTTCAAACAGTGAGATTTCAGGGGACATAGTCAGACTAGAACACTCCTTACTTAGTTTCTCCTTTTATTATATTTTATGTTTTCATGTACACTTGTGAAAACTAAGTAACTATGAACTAAACTCCACACTTTATTTACAGTGCACATTTTCTACTAATGTGCTTTTCTGCCCCAGGATCCAATCCAGGATAGCACGCCCATTTAGTTGTGATTTTTTTCCTAGTTTTTCTAGTTTGTAAATGTCTCTCATTCTTGTCTTATTTCCCATGACTTTGGGTATCTCAAGGGTCCTGGCCATATATCTTATAGAATGTCTTTCAAGTTAGGTTTGTCTGATACTTTTCTTGTGACTAGACTGAAATTACAGGTTTCAGAAAAGAATACTGCAGAAGTGAAGAGTTCTCCTTATCATATCATAATGGGGTATATGATACCAAAGTGACTTATCATTGGTAATAAATTGATTACTTGATTAATAGTAATAGTAGATTACTTGACTTGATTAATAGTCAAGTAATATCTTGACTGTGAAGTTGGTATTTTTTTACTTCCATAAGCTGTTATTTGGAATTCAGTCATTGTGTCCTGTCCATACTAAAAGGTAGGGAGGGTTAACTCAACTTCCAAGAGGGCAGTATACCTACATATACGTTTTTTTGAATTATTCTGTAATAAACGTATGTCATTTTGCCCCATTTATTTATTAATTCAATCATTTATTTTTGAGAATATTTATGTATATTTACTTTATACTTTAGTCTACTCTCAGACCTAAAACTGGAACTAGTTACTTCTCCACATTTAGCCTCATTCATAAATGATAATATGCATAAATAGACATTAAATAATAAGAATATTAGGGAGAAATTCATCTCAAGCCAAATGTTCATAGTAGTGATAAATACTCATGAGTGCTATTTAATTATTTTCAAGATGAACAGAAAAGGGCAAAGTTTAATGATGAATGGTGTGGTATAGGTATCATAAAAATATAAAAGTGCTTAAGCTTACAGTATATGTTAAAACAATATGATATTTACTACAGCCTAAGTAATCTCTCTCCTCCCACCCCTCCCCCCCCCCCAGACACACACACTCTGTTTTTCCCTTGATTTTTAGTTTGGGTAGTTTCTATTGAAATATCTTTGAGTTCACCACGTCTTTCATCTTTTCTGTCAAGTCTACTGATGAATTCAGTAAAAGCATTAATTCTGTTACACTGTTTGTGATTTCTCTCAATTCTATTTGGTTCTTTCTTATAGTTTCCATGTATTTTCTGAAATTACCTATCTGTTCTTGTATGTTCCATTAGAGCTTTAAATATGTTAAACACAGTTATTTGAAATTCCTGTCTTGTTTTTCTGATATCTGAAATATTTTTCTCGTAATGACTTGTCTCTTAAGTGTTTTTTTTTGTGTTTTTTTTTCCCCACTTTGGCTTGCTTAGTAATTGTTTGTTGAAAGATAGACAATAGATAATAAGGGACGTTTTTCCATTATTGTTTGGAGAAGATAAAAAAGAGTTTGTGTGAATCTATTCAAGAATCAGATTGCGTGTGAAGTTTGTTGTTACTATGGTTACCAGAGTTAAATTTGTTGTTGCTATGGCCACCAGAGACCCAAATTCCTATAATAAGACATATGGTCCCTGACTTATAATGGTTAGACATTATTTTTTGGCTTAACATGGTGTGAAAGTGATATGCACTCAGTATAAAGTATACTTCAGATTTTGAATTTTGATCTTTCCCTGGTCTAGTGATACATGCTATAATGTTCTCTCCTGATGCTGGGCAGCAGCAGTGAGCCATAGCTCCCAGTCAGCTATGTGATCATGACAGTAAACACCCAATACTCCACAGTTACTGTGTTGCCGTTGTTTTTTGAATATCGTGTTTTATGTTTTCACATCCTTACATGTCTACAAAATGCCCATCTGTGTCTCCTGCTTCTGGTGAGAAGAAGAGGAGAGCAATTCCACTTGAGATGAAACTCGAGATAATTGCCCAGCATGAAGGTTGCAAGACACAATTACATAAATTACATGAGATATTCAATGCTTTATTATAAAATAGGCTTTCTGTTTGATGATTTTCCCACCTGTAGAGTAATGTAAAGGTTCTGAGCACATTTAAGGTAGGCTAGGCTAAGTTACGATGTTCTGTTGGTTAGGTGTATTCAGTATTAAGTGTATTTTTAATTTATGACATTTTTAATTTTTGAAGAGTTTATCAGGATGTTACCTCATCATAAGTTAAGGAGCCTCTGTATTTTGTTTTTGTCTCCCTAGTTTGGTTTTGGTCCCTTCATTGTACTGCTTCCCTGAAAATGTCTTTCTCTTACAGCTTTCCACTATTCTGTTCTGTTCCACTATTCTGTTCCACAGTTCTGTTCCACTATTAGTTTTCCTTGGGGCTTGTTAATGTGGTGGTAGAGAGGAAGGGGCATGAGGAGAGCATTTTATGATGTTCTGATTTTCTTGGATGATCTCAAGCCTCACGATGTGGACCTCACGAGTTGAGACTGTAGCCTTCCTTGTTTTTTCTTCCCCTCCTCCAAGGAAGACTTTCCTTTCCTTCTTCCTTCCTTCCTTCCTTCCTTCCTTCCTTCCTTCCTTCCTTCCTTCCTTCCTTCCTTCCTTCCTTCCTTCCTTCCTTCCTTTCTTTCTTTCTTTCTTTCTTTCTTTTTTTTTTTTTGGCCTCTCTTTTCTTTTTCTAGCTGCAGTGGCTGTCTACCAATGTCTTCAAACTAGTTTAAGTGTTCTATTTGCAGATTACAGCCTTAGTTACCTAAGAGGTATAAGAAAAATGGGACCAGGCAGAGTGTCTGTGGTGGCTTCCCTGGTCTCCCAACAGCTGCAGTGTGATGCAGTGTGAATTTTCCCCAGCAGAATAAATCTTTTGATCCATAAGTGAGATAAGGAGCATGGGTTTACATGGATTTGAGCAGTGGCTGTTTTTCCTCTTGTAAATGCAAGTTCCACAAGACTCTTCTGAGGGATAAAAGGTAGTTTTATTCCGATATGATTTGCAAATCAGAGAATGTAGCCTTCAGATAAACTGAAGGCACACTCTAAGGTGGCAAGAACAAGATGAGGGTTTTAAAGGCAAGAGTTGTGAGGAGTTGCTTATCAAAAGGATGGGTTGCTAGGGAAGCAAAGCTATAAACTTACATCATTCATGTTCTGATTGGTGGGGGGCAACTGATTTTCAAGGATCTGCTGACTCAGAGGGCAACCAGTGGGTTTGTGAGATAAGAATAGTAGGTAGTTTTAATGGACTCATGGTCAACAAGTGGAGTCATGGCATATGGCCAGTGGTTGGAGTCATAAGACATGGTCAGCAAAGGTGAGGAGCATAAGTCATGGGCCAACACCTCAGTTTCTCTTGGAAGTCTGCAAAATAAACTAGTATAACAAGTTTTGTAGTGAATCAGGCAACACAGACTGCAATCAGCCAGGTAGACAGAGTTAGAATTTAAACTACAAAATGGCCTAGTCACCTGGGCAAGGCCAGAGACAAAATTGCAAAAGGATCCAGATACGCTGTCACAAATTATGTTAGAATTCTCACCTCACCAACCAGCACCACGTAGGGTGAGGGAGGCTCAATTAATCCTGCTTTTGGGAGACAGGTGTATAGCTTTAAAGGAACTGCCCTATGACTCTGAATAGATCATCAACTTTACAAACCCATAGTAAGTTACACTTAAACTTTATCAATTCCTAAGAGTTTTTTGTAGGAAGATTAAATTTATGGCTTATGTAGTATCAGGGGGCATCTGCCACAAGTAAGCAAAAGCTCAAATTTTGCCCTGTAGTCACCATCCTCTGTGACCTAGGTTCTCTGATGGGTTCAACAAATGTCATTAATTGAAGTTTGTCCAGCTTCTGTTTTGTGAGTACGGGAGTGAAGTGTTTCTAGCTCTACGTGTCTGAGAAAAACCCTGATGTTGTGATGCTGTCAAATATTTAATGTGTGCTTGAAGTCATCAGATTGCTGAAAGCTAGTAAGGACTTGGGTAGCTAATATCCTGAGAAGTAGGAAAAACCAGAATTGCGAGTCCCATTTGGTGTCACTTTTCCCTCCCAGTAAATGATAAATGTGAAATATTTAAGTCTTAGTGAAGGAGGAATGAAAAAAACGACAGCTTCATCTAAAGGTAGTGAACAGGAGGGTAAAACTGCCCATTTTTGAAAGAAACCATCATGGGCAAACACTAAGAGCAAACATACATCAGAGATAGACTACTCATCATAGGAATCAAAGCCCACTTACAATTAATTTAAATTAAGTTGATCTATGATTGCTTTTGCCTCCAGCCTTGCTGTCAGCCTGAAGCCAAATTAAATCCTCAATGGGGCAACATAAGCCAGAGCTTTGAGTTATCTACATGATTTTTCATAAACAATATCAATCTCTCCATCTAAATGACTAAATCTATAAAAACATAGCACTTGCTCCAAAAACGTGAACACAGAGTTGAACAGCAGAAAGAGAATGAAGGAAAATAAAAATAGTAAAATTATTAAATACAAATTTTAATAGTATTATACACAATATGTTCAGGAAAATTAAATGCAAAATGAAGAATGTAAGCAGAGAACCAACAACTATATAAAAAAAGCAAACAAATGTCCCAGAGTTATAAAATACGATAACTAAGATTAAGAATTCAGTGAATAGATACTCAGGAGTGGAATTGTTATATCATAAGGTTGTTCTATTTTTCATTTTGGGGGGAACCTCCATACAGTTTTCCACAGTGGCTGCACCAATCTGCAATCCCACCAACAGTGCACGAAGTTCCTTTTTCTCCACATCTTCGCCAACACTTGTTTGTTGATTTATTGATGATGGCCATTCTGACAGGAGCGAGGTGCTATCTCATTGTGGTGTACCTAGAACATATTATACTAAGTGAAATAAGTCAGACTGATGAAGACAAATACCATATAATCTCACTTATATGTGTAATCTAAAAAGCAGAATAAATGAGCAAACAAAACAGAAATAGACTCAGAGATATAAGGGAAAAAAACAACAAAACAAAACCTGATGGTTGAAAGATGGCAGGAGAAGGTGAAGAGATTAGAAGGTACAAATTAGTAATCACAATATAGCACAGATATATGAGATATAGTTTGGGGAATATAATCAACAATGTTTTAAAGATTATTTAGGGTGGTCACTGGACTTATCAAGGGATCACGTCATAGACTGTGTAAATGCCTGCACTGTATACCTGAAGCTGAAGTAGAATAATACTGAATGTCAACTATAAATAAATTAATCATATATATATATATATATATATATATATATATACACACACACACACACATATGATTTATAAATCATATAGTCACAGGATGTGGAGTACAGAATAGGGAATAGAATCAGTGGAATTGTAACAGCTATATACGACGTCAGAAGGGTAGTAGACTCTTGGGGGGCGGTGGTTATCACTTTGTGAGGGATGTAAATGTCTAACTATTATGTTGCTTTGTATATCTGAAACTAATTTAAAAAAGTAATTCAATGAAAGAATTTCAAAGGTGATTAGAGGGAGCCTAAGAGAGAATTAGTGAACTGAAGACAGTTCAAAAAAATATAAACACTCTGAAGCACATAGAGATTGAAGGATGAGACCTAAGAAAAGAGGCTACCAATGTGCACAAACCAGCATAAAAGTAATTCATGCAGGAGAAAAATAATACCTCATGGCAGCTCAGAAAAATAGGAAAGAAAGAAAATGTTAAAAGATTGTGGGGGAACATATGTATGATAAATATAAATAACTATTGACTATATAGATAAAAACATTCACCTGTTGAGCTCAAATAGATGAGGAGTCAAAATATATGATAGCAGCATAGCAGGCAGGAGAGAGATAAAAATAATAAGATTCATGAGCCCTGTTTAATGTTACCTTTCCCTGCAAACTTATTGCTGAATTCAAAATGGTGGCTAAAATGTCAGTAAATTAAAGCTTAATCTAGATTCACAGGTATGAAAGATGCCTCTTGATCTTCCAATAATAGAAAATGATAATAGAAAGTGATCATGTGTATAATATCAAGAATAATCTTATAATCCTAAAATACCACAAAAAGTAAAGGCATGCTTAACCAAATGCTAACAAAGGGGAAATTCTAATAGCATGATTATTAATCAATCAGGAAGATGTCAAGAACACAGAGGTAAAGGAACATAAATAGCTATTAGGTATAAACCAATAAGTGATAGGTCTAACCCAAATATATAGGAATTGCATTAAATCCACTATGCTTATATAGAGACAAAAAGATAGCTTGCATTATTTAAGAATCAGAGAAGTACACTTTGAAGCAAAAGTAAAAACAGAACAAAAACACTAATAAAACATTTAATTCCACAACCTTTCCAGTAGCCAGTCATAACCACTCAGAAAACATAGTGGAATTAAATGGAATGGCATTCACAGTCATATTGAAAAAAAAAAAAATTAATACTCCTATGACATCATGTGAGAAATATCCAAGACCATTATGAATAAATCTCTAAAACAGCAGTTTCCAAAATGTGCAGTGGAGTTTGTTAGAGGCATATGGTATCCCAACAGACTGAATTCAGAAACGTAAAAGAAGACATCAAAGATCTGTAAAAACTCAAACCAATGCTACTCTTCTCACTATGTTCTGTTTTGTTTTGTTTTGGAAAATATTGCTACTGTTTTCATAAAACATGCTAATATGTTAAAATGTGATAAGTTTAAAATGCTATTTTAAATGAATTAATCTATTAATATGTTTTAAATTTCACAATTTTAATTCCTAACAAAATGAATATTATTATATATAATGCAAAGTAGTCCTGAGCCCCAAATTCCTGAATAGTACTACTCTAAACAGCTGACAACAAACATAAAAGGAGATGTAATATTACTATTCTAGATACATGTTAAAAGTGTTGTTTCTCAAAAATGGGTTCTATATTCTTTTCTTTAGAAACATTCTACTTTATCCTCAAATTTACATGTGGGCAGACAGAACTATTATTAACTCAGATAGTTTTGAAAAGAAGATTAAAGATGAAATTCTTGCCCATTGGGAAAAAAAAAAAAAAAAAAGCTGGTTTCTGAAATCCAGAACCCAGAGAGATACATCGGTGTAAAAATATTTTAAAAGCCTACAACCTTAAAAGTGTACAGCCTCAAAACTGGCTTTCCAATATGTTAGGAGAAATATGGTAGGGCAAAGAGTTGGGGTAGCTTAAAAAAGTTATTTGCAGAAGACTTTAAAAAATCTTTCTTAAAATCAAAATTATCCAGTTTACATTTAGTCAGCAAATAATTATGATCAATTTGAAGAAGCAATAATAACACAAAAACAATTAAGAGCTATACATTTTTAAATTCCATTGCTTTCCTTAGAAAGGAATTCTGATACCGTATCTAGATGAACACTTGTTGCTATAAAGGAAATTGAATCATAATTAAAATATTTGGATTACCTAAACTTTAAGAGTCTTTTTAACCAAAACTATTTATATTCTTTCCACATTCATCATTTTTTATTCTTTCTATATTCATCCCAATAGCTCCACCATGATTTACAGAGTGCTGTTTTTTAATCTCATTGAATGATGAAAAATATATAGCAGAAAAAAAATAAAACTGATTATTAAACCAAAAGCAATCCAATAAAATAATCAAGGTTTTACCTAGAAGGGGAATGGGGACAAGGGAACTCTAACTGGCCAGTAAGACATACATTAAACACTTTTAAACAAAGTGTTTGCTTGAAAATAATAATGAAAATATAGTACTGATGATCAAAAATGAAAAAGTTACTAGTCAGCATTTTCTCTGAGGTTTCAAAAGCTTCCATGTAAAGTACCCCTGCACATATTTTGGATAAGTACTAGAGCTACAGAAAGTCTCATTAACATGTTCTTGTTAACCAAACCATGTTTGGCACTGACTGCGAGAAAGTTCAATGAGAAATTGTCACATTTGAATTATCATTATAAAAATAAATTTAAAAAATGGTTTGATATTTTTAGAGTACATAAATACTAAGAAAAATTCTGTTTCCCATTCAGAAAGAATTTCTTTCCATTCAGATTGAAGCTTACTTGTGCTCTCGACCATCACCTCCTAGTTCCTAAGGCATCATACATACATGTTGGGATTTTCTATATAATTGTGATAGTTGTAATAAAATTGTGAACTTTGGAAATCCCATTAAATATGCACTTGAATAATAATAATAATTTGAATTACATGTAACTTGTACCTCAATTAAGCTGCTTAAAAAATTTCATGTGATTCTATGAAGGGTTTAGCATTGAGTTATTTATTCATGCGATTGAATCCTAGATTCTATAAATATGAAAATATTTTGAATGAAAGAGAAACTTACCAAATACCACTTAACATTCTTTTTTTATATGACGATATAGTTGTCAATCCTAAACATGTGGAAAAGAGTTGTGAAAGTTCAAGCATGATTGTGCCTATTCAATGGCTTATTATTTCAGTCTTTTTTTTTTTTTTGGTAAAACAAACTAAGCTGATTTAAGATTGATGGTGAACACGTCAGCTGTGAATATCTTCATTTTTCTTTCATATTCTCTGTGAGGACGATCTCAATTTATATTATATCATTCAATTGAACTTTGTACATGGAGCTGTCTTGACTTATCTTGAAAACTGTTTTTATTTGCCCCGATATATACCCACAGGAAGGCTATAGCTCAGTGTTATTGGGCTAGTTGAGGTGTGAGATTCCTGAAAGGACACTACAATCCTTGAGAAAAATATATTAATATTATAATTATGATTTTCTTGATTTCAATTAGTCATCATACTTCATTATATTTATTCTGGAAAATTAACCAGAGATGCTATACATGCCAAATCTACATGTACTCCAAAATGAATGTAAGCAAGCATTGTTACTTGAGCCTGTAACAGATTTCCTTTAGGGTTAAGTGGCTTCCCCTAATATTTGACAGATTAGTGCTAGTGATTCTGCATATTCTGATTAGTATTTGGTGCTTTTGAACTTATATAAGCATATGATTGCATACATTGCTTTTTCTGAGTTTAGAAGGCAAAACGATCTTCACAAACAAGGGCACTATGCATTTTTATCAGCTTGCTTAAAAAAATAGACTGACAATATATTTTCATTTTGTTTTTCAAGGTAAAGTACATGTTCTAGGGTGAGAAAAGAAACAGGGAGCAGATATTTCCTTGAATTGATAGACATGACATTTGTGCAAGTAGGTAGATAAAATGATTCACAAAAATGGACTAAAAAAGAAAAAGAGGAAATATAAAAGCTGGAACTAATGCTATCAACCCAATCTGTTACCTGAGCTCACAAGTTAAACACAGTGAGGAATGCAATATCAGCATTTCTCCAGGAGAGTGGAACGCTATAAATATCCACTGCATGGGAGTGATATTTGACCTATAAAGAACCACCATCCCAACAGTGCTTGCTGCAGAAATTGGATAATGGTTGTCTGCAAAGAGGCAGAATTTCTTTGGAGTCTGGGCTGAACAGAGAAGTAAGTCCTGTGTAAAATGGCAATAAAATATGTTGTGAATTGTCAAGTTTGGACTGACACATTTTGTTCATTATGCATTTTCAAGATCTACCAGATTTAGCCCAGCATTCTTAGAACTCTCCTAATAGAAACCGTGATATTTCAATTCCAAATTGTACTAAAACGCTAGTTGAATATTGCAATGCCATAAAAATTTATAATCCTAATTGATGAAAGGCACTGTTATTTCCTATTTCAAAGCATGTGTTCGTGCTTCAGTGCTTGTGATACCGTAAAACACAATTTATAAAATATTGACAGGCTTATCTTTGTTTTGGTTTGTTTGATTGTTTCTGTTTTTGTTTGGTCAGAGAAATGCTAATGGCACTAATAACCCTAGTCCAGTCTTTTCTCCACTGCAGAAAACTCTGTTGATTTTGTGTATATATATATATATAGAGAGAGAGAGAGAGAGAGAAACTCTGTTTTTCACACTTTTCACAGAACATGAATAACATTTGTATTATGCATCAGTCTAAGGGCAACAGATTTATTCAAAGGTTATTTACCATGTTCATTTCTGAAACAATCCCTGCTGTTTCTCTGTTAGTAACACTGTGACTGCTGCTACCTGAACTTTTGATTTTAATTTATTTTACTTCCATCCTTCCTGAAAAATTATTTTAGCCATATACACTTTAACAAGTGTCCATTTTCTGTCAAATTTATATTATTCTGTTTTATGCAATAATGTTTTATCATTAATGAAAAAAATCAAAATTATTATTTCAAGATTCATCATAATTTCTCCTTAGTTGACGAGATAAACAGGTTAAGATTGTTGTGTATCGATAAAAGTGTTGCTATGGCTATAGCTACAATAAACGATAAGATAACATTCATTTGTAATGCCAAAGCTCACAGAGAACAACTGTTCCTATTTGGTGAATGCATTTTCATATTTTTATAATATTTCCCATCCAGTCTGAAAATATAAGCTAGAAGAAAGCAAATCACGAAACAGTTGTTGATGATTTGAAAGTGGCAGAGAAATTGTTAGGACAAGAGGATATAAACTGCACAGGAGAGTAGATTTTAAAAGGTCTATGCTTTCCAAATCCAGTCTAGGATGCATTAACATTTAATTCTGTGTTTATAATCGGGTGATCATACACGATTTTAAAAATTTAAAGTTTACTTGAAAAACTACAATTACAATTAATTTGTATATTATACAATTGCATAAATATACAATTAACACATGTTGATTTCTTTGATTACAACTTTTTCTTTTATTTGTTTGCCTTTTTAAATGTCTTTCTAATTGTTTTGCTTTTGAATTATGTGTAGCTATTCTTGGCCACTTTCTAAACTTTGTAAAAGAACAATCTCTCATCAAGTTTGGCCATAATTTATCAGGACTTTTACATTTAGTAAAATGACAGTTCCAGGAATGTCAAAGTAGTTTAAATACGTCAGTACTATGGACAGTGTTATTATTCTTTTTGTATTATTGAGCACCAACGGAATGCAGGTAATTTTAATAGTGATATCTATCTATATCTCTCTATACATCTGTATCTATGTATAGATAGAAATAGATACTTAGATAGATATAGATATGTATTTAGACAGATATACATGGTAGGCATTATTTATTTATTTATTTATTTCCTTTTACATATCATTCTTGAAGAATTTAAACTACTTGGTTAGGATTACTAAGATGATAAATGGTGAACCAATATCTAACTCTGGTTTGTGGCTCCAAAACTATTGTTTGTAACCTGCTGCCTCCCTCTGTACACTCTCCCTGGTAGGTAAATTAATGTCTCCCTGGAAGTTAAGTCGTCTACATCGAGGACACCATCTATATTTTGTTCCTGTCTCAGATCCTAGGTTTATTTTCTCATCAGTATCAGTTATTCTTCTTATTGTCATCTAGTTAAGTTCTCAAACAACACCTAAGTGGTGAAAGGTGTAGTAAATCATTTAGGAAATAATTAGCAAATGTAGATGTGTGTGTGGACACACACTTGCACGTACACCTCTACACATTTTTAAAATATATTTTTATTTTTCAATTACTATTTTCATACAATAATTATATTAGTTTCTGGTGTAAAACTAAGTGATCTGACAATTATACAACTTACAAAGGGATACAGTACCCTGATTAATCCAGTACCACTTGGCACCTTACATAGTTATTACAATACTACTGACTATATTGTCCATGTTATGCTCTACATCCCCATGACTGTTTTATAACTATCAATTTGTACCTCTTACTCCCCTCTGCTCTTTACTCATTGTCTCATCCACGCACCCCAGTTGGCAACCATCAAAATGGTCTCTGTATCTAGCTTGTTTCTTTTGTTTATTCATTTATCTTGTTTCCTAGATTGCACATATGTGTGGAATCATATGGAATTTGTCTTTCTCTGTCTAACTTACTCCAACTAGCACAATACCCTATAGGTCCATCCATGTTGTTGCAGATGGCAAGATTTCATTCTTTTCAATGGCTGAGTAATATTCCATTGTATATATGCACCACCTCTTTATCCATTCATCCACTGATGGGCAGCCAGGTGCCTCCATATCTTGGCCATTGTAAATAATGCTGCAATGAACATGTGGATGCGCATACCCCTTCTAAGTAGTGTTTTAGGTTTCTTCGGATAAATACCCAGAAATGTGATTACTGGGTGTTTTTTGTTTCTTGTTATAGCCTTTGTTTTAAAGTCTATTTTGTCTGGTACAAGTATTGCTACCTCAGTTTTTTGTTGTTGCTTGTTTGTTTTCTTTTCCTTTTTCATGAAATATATTTTCTATCCCTTTCCCTTCAGTCTCTGAGTGTCTTTTGATCCGGAGTGAGTCTCTTTTAGGAAGCATATGTCTCTTGTCTTGTTTTCTTATCCATTCAGCCATCCTCCATATTTTGATTGGAGCATTTAATCTATTTATATTTAAAGCAATTGTTGATAGATATGTAGTTATTGTCATTGTATTATTTATATTATTTACCTTTTTTTTACCTTCTTTTAAAATAAATCTCTTTAAAATTTATTGTAATACTAGTTTAGTGTTGATTAACTACTTTAGCTTTTTCTTGTCTGGGAAACTCTTTATCTCTCCTTTGATTCTATATGATAGCTTTGCGGGGTAGAGAAATTTAGGTTGTAGGAAGTTGCTTTTCATCCCTTTGAATATTTAATGCCAATTCCTTCTGGCCTGCAAAGTTTCTGTTGAGAAATCAGTTGACAGTCATATGGGAGCTCATTTGTAGGTAACTAACTGCTTTTTTCTTGTTGGTTTTAAGATTCTCTCTTTGTCTTTAACCTTTAGCATTTTAATTATGAATTACCATGGTTTGGGTCTCTCTGGGTTCATTTGTTTGGGACTCTCTGTGCTTCCTGAGCTTGAATGTCTATTTCCTTCACCAGATTAGGGAAGTTTTCCATCATTATTTCTTCAAATACGATTTAATTTATCGTTCTCTCTTCTCCTTTTGGTACCCCTATGATACAAATGTTGCTGTTCACACAGCAATTGGAGGGATTGACCCTCTGGCTGATTGGTTGTGAGGACTGGCTGTGACTACAGTGGAGGAGCTGTTGTGCAGGGGCTGATCCTACAGAGCAGGATTTGCTCTAGCAAGGCTGTGGTGCCTGCCTAGTCTGACCTTTGGGTGTATCTTATGTGGAGCTAGTTGGCTGGTGTTCTGGTGTGGTCTGAAGCTGGCCACCAAGTGCATTTGTTCTAGTGCCTTTTGGCAGGAGCTCTGTTGTAGGCCAAGTTAAGGCACTGCCTGTGTCCTGACCAAGGTCATTTGGTGTGAGCTACAAAGTGATCTGCAGATAGTTGCCACTTGTGCTGGTTTGGGAGGTGCCTGGGAGAGACTAAACTGTGCATCAGGGCTTGCTACCATTATTGCCAGACTTTGTGCTGCTCAGCAAGACATATGAGGCATGCTGAGGCCAAATGTTGCTTGCTCAAGTCTCACAAACGTTTGAGAGATTTTAAGAAAGTCTGCAGCATGAGGCAAAACTGGCCATTTGTATGGAAAACCATTAGAAGCAGCTTTGGTGGACCTGCAAGTTGGGTGGGTAGGGTAGGGTCTGAAGAAATCAAGCAGAGAGAACAGCTTTGTCCACATTGATAGAAATTCAGCTATGGTGGCAGCCTGTGTCTGCATGCCAGGAGCAGGGAGGACTCAACAAAGGAACAAAATGGTGCCTGCCAAGACAGAGCTGCCCCTCTAGCCCTTACTTTGAAGCCACATAATTCAGTTCTTCCCTGTATGTCCCTGGCACTTTTTGAGCTGTTGCCCCAGTACTGAAACTCAGAGCCAGTGAGTAAGTCTGTGCATGGGCCCCATCAGTGAGACTTCCATCAGTGAGTAAGTATGTGTGTAGGCCCCTTAAAAGGAGTGCCTGGGACTCCAGCCACTCTCCATCTCACTCAGTCACAATCTCTGCTGGTTTCCACAGCCAGAAGTCATGAGGACTTTTCTTCCCAGTGGTGGAACCCTGAAATGGGATGTCTGGTTTGGGGCTGGGACCCCTCGCTCTTCAGGGTGGACCTTTGTGACAGAGCTATCCCTTCCGAGTTTTAACTACCAACTGTTGTGGGAAAAGCTGATTTCACATCTCAGGACTCCTACCAGTCTCCACATGGCTTCTTCTGTATGTTTTTAGTTGTAGGCGTTCTGTTCAGTTAGACTTCAAGCTATTCTCAATGATTGTTGTACTGCAGTTTAGCTGTAATTTTGATGAGGTTATGAAAGGAAGTGAATACAACATTTACCTACTCTGCCACCTTGAACAGAACTCTCTCCACTCATACACATTTAACAGTGGCAGTTAGGGTTCATTTGCTATGGAAGTTTTTTTACAGGACCAAAATGACAATTTTTAAAAATCTAAGATTTATTGCTGGAAAATGAGACCACATAGAAACACATTAAATAAATAAGAATAATCATATTCAACAGCTGGCTCACAGCAGGGGTTCAAAAAACCTGGATGCAATCTCCAATCATCCTTCCTCTGCAGGACACCATGATGTGTTTTCTCTTTTGGGTTAGAGATCATTATGTTGTTCATGAAACACTTTGAAATTCAAGAGTCCACAACAAAGTATAGACCAGGAGTTATAACCTGTAGGTTACATAGGCTTAATTTTAATATATAGAGGGTGCCAAAAAATGTATACATATTTTAAGAAAGGAATGAACTGTATTAAAATTGCAATACTCAATATATACCAGTAACAAAAGAGGAATAAAAGTCACATTTGACTTCTGCAATTACAAGAGGTGCTCAAAGTGGTTACCATCAGCGTCCAGACACTTCTGATTATGGCAAACTACTGCTTAAGCAATATTGACCAAAGTGTCCACTTGTACACATTTTTGGGGCACCTCCGGTATAACCTACCCAATGACAGCCCTCTTGTAGCTCTCACAGAAACCACATGGAAATCATCAACCTCTGTTATTGATAACTATGCTGATAAGCTTAAACTGGGCTTTGTTCTAGTGGATTTAAAGTAACATTATTAATTCATAACTTCATGCCTTGACTAGAGATAGGGATTAGTGTCACACAGTACATCCTTTATTTCAGTAAAGTGGCACAGGATGATTACAGATCTCTAGAGTTAATGTTTGTTAATTCACAATATTCATATCTTAATATATACTTTTTAGCTGATACTGTGAAGCAAACCTGATTATGTACAATTTACTCTTTCTCACAGACCCTAGCCTAACAGTTTTCCCCATCCCTGAGACTGACATACCCAGTAATCATGAAATTCATATATGTGATTTCTTGTTTTAATTTATATAGGAACATTTTTATAGAAATTGTCTAGTTTCCAACTTTTTGTCAGGAAGTCCTTTTTGTTTTGTTTTAATTTTTATATGAAATGTTACTTGGTACTTCATTATGTATAATAGATTAAAAAGTGAACTTATCTATCCCATAAGGGGAAAGGTAAAGGGATTTCTACCCCTACTTCCTCCACACCCCCATTCCTTAATGACCCCTGAAGAAGCAAATCCTAAAACTTCATGAGTCACAGCTTGAAAATCACTGCTTTGAGCCAATCCTATTGTACAGAATCTGAAACTGAGACACACTGAGGTTAATCTTTATTTGCAATGATAAATGGCTTGTTGCTGATGATGGTAAGAACCAGATTTTCTATCTGGCCTCTAAGTGTTCTTCTCAAATGGAAGTATCAACAGCTGTCCAATTGACATGCAGATAATATTTTCTTATAAATAGTAATAATAATTTGTATAGATCAAAGTTAATAGGTGATTATCATTAAAATATTAACTTAAGCAGATTAATTATGCTTCCATAAATTTGTGTGATCTGCTAATTTGCATAGCTAATATTCTGTGTTAGGTCAAACATAAATACATATTCAGCTTGTGGAAAAGTATCATAAGCTTAAATAATTAGTATCTAAATATTTACTGCTATCTCTTATTGATGTTAATATCCATGCGCCAGTCTCATTTTATTGTCTGTGCTAAATGCTTCTTAATATTGTGTTTACTTCATTAGCATTTGTTTTCTTCCATAGGGATACATGAAATAATGATGTTATTTTAAAATGGATGATTTCTTAGTTATGTATGTATGTATGTATGTATGTATGTATTCCTCTGTGGATTTTTGCTGCATTTAGCTTTTATGAGTTCTAATGATAGATGGAATTATTGTTTGTAATTATTTGGTTTCCCTCTCTACAGGCAGTGAAAAGTACAAGTATGTTCAGTTTATTCTATCACAGAGCACACTAATCAACCTATATCTATAACATGCTGCCACATTATACAAACCTGACTATTGCAATTTGGATTGCCAAAATTCTCATTGAAATCAGCCTTGGCCAAGTGACTTGCCAGGACCACAGAATGTGAACAGAAATTACATACTTTTAAGTGGCATTGCCTTTTTGGCCATTCCCTTTCTTCTCTCTACAACAACAGGCTGTTGCCCAGCTGAGTGTGACTCCTTCATCCTGGGCCATAGCATAAAGACTTCTGAGCAAGTTGGAATTAACTTATAGCAAACATAAACTACAACCAAGAAACAGACTTATGTTGAGTATCTTTTCATATATATGTTGGCTGTTTGCATGTCTTCTTGGAAGAAGTGCCTGTTCAGGTCCTCTGACCATTTTTGAATTGGATTCTTTGTTTTTTGTTGTTGTTGAGTTATATGAGTTCTTTATAGTTTGGATATTAGCCCCTTTTCTGAGTTGTTATTTGTAAATATCTTCTCACATTTGGTTGGTTGCCTCTTTGTTTTCTTGACAGTTTCTTTTGCTGTGCAGAAGCTCTTAAGTTTCATATAGTCGCATTCATTTATTTTAACTTTTATTTCCCTTGCCTTTGAGGTCAAATTTATAAAATCCTCTATCAACCCACGGTCTATAACTTTAGTACGTATTATTTCTTCTATGCAATTTATTGTTTCAGGTCTTATGTTTAGGTATTTGATCCACTTTGAGTTGATTTTGGTGGATGGTGAGAGATAGCATTCTTGTTTCATTCTTTTTACAAGGCTTTCCAATTTTTCCAGCACTATTTTAAGAAGAGGTTTTCTTTTCTCCATTTTATGTTTCTGGCTCCTTTGTCAAAAATTATCTGCCCATGTGTATGTGGGTTTATTTCTGAGTTCACATCTATTCAATTGCTCTGTGTGTCAGTTTTTCTGCCAATACCATATTGTTTTGATTATTGTCACTTAGCTTTATAATTTGAAGTCAGTGAGTATGTTATCTCCAGCCTCGTTCTTTTTTCTCAAAATTGCTTTGACTATTTGGGGTCTTTTGTGTTTCCATACAAATCTGATAAATTTTTGTTCTATTTTTTTAAAAATGCCATTAGGATTTTTATGGGAATTGCATTAAATCTGTATGTTAGTTTGGGTAATATGGACATTTTAACTATGTGGATTCTTACAATCCATGAACATGAAATATCTTTCCATTTCTTTGTGTCTTCTTCAACTTATTTTAATAATGTATTGTAGTTTTCCGTATATAAGTCCCTCACATTCCTTTTTAAGTTTATTCCTAGGTATTTTATTATTTTTGTTACAATTGCAAAATAAATTGTTTATTTTTTTATTTCTTTTTTCTGAAATTTAATTATTACTCTACAGAAACACAATGGATTTTTGTACATTGATTTTGTATCCTGCAACTTTACTGTATTTGGTTATTGTTTCTAATAGTTTTTCAGTGGAGTACTAAGATTTTCTATATAAATAATCATGTCAGCTGCAAAAAGTGACAATTTGACTTTTTCATTCCCAATTTGAATGTCTTTTATTTCTCTCTCTCTTTCCTGATTGTTCTGGCTATGACTTCCAATACTACCATGTCTCCCCAAAAGTGAGACCTAGCTGGATCATCAGCTCTAATGTGTCTTTTGAAGTAAATATTAATATAAGACCTGGTATCATATTATATTATATTATATTATATTATATTATATTATATTATATTATATTATATTATATTATATTATATTACATTACATTACATTGTATTATATTGTTTTGTTATGTTATGTTATGTTATATTATATTACATATCACTCAGTCTTACATTAAAATAAGACGGGGTCTTATATTAATTGTTGCTCCAAAAGGTGCATTAGAGCTGATGGTCCGGCAAGGTCTTATTTTCGGGGAATCATGGTGTATTGGTGACAGGAGGCATCCTTGTCTAGTTCCTGATCTTAGAGACTCAAATTCACTAATTATTGGGGAAATGCAAATAAAAATCACAATGCAAATAAAAACCACAGTGAGATATCACATCACCCCAGTTAGAATGGCTATTATCAACAAGACAAATAGTAACAAGTGTTGGAGAGGCTTTGGAGAAAAAGGAACCCTCATAAACTGTTGGTGGGAATGCAGACTGGTGCAGCCGCTATGGAAGGCAGTGTGGAGGTTCCTCAAAAAAATTACGAATAGAATTACCATACGACCCAGCAATCCCTCTCCTGGGTATCTACCCCAAAAATCTGAAAACATTTATCCATAAAGACACTTGTGCTCCAATGTTCATTGCAGCTTTGTTTACGGTGGCCAAGACATGGAAACAACCAAAATGTCCTTCGATAGATGAACGGATAAAGAAGTTGTGGTATATATACACGATAGAATACTCTCCGGCGGTAAGAAAAGATGATATAGGAACATTTGTGACAACATGGATGGATCTTGAGAGTATAATGCTAAGCGAAATAAGTCAGACAGAAAAAGCAGAGAACCCTGTGATTTCACTGACATGTGGTATATAAACCAAAAACAACAAAAGAACAAGACAAACAAATGAGAAACAAAAACTCATAGACACAGACAATAGTTTAGTGGTTACCAAAGGGTAAGGGTGGTGAGGGAGGGAGATGAGGGTATGGGGGATCAAATATATGGTGATGGAAGGAGAACTGACTCTGGGTGGTGAACACACAATGGGAATTATAGATGATCTAATGTAGAATTGTACACCTGAAATCTATGTAATTTTACTAACGAATGTCACCCCCCAAAATTTAAAAAAATCACAATGAGATACCACCTTATACCAGCTAGAATAACTATGATTAACAAGACATGTAACAACAAGTATTGGAGAGGCTGTAGATAAAATGAACCTTAACAGTGGGGGTGGTAATATAAACTCATAAAGCCATTATAGAAAACAGTATGAAGGATGCCTCAAAAAATTAACAGAAATAAGATATAACCCAGCAATCCCTCATCTGCGTATCTACCTTCAGAATATGAAAATATTTATCCATAAAGATATAAGTACTCCTATTTTTACTGCAGCATAAACACAGTGGCCTAGACATGGAAACAACTGAAATGTCTTTCCATAGATGATTGGATAAAGATGTGGTACAAATATACAAGGGATACTACTCAACCATTGGAAGAGATGAAATACTTTCTTTTGAGACAATATGGATGGATCTTGATATTATCATGCTAAACAAAGTGAGTCAGACAGAAAAATCAAGAACTATATGATTTAACTCATATGAGAGATATAAAACTGAAAGGAACCAACAAACAAAAGACAAATAAGTAAGCAAAAACTCATAGACCTGGACAACAGTTTAATGGTTACCAGAGGGTAAGTGTGGAGGGGGATGGTAGAAGAGGAAAAACGGAGTCAAATATATGTGATGGGAGGAAAATTGACTTTGGGTAGTGAACACACAAATCAAAATATAGATCATGTATTATTACATACATTGAAATCTATGTAATTTTACTAACCAATGCCACCCCAATAAATTTAATGAAAAATTAAAAATGTAAACTGAAAGAAAGACCAGCAAATTTAAGAACAAGTGTCTGCCCTGGTAATCATATGCACTTGAAAGAACACATCAGGAAAGGCCGCCACTGAGGGTAAAATTTCAATCAGTTATCAGCTCTCAGGCTGTTGTCCAGAATAGAGAAAATAACTGAAATACTCAATAATTATGTCGCCAATCTAGGATGGAAAATTCTGCTACCATTACAAATTATACTTCAGGAGGAAGTTTGTGGGGATGGGAAAACATACCTTTTATGTTAAGCAAAAAAAAAGTATTGCATCACACATTTTAGTTTTAAATATCATCAGAATAAAACTGTTAGAAATTTGTTTACAAAGTGTTTATCTACAAATACAAAGTGTTTATCTTTGGTTGGTGAAATTATAGCTGAGCAGTTTTTGTATATATATATATATTTTTTTTTTAGATTTGTGGTATTTCCAAACATCCTTAAGTTTCTGTAGTGACTATGTGTTACTTCCATAATTAAAACATTTTTAAATGTTAAACAACAGAAGTGGCTTAATGTGTTATTCACTGAGATTTGGGCATGACTTATTTCCACAGAATAATTTTTAAAAAATGATTAATATGAATATATTTAGTGAATGTATATTTTTTGTCAGGCATTTTTAAGATGATGAAAGAAAGCTGTTAACATGACAGAAAATCCACAGCTCTTTTTCATGGAGCTTATATTCTTGAGGGAGAAACAAACAATAAGCAGGTAGACAAACAAAAGGAAAGATAATTTGGAGAATGGTAGGTACTGTTGATAATACATAACAGTGGGCCTTTGGAAGTGGGGATTTGTAGGACTTAAATACAGTGATCAGGAAGGCATGTCTAAAGGACATGAAGTTTGAGTTAAAATGTGAATAGCAGGAAGAAACTAACAACATGACGTCTGAGGGCACAAGTTTCTAGTCAGGGTTTGCAGAAAATCCGAAGACTGGAAAGCAGGACTAGGCAACGTGAGTAGAACAGTAACAAAGCCAGTAGGCATGTGGTGAGCTAGGAAGGCAATGGTATAGGATGTATTAGGAGAGATAGCAGAGGCCACGTGACATCAGGCCTTGTTGGATTCAGGAAGGAGTGTACAGTCTATTCTTAGGCGAGTTTACAATAATCAACTCAAGCTTGTAACATGCTTTCAATACATTATACATCAATGATATCATTGATACAATACATTCTGATTACCATCAACTTTATCCATTGAATTCTTAGTTCCTGACCTGTTTGTAATCTCTTAATTTCATTTTAAACTTTGGCCATTATACCTTAGGCTATGCCAATGATATTGAGGGATTTCTTTTATACTAGAGTGCATATTCACCCAATATCCATTTTTGTCACTGAACACTCCAGTTCAATCTACCCCCATCTCTAGGGACCGTCTCAGGTATCAATCCCCATGGTTAACTAGCAAGCCTAATGAGTCTGCCCTCATGTTACAAAAAAGAAATACAAAAGCTATTATTTTTCTTCTTGAGATGTTCTCAAAGAGAGAACATTTCTGGTTTTATTCAGAAACACATTCTCTCTTTAGATGGTGGAGAATCAGCATCTAAGTTTTAGGATTGGCTATTAAAACAAACAAACAAACACAAACAAAATACAAGATAGTGGACATCAATCCTTTCTTCTGCATATGGTTACTATAAACTCAAAATGTTTTGTCTCCAGCATTTTTTTTGAAAATGAGAAATCAAATTTCTATTAGTTTAGAGTATAATAATAGCTAAAACTAAGGTGACAGTTATTTAATTAATTACAAAAGGTTAAGAAAACTTTATTTTCTCGTCAAAAGTTCCTGGATTGGAGTAAAAATTGTGTCTTCACATGCAGGCTTTGGCAACTTATTTAATAACACTGGTAAGTATCCCTTTTCTCTGTGTATGTAATTTTGACATTCCAATATTTATGTCATTCAGGAATACATGTACCAGAAACTAAAAATTCAAGGCCAGATTATATTTATGTGGAAAAGCTGGATTAGACTGGAGGATTATTTTAGAATTGAAGGACATATGTTACTGAAATTGGCACATTTGATCCATTATATGTTAGTAAGATAAGAGATGCAAGTAAAAAGCTCGGCAAAATGTCTGAGTTGTTACTGTTGTTAAATGACAATATTGCATCTTCTCTGCCTACTCTAGAGTGTTTTTATAGTATGGAATATCTCAATCTGAGAACTCATCATATTGTATTTTATATTTTGTGTGAATGTGTAAGAAGGGATTAAATTGATATTGAAATTAAAAAATATTTTGGCTACAAAATATATATTGGTTAACAAATCTATTTTTTCTGTCCAAATGTCCTTAAATATATTTTCCAGAAATATTCCAGTGGTTAGGTGTAAAATTGGATAGAAAGATCCATCTAGTCGCTGGCCATTCACATTGATGTACAATTCTCTGGCTAGATCCCTCCTGCTGGCAAGAAAATAGCACAGCCCTTAGAGACTCCCAAAATAGCAATTCCAAGTGCTGGCAGGACATGTTCTGTATCTGGCAACTAGGACTTTTAGGATTTGACTCTACCTCTTTTTAGTGTAATTTGCAATATTTCAAATCAGCAGCTGTATTTTATTCATATATTTCTATTTACCTTAAACAATTCACTTTACCTGAAACACATCTTATGATAGGCAGGGATAATTTCTGAGACATACATACATTTCTTGAATGTTATAATAAAACATTATACTTGGATTATAGAAAAGTTAGGACAAAATCCAAGCTTATTAGCAGTCAGTGTCTGACTCAAAAAAGCAAATTCATGGAAGATGAGTTTGATTCAATTAAGATAAAGGGAAAACTTCTGTTATGATCTACAAAAACATGCATGCTAAGTATTCCCTCTTTATGGAGATGAGGATGGTAATTAGTTATTAAAGGAAAAGGATTGTTGTAAGCAGGTGTGAACCTAAACCCCTATTGCTTTTAAAACTTGTAGGCAACTCAAGGCTTTTTTTTAGATGACTAGTTGTTGTGCTTTGTGAGTGCAGTTCAGTTTATATATTATTCTACATATGCCTCACTGTGCAAATATCTGATCTGGATTCTTTTAAATAAATAAAAATATAATGTGACAAAAAAAGATTATAAATGGGCAATATGCTTGAACCAGCATTAACATAATAAAAAAGAGGTACGTATGACAAACTTATGAAAAGTTTGGAATAGGGAATTCCAAATGTCAATAGGGAATTCAAATATGCACCACAATATAACACTGTTATACATCTATTAGAATGGCTAAAGTTAGAATAGTAGACAATGCACCTACTAGAATCCTTTATTTGTTTTTTGTTTTTTTCACACCTCATCTTGTATATACAGTAACTCTACTTAGCAAGCTGCATATGTTACCTTTGAAATTTTACCTAAAATTTACACCACTGATATAGTACAAATTTTGAGGGGTTTGTCACAATTGAAAATCATCATAAAATATTAATATCTAATGTGTCAGTTAAAAGACTCATAAGCTTTAATCACCTGTTTATATTTCATGTATTCTTCAATTAACTTAACAAATATCTGTCAAACTCACTATGTCCCAGGCAATGCTTCGGCAGTAAGAATACAAAAGACAAACTGACCAGGCTTATATAGAATTTCCCATTTAGTCAGGTGACAGAGACAATAAAGAAGAAGAAAAATAGGAAATTATAGGGTATGCAATGGAATAGTAAGTGCTGGAGAAAAATAAAGCATAAACAGGTCAAAAAGAGTGGGAGAATATTGCAATCCCGGTTAGGGGTTTACAGAAAGCCTCACTGAAAATATGGAATTTGAAGGATAGCCAAGATCAGTGCAGACTTCTGAAGTACCAGGTAGAACTCCCTACCGCGGAACAATTTCAGTGACGAAGGTGGCTGACATCTGATAAAATTTGTGATTGTTTAAATGCAGAAATATAGAAATTGAATACTTGATTTTAACAACATCAATGTAATTATTCAATGTGTGTGTGTGTGTGTGTGTGTGTGTGTGTGTGTGTGTGTGTGTGTGTGGTGTATTCATATTGCAGATTGGGGATACTCTCTCTTTAACTATCACCTCATCCTACAAGTTTACACTGGTGAATTATTTTAGTAGATTTGCCTACTTTCATTTTAACATGGTAATCATGATAATCATTATTAATATGAATTTATTCTGAGGGCAACTGGAGCAAAATCCCTTGTGTGATGTTTAAATTCTCTCATTTGTAAATTCAAGAAGATGGTAAAAATGACCAACTATTCCATTAGCTGCTATAACCTGAGGCTAGCTGTTCTGAGAAAATCAGAGTGGAAGCTAACTACCGAAATAAAAGTGAAGATCTCTTAGTCACATTTCATTGGATAGACATGAATATAACTTCTTCAGAATTAAGACCAACTTCCGTAACTGTTGAGCCCTGAATAGGTTAGAGACTGCGTGATACTCCATTTATAATCTCCGAAGCAGGACATTTACTAATGTGTCACTTCATTATATTTGCTGTGTAACACATGAATAAAATATTATATATTGTTGAGAAATTGGCTTTGTAAATGTCTGAGCATTTATTTTACAAGGCTTATGTATTAAGGTATCCATGACCTTTTTATGATAAAATATTCTTCAGAATGTTTGAGTCCTAGCTTCAGTTACATACTTTAATTATTATTATTTTTTATAAATATGTTTTCGAGTAGTGTATTCTCAAAGGGATTTTCAGCTTTTACACATTGTAATATTCTATAGAAGCAGCATGGAATTAAACAATCAACTCAAATAAATTAACATGAGATTTGTTATGTATTAACCTTTCAATCCTGTGTTAAGTTATTTACAAGCACTACAATAACAGACAAAACTACTTGATGCATCAAACCCTGACAGCACTTGAGCACTAAATGTTTTATTTTCATTTCTAGGGCTTTTGTTTAGGTGATTAAAATCACTATTGCTGTTAAAATTAGTAGTAGTGGTAGTAGCAGTAAAAAGAGTAGTATGTATTTTGATTCCTCTTGGGCTTCTTTTAGAAAGCAGGAAATTCTAACTAGACTCTCCTACCTTTTTAGGTAGTGGGAAAAGCTAGTATGAAATGCAACCTGAAAATATCAACAATATTTAACCTGAATTATAAAGACATTTGTTTAAATATTTTATGTAATTTTCTTCATATTCATAAAGTCCAAAGTCCTCCTAATTCTCATGAATATGTATACTCAAAGACAAACTGAAAATGTTGATCTATTTTCTCCTTCCTTTTAAAGAAAATACAATGATAAAGCAACACAAAACTTTAGCAGGAGTAGGAATAAGTAAACAAAAAATAACATAACTTTTCTTGAGATTATAAAAGGAGAAGAGAAGCAATATAAAAGCAACATATTGCAAAATCAGTAGAGATAAAATGAGAGGGGGAGGTGACGTCATAGGAATGGTGGCAGCCGGGTGCACTTTTTGAGTTCTCCTCCGGATCTTATCAGAAACGTAACATATAACCAATCAAAGGACTCTCTACTCATCATGCAGAACAGCTAAGAGACTTGTGCAAGGATTACTTGAAGGTGCTCAAATTGGGCAAGCAGGGGAAGAGGGAAGGGAGCAGAGTGAAGAGAAGACGCGGCCTACATCTGCAGTGGTGGAAACGCGGCCTGCATTGGCAGCTGCAGAGACGCAGGGAATCCCAGGATGGAACAGAGAACACAAAAGCCAAGAGGTGGGCTCTTTCAAGAACTCACTTGAAGGAATTAACAGCAGATTAGATAAAGATGAGGATCGAATCAGCGACTTAGAAGACAAGTTAGCAGAGATCACCCTAACAGAACAACAGAAAGAAAAAAAGAATAAAAAACAATGAAGATGGTTTAAGAGACCTCTGGGATAACATCAAGCACAACAACATGTACATCATAGGAATACCAGAAGGTGAAGAGAGGAAGCAAGGGATTGAGAACATATTTGAAGTAATAATGTCCGAAAACTTCCCTAACCTGATGAAGGAAACCGACATATAAGACCAGGAAGTGCAGAGAGTTCCAACCAGGATAAACCCAAACAGGTCCACACCAAGACACATTATAGTTAAAATGGCAAAGCTTAAAGACAAAGAGAGAATCCAAAAAGCAGCAAGAGAAAGACAGAGGGTTACATACAAGGGAACTCCCATAAGACTTTCAAATGACTTTTCTACAGAAACATTGAAGGCCAGGAGGGAGTGGCAGGAGATATTCGAAGTGATGGAAAACAAAGGTCTACAACCTAGACGGCTTTATCCAGCAAGGCTATCATTTAAAGTTGATGGAGAGATAAAGAACTTCTTGGAAAAGAATAAGCTAAAGCAATTTATTACCATCAAGCCAGCATTACAAGAAATACTAAAAGGACTTCTGTAAATAAAAGAAAGGTGAAAACAATCTAACTACAAATTTTAAAATGGCAATAACTATGTACATATCAATAATCACTTTAAATGTAAACGGAATAAATGCTTTAATCAAGAGACATAGGGTGGCTGGGTGGATAAGAACACAAGACCTTGTATATGCTGTATACAAGAGACTCACCTCAGATCAAAAGACACACACAGGCTGAAAGTGAAGGGTTGGAGTAAGATATTTCATGCAAATGGAAATGAGAAGAAAGCTGGAGTTGCAATACTTATATCTGACAAAATAGACTTTAAAATGAAAAACACATTAAAAGACAAAGATGGTCACTATATAATAATAAAGGGATCCATCTGACAAGAGGACATACTCCTAGTAAACATCTATGCACCCAAGATAGGAGCACCTAAATATATAAAACAGATATTGACTGACATAAATAGAGATCAACAGTAACACTATCATAGTAGGGGAGTTCAACACACCTCTGACAACTAGGGGCAGGTCTTCCAGACAGAAAATCAATATGGAAACAACAGCCTCAAATGACACATTGGACCACTTGGATTTAACTGATATTTTCAGAGCATTTCACCCCAATGCTGCAAAATACATGTTCTTCTCAAGAGCACCTGGAACATTTTTCAAGATAGACCATATGTTAGGCCACAAAACAAGTCTTAATGAATTTAAGACAATTGAAGTCATACCAATTATCTTCTCTGACCACAGTGCTATGAAACTAGAAATGAACTACAGGTAAAAAAAAAAAAAAAAAAATGGAAGATACACCAATTCATGAAGACTGAACAACATGTTACTAAATAATGAATGGGTCAAGCAGGAGATCAAGGAAGAAATCAAAAGATATCTCGAAAAAAATGAAAATGAAAACACGACGACCCAAAATCTATGGGATGCCGCGAAAGCAGTCCTAAGAGAAAAATTCATAGCATCTCAGGCCTACGCAAAGAAACAAGAAACCTCACAAATCAACAGTTTATTTTCACACTTAAGGAACCTGGAAAAAGAACAACAAAATAAGTCCAAAGGGAGCACAAGGAAGGAGATAATAAAGATCAGAACAGAAACAAATTAAATAGAAACCAGAAAAACAATACAGAAGATCAATGAATCCAAGAGTTGGTTCTTAGAGAAGATAAACAAAATTGACAAGCCTTTATCCAGACTCATTAAAAAAGAGAGGGAGAGGGTCCAAATTAATAAAATCAGAAATGAAAGAGGAGAAGTGACAACTGACACCACAGAAATAGCAAACATTTTAATAAATTACTATGAGCAACTATATACCAACAAATTTGACAATCTGGAAGAAATGGACAATTTTCTAGAGGCGTACAACCTTCCATGGCTAACTCAAGAAGAAACAGAAAACTTGAATAGACTGATTACCACTACGGAAATTGAATCAGTAATCAACAATCTCCCAACAAACAAAAGCCCTGGACCAGATGGCTTTACAGGTGAATTTTACAAAACGTTCATAAAAGAATTATCACCTATTCTCCTCAAACTCTTCCAAAAAGTCCAGAAGGAGGGAAGACTCCCAAATACTTTTTATGAACCCACTATCACCCTGATCCCCAAATCAGACAAAGACACCACAAAAAAAGAAAACTACAGGCTGATATCTTTAATGAACATAGATGCAAAAATTCTCAACAAAATATTAGCAAACAGAATTCAGCAATACATTAAAAAGATCATACAACATGATCAAGTGGGATTCATCCCTGGTATGCAAGGGTGGTTCAACATCTGCAAATCAATTAATGTGACACACCACATTAACAAAATGAAAAATAAAAATCACATGATCATATCAATAGATGCAGAAAAAGCATTTGATAAAATCCAGCAGACATTTATGATAAAAACCCTTAAGAAAGTGAGACTAGAGGGATCATATCTCAACATAATAAAGGCCATATGTGATAAACCCACAGCTAACATCATACTCAATGGGGAAAAGCTAAAACCATTCCCCCTAAGATCAGGAACAAGGCAAGGTTGCCCACTTTCTCCACTTCTATTCAACGTAGTGCTGGAAGTTCTACCACAGCAATCAGACAAGAAAAAGAAATAAAAGGCATCCAAGTTGGTAAGAAGTAAAATTGTCGTTATATGCAGATGATATGATACTATATATAGAGAACCCTAAACACTCCACCAAGAAACTATTAGAGCTGATAGATGAATCTAGTAGAGTAGCAGGATACAAAATTAATATTCAGAAATCAGTTGCATTTGTATATACCAAAAATAAAACATCAGAAGGAGAAATTAAAAAAGCAATCGCATTTACAGTTGTTCCAAAGACTATAAAATACCTGGGAATAAATTTAACCAAAGAAGTAAAAGATCTATACTCAGAAAATTATAAGACACTGAAGAAAGAAATGAAAGAAGATATAAATAGATGGAAACACATACCATGTTCATGTTTAGGAAGAATTAATATAGTTAAAATGTCCATACTGCCTAAGGCAATATACATATTCAACGCAATTCCTATCAAAATACCAACGACGTTTTTCACAGAAATAGAACATAGAATCCTAAAATTTATATGGGACCATAAAAGACCCCAGAGAGCCTCAGCAATCTTGAGAAATAAGAACAAAGTGGGAGGTATATCAATACCTGACATCAAATTATACTACAAGGCTACAGTAATCAAAACAGCATGGTACTGGTATAAAAACACATATAGATCAATGGAACAGAATAGCGAGTCCAGAAATAAATCCATGCCTATATGGCCATTTAATCTACGATAATGGAAGCAAAAATGTATGATGGGGTAAAGACAGTATGTTCAATAAATGGTGCTGGGTAACCTGGACAGACACATGCAAAAAAATGAAGCTGGACGACCTCCTTATACCATGTACAAAAATAAATTCAAAATGGCTTAAAGACTTAAATGTAAGATCTGAAACCATAAAATACCTAGAAGAAAATATAGGAAGTTTTACAGACATCACCTGGAGTAAGATTTTTACTGCTATATCCCCTCGCTCAAGGGAAGTAAGATAAAAAATAAACATGTGGAATTACATCAAACTAAAGAGTTTTTTCACAGCAAAAGAAACCATCAATAAAACAAAAAGGGATCCTACTGAATGGGAAAATATATTTGCCAATGATATATCTGATAAGGGGTTAATATCACAAATTTGTAAAAAAACTCACTCAACTCCCAAAAAACAAACAACCCAATTAAAAAATGGGCAGAGGATTTGAGGAGAGATTTTTCTAAAAAGGACATACAGAAGGCAAGCAGATATATGCAGAAATGCTCAACCTCACTTACCATCAAAGAAAAGCAAATAAAAACCACAATGAGATACCACCTCTCCCCAGTCAGAATGGCTATCATCAATAAATCAACAAAGAAGTGCAGGCACGGATGTGGAGAAAAGGGAACCCTTGTGCACTGTTGGTGGGATTGCAGATTGGTGCAGCCACTATGGAAAACATTATGGAGGTATCTCAAAAATCTGAAAATGGAACTACCATATGATCCAACAATTCCACTCCTAGGTATCTATCCAGAGAAATCCAAAACTCCAATTCAAAAATCTTTATGTACTCCTATGTTTATTGCAGCACTATACACAATAGCCAAGAAATGGAAACAACCAAAATGCCCATTGGTAGATGACTGGATTAAGAAACTGTGGTACATTTATACAATGGAGTATTACTCAGTCATAATGAAGAAAGAAATCTTATCATTTGCAACAACATCGATGGACCTAGAGAACATTATGTTAAGTGAAATAAGTCAGACAGAGAAAGATAAATACCATATGATCTAACTTATATGCGGAATCTAAAGAAAAGAATAAGTGAATGAACTAATCAGAAACAGTTTTGGAGACAAAGAGGAAAAACTGAGGGTTGTTAGATGGGCGGGAGGGAGTGGGGATAAGGGGGAAGGTGAGGGGATTAGATAACAGTCAGTAACCACAAGATGGCCACTGGGTTCTGAAAATTAATTTGGGGAACATAATCAATAATGTTGTAAAGATTTTGTAGGGTATCTGATGGACACGTGTCCCATTTGGGAGACCACCTCAGGGATGATGTAGATGCCTGATCACTGCACTGTACACCTGAAGCTGTACAATAATGAATGCTTACTATAATTTTACATATATACATATATATATATATATATATATATATATATATATATATATATATGTATGTATATGCTTACAAGAAGCGGAGTACAGCATTAGGAATAGAGACAGTGGAAATGTAATGGCTCTGTGCGATGTCAGAGGGATAGTGGATGGGGGAGGGGGGTTCACACAGTGTGAGGGATATAAATGATAAACCTCTAAGTATTACTTTGTCTTGTGCACCTGAATCTAATAAAAAATAAATAAATAAAAAATGAGAGGGGGTAGGTGAAGAGTGAGGTTAGGGAAACATGAAAGCATTTAACCGACTGTGTTCTAACTTTAGACAGGATATTATTTTAAGTGTGTTTATTCTTTGAATAAGTAACATGTTCACCTGATACAAAGTTCAAAAGTTATAAGAGTAGATAATGAAGTTTCCCTCTCTGACCCCAAGCTACCTGGTTTTTCTACCTGATAGGCACCCAAGGTTTAGTTTCCAGAAATACCCAGCACCTGTACAAAAATATACACATCTTATATTTTAATTTCCTTATACAAAAGGTAACATGTTCTTCATATTATAATTCATGTTTTATAATTTATATCATATCATATAAATCATTTCATTTCAATGCAGATATAATTTATGATTCTTAATTGCAAATTATTCCATTATATGAATAAATTATAACTAATTTTCTATTGTATAATTTTGTTTCAGTTTTTTGTTATTTCAAGTAATGCTGCAATGAGTACCTTTGAAAATAAGCAAGTTCATATACATTCAAGTACATCTGTAGGTTAAATTCTCAGGACTACATGTGATGGGTCAATGTATGAATGAGAGTACAGTTATAATTTGGGGGATACTTTGTTCAATTGACCTCCATTGAGAATTTTGCCAATTTACCATCTGATTAAAAATATATGAAAATGCCTATTTCTCAGTATTCACCTACTTTTTCTGTTTGGTTCTGTTTTGTTTTACAAATAATTTGCAATTATATTCCTATTTGAAAGATGAAACTTTATATCTCAATATAATATAATTTGCCTTTCTCATATTACTAGTAAGAATTATCAATCTTCCATGGACTTACAAAGCATTTATATTTGTTTTTATAAAATATTTTATATAGCTTATTTTGTATTACATAGTTAGGACTTTTTTGCTTATTATTTTTTAAAAACTTGTGTATATTAAGGAAATCACTCTGTTACTTGTTCTATGACATGGAACTTTGTTCCTAGTTATTATAACTATCTTGCCAAACAAAATTGCTTTTAATGTTCGGTTAGTCAAAATTATTAATGTTTAATTTTATTATTTTTGCATTTTGTAACATGTTTAAAAAAACCTCTACTACAATATTAGAAATGACAAGAAAAATATTCTGAGTTATCCTAGCACATTTAATATTTTTATACAGTTATATCTTTGAAACATGGAATTCACTTTGTGTAATTTTTGAGGGGTGACTCCAACTTATTTTTTTTAGATAGTATCAGATTATCCCCAAACTACTGACTTATAATCTTGTCTTGTTATTTTAAATGCTACCTCTAATGTATATTAAATCTCATTTGGGTTTATTTTCTGACTTTCTATTTTTTGCAAAATTTTTCAATCTATTTATGTGTTAGTAATACAATGTAGTTTTTAAATATATTTTAATATCGAAATGGTAGACTTGTACCACCTAATTAGTAATTTTTAAAAATTTGGCCAATATTGCAATTTTATTTTTTCACATAGTTTTTTATAATTGGCCTAATTAGTTTTAAAATGTTATGGTATTAAATTTATAATTTAACATAAGTAGAATTACTCCAGGCACAAGTTCATCAATCATCCATCATATGCTGATATGGTATTATCTGGAATACATCATGAGCAGGATCAGAAGTCACATGAATGCTGAACTAACAAATATCAAGACATCCTTGTTTTTGAAATTTTCAGCAATATGAGATAAAGATACATTAATATACCCAACACTAAATTGATTTTGTATTTTATGATGTAGTCCTGGAAATTTTTCTAACAATTTAGAAAATATTTATTTGACATATTCTTCTTCTTGAAAATCTCCAAATTTTAGAATTATATATTTAATATTTATATAGTCTCTAATATATAGAATTGGTATTTCATTAATGATTACACTTCAAAACCAGTTTCAAATAGGATTTTAATTTTAAGGGAAACTATGCTGAGCAGCAAAATATGATCATTATAAATTTATATTTAGTGATAGTCAAATAGACATCCCTATATAACCATACTGTATTTTGAACTGAAGTCATTTAAATAGAGACAGATAAAGTTCAGTTTTAAGAAATAATTTCAAATTGATTGGCAATAATGAGCAATGTGAATGTTAGATATTTGTGGCTCCCTCCCTCCCTCCCTCCCTCCCTCCCTCCCTCCCTCCCTCCCTCCCTCCCTCCCTCCCTCCCTCCCTCCCTTCCTTCCTTCCTTTTTTTCCAACTCAGCAGCTGAAAATTCTTCCAACTTTCATAATGGAAGCTGAAAATTTCATACACCAGCTTTCCTTGCCCCTGTTATATCTGGAGAACAGGTACCTGAACTTTAACAGAAATTTTGATAGGAAAGCATTAAGGGGCAGAATCCATCTGGCATTTATGGCAAAAGAGGATATACCTTCACTCAGTTTCTAAAGACAGAAGTAATTCTAACACTAATACTGTCTAATAATAGTATTATGTGATTCTAGCTGTAGTGTCCAACTATGGAGGAAAGGGGGATTGTATAATACAATCTCAAAGTCTCTGCCTGCTGGCTGTGACAGTGACGTGTGTCAGACTGGTTCTGCAACACAATCTGAAGGTCAATCTGGCTGTTTATCATCCTTCAACCTAAATCTCTGGCTCTCTTGCTGATTCTATGAACTTTCAAGCATTTTAAAATAAATTATCTTGCTTCATAAATTAGCTACATTCCATTCTAATTACTTTCATTAAGAAGTGCTAAATAACAATGCTATAAATCAGTATCCCTTAACCTTGGAATTATTGCTATGTTGGGCTAGATCATTCTTTGTTGGGAGCTGGAGTGGTTTTCCTCCACATGGGGGGATGTGTATCAGCCTTCACTCATTACTGCCAGTAACGTTCCAAACATGTCTCAAGACTTTACAAGTCTCATGAGACAGTATTACCCCCACCTCAATTGAGAACCTTTACTACAAATATAGAGGTAGTCCTCTGAAAAAAAAATTGGAAGATATGACACATGCTGGGATATTTCCTCATTAAATAGATGTCAACTTCAGTAAATAAATATGAAACGGTAATCTTTCAGAATCGTATAATTATAAGAGTAAAGGTAATTAAAATATTTGTAAAATGTAATATAAAATATATATTTTATTAAAAGCAAGTCAGGGAGACACACATTTTATCTCTTAGAGAAAAAGTAAATCTGGAATTCTCCAGTGACTAGTTCAGAGACCAAATTAGTGTTTCCTGGAATACCTCGTATTATCATTAGAGATTGAACAAAAACAATACTATTATTGCTAAGAAGATAAAATCAATATTTTGTGCTCCTTGTGTCTCAACTCTGTGTCTTTTTGCACAAAATTATTTTTAGTTTATTATCAATTCCTAGATATATTACACAATTGTTATGGTTATATAATTGAATAATCTTCTATTAATTAATTATGCATGCCATATATCTGGATGTTTAGGACATTTTCAATTTTTCACTGGTTATTATAACACTATTACATGAACAATTTCATTCATAGTACTTCTCTATACTTTCTATGTTTGATTTTATTGCCTTACAATAAAATATCCAAAGTAAATTTGTCAGATTAAAAAAATGTAGCACGTTTTCAAGCTCTAAATACAATCTGTGAATGTATACATTAGTAATAGTATTAGCCCAGTTTCAGTCTATGAACAATGTATAGAACATCTCTTTTACTGTGGCCTTAGTATAATTAGATTGATTTATATTGTTTACAACAATTGATTCTTTATGGAAAAGCTTTTTTTTAAATTTAATATCAGAATAAAACAGTACAATCAAATTATGGGGTTCAGCAGATATTTTAAGAGATTAAGATATTACTACCTGTGGGACCTCAGGTTTTCAATATCTCTATCTACCTATCAATAAATTGTACCCAGATCAATTCTATATATATGGGTATATTATATGTAATATAATAATATATATATTTATAAATGTATATATATATAAATATATAAATTATATAAAAATGTACATATATTTACAGACACATATATATGCAGTAATTTGAATGGTTCCTTGGTTTGCTCTCAAAGTGAAGCATTGTACCTTCGGTATAGAGGTCAAAACAAAAACCTGATTTATTGATTTAGAACTATAATATAAAGTAAACAAGAAGATTACACAAGAAAATGAATTGATGGTTTTATTAAGAGAGTTGTTAAATAATTCATCATTTTTCCTTTGTAGAGTAAAGACATAAAACTGTACTTCAGGTATAGAGCTAAACATTTATTTCTCAATATTGCCGCATCTTCACTGATACTCTTTTTTTAAAATATCACTAATTAATCTCAAATACAACCTAATAATTTCTTAGATTTGAAAGTGATTTCTTTTCATGAGTTTTTCCTGCTATTTAAAAAAATTATGTCTGTTGCTCAACCTCACTAACCATCAGAGAAATGCAAATAAAAACCACAATGAGATACCACCTCACTCCAGTCAAAATGGCTATCATCAATAAATCAACAAACAACAAATGCTGGCACGGATGTGGAGAAAAGGGAACGCTAGTGCACTGTTGGTGGGATTGCAGACTAGTGCAGCCACTATGGAAAACAGTATGGAGGTATCTCAGGAATCTGAAAATGGGACTACCCTATGATCCAGTAATTCCACTCCTAGGCATCTACCCGGAGAAATCCAAAACTCCAATTCAAAAATCTGTATGCACTCCTATGTTTATTGCAGCACTTTACACAATAGCCAAGATATGGAAACAACCGAAATGCCCATCGGTAGATGACTGGATTAAGAAGCTGTGGTATGTTTATACAATGGAGTATTACACAGCCATAAACAAGAAAGAAATCTTATCATTTGCAACAGCATGGATGGATCTAGAGAACATTATGTTAAGTGAAATAAGTCAGAAAGAGAAAGACAAGTACCATATGATCTCACTTATATGCGGAATCTAAAGAAAAGAATATGTGAATGAGCTAATCAGAAACAGTTTTGGGGACACAAAGGAAAAACCAAGAGTTGTTAGATGGGCGAGGGGGGGATAAGGCGAAAGGTGAAGGGATTAGGAAGCAGCTGGTAACCACAAGATGGCCTCAGGGTGTTTTGAAAATTAATTTGGGGAACGTATTCAATAATGTAAAGATTTTGTTGGGTGTCAGATGGACATGCGTCCTATTTGGGAGACCACCTCAGGGATACTGTGGATGCCTTATCATGGCATTGTACACCAGAAGCTAAACATTAATGAATGCCAACTATAATTTTATATATATAATGTGATGGCTCGGTGTGAGGTCAGAGGGATAGTGGATGGGGGGAGGGGAGTTCACAGTGTGAGGGATATAAATGATGAACGTCTAAGTATTACCTTGTCTTGTACACCTGAAACTAATAAATTAAAAAAAAAATAATGTTTGTTAACAAAAGTCAAATTATACTGTACAGTTTTAAGAGTACAATTCTGTAGCAACTGTCAATTGGCTAAGTTATGAATGTAAATTGTCATATAAGGTACTTTATTATGTTTAAAATGTGAATATTAGTTTTGGTTACATAAAAGTTATAGATAGAAAATTTCAAATGAAACAAATATAAAGAAACTTTTACTACCTTTATTCTGACACCTATCCATTAGTTAGAATAGTAAAACAAAATGTCCAGGGACTTGTTAAAAACATTGCAAGTATAATTTTTGTCAAATTGCCTCAAAAATTATGTATGTTAGTCCATCTTAGAAATCCATAGTTATGATCTTTGTTCACACACAAGTGCATGGGCACATGCGCGTGCGTACGACACACAAACACACACACACACACACACACACACACACACACAAAGATAATTTGAAACTGTTGGAACTTGAGTTTTCTGAAGAGAAGAAAAAATTCCAATTTGAAAACCTAATATTGCTATTGATTGACAATAGTCATCTTAGGTTAAGAGAGCAAACTTGTGCATATACAAAACATCATATATGTATTACCTTTTTCTTTTACTAGCATATGATATTTTTGTTTTTAGAGTTTTTTCAGTTTATAATATCTTCAGTTTCCTACTCTGAAGAATGATGTGTGACTATATTGTAGGTGTTATTTTAAGGTTAATTTTAGATAATTTACATAATGTCCTAAGTATCTTTTATTTGACAGTCGACATTCCAGTAATATCATTTTTGTTGTTATTATCGCTATCATTATTTTCCTGTTGAGTATATGGTATGATATATAGTGATAGAGAGGGAATGATGAAGTCTGAATTGTCCAGAATACCTTTTACTGAAACATAGAAAATAAATAAATAAATAAAACCTTGGCATTTGGCCCAGAATCATTAACATATTTTTCTTGTATTACATTTCAATGCAGTTCTTGGGTGAACTGGAAATTAGGCAATTTGTGTTTATCATATAAGACAACACTTTGACAACTATTTAGGTAGTCAAACACAACTGTCATCACCACCAGAAAAGGGGAGCTCTTTTGGAAACTTCATAGCCTACATTTTCTTTGAATTAAAGATAAAAGAAACTATATGCAGCACAATATCAACAGAAAGAGAAATTCAAACTGTCTATAAGTGGAGGACCTTCACTATTTGAAATGAGTTGTGAACATTTCAGGAAGAAATCTTTACTTATCATTGTGGTCGTATTCTATTCCAATCTGTATTAGTGTCAGAGGCTCTTTCAAACATCTTGAAATACATTTTGCCTATGGACATGAGATTCGGCAACTTCATTAGAGACATTCCTTTTTATTTACTGTGGTAAAATATACATAACATAAAATTTACCATTTTAACCATTTATGTGTATAGTTTTGTGGCATTATGTACTTTCACATTGCTGTTCAACTATCATCACCATTCATTTCTAGAATGACTTCATCTTCTCCAATTAAAATTCTGTGCTAATTAAACGCTAACTCCCCATTCAGCCCTTCCTCTACCCGTGGCTGCCATCATTCTACTGTCTCTATGAATTTTATATAGGAATTATATATAAAATCAATCATATGACATTTGTCCTTTTGTTAGTGACTTATTTCACTTAGCATGTCTTCAGTGCCACAGCATGTGTCAAATTCCTTGTTTTTAAAGGATGAAAAGTATATCTGACACATTTTGATCATTTATTCATCTGTCAATGGACACTTGGCTTTCTTTCACCATTTGATTAGAGCAAATAACGCTGCTGTGAATGTGAGTGTACAAAGATTTGTTTGAGTCCCTGTCTTTACTTATTTGAGGTTATAAACCCAGGAATAAAACTGCTGGAGCACATAGAGACTTTATCATCTTTTCAAGTCATTTTGTCGAGTTAAAAAAAAAAAAAGCATAGTAAATCTCTCTTTTTGATGATAGAAAAGTTTGCCATTTTCTAGAGACAACTCAAAGTGCTTGACTAAACATGGGTGGAAGTGTATTTACTTATATATTTAGCTAGTTATTTAGTTAGCAGGTGAGTTAGTAAGGCAAAGTATACTTTCAAAACAAAATAACAGGAATATGTTCATTCATACCTTGACTTATTGAGAATACACTTGTTATTCTCTTAGTTCAAAATCCTTCAGACTAACATTTTGGGTAAAAATAACTTTAATTTTAGATATATGTTTGCTTTATGTTAAAAAGCTATAACATTTTCTAGCCAATTTTCTATTATGGAAGAGATCAGAAATGTATAATCATGTACTCTTCCAATTAAGGGATCATGCTGGAAAAGAATAAGAAAGCATGGCCACCCTTGCACAAACTTGGAATCACTAGAAAATATTGTAAAATTATTTGACAATTATTCTCTTAAGATCAACTTCATTTATTGGAAAATAAAAAATACCAATACATATATAAAGAAGAAAATGTCAATTATCAATATATCCATTGCCTTAAGGTAAGCATTATTAACCATTTGGCATATTTTCTTCTAATCATTTTTATGTAAATATTTAGGAAAAATATTCGAGTAAAATATATGTGCCCCAATGTTCTTTTCTGAAAAAAAATAGAAAAGAGCACAGACAAAAATTATAAAGTAATTTCAGTGTTCTATAACAATCTTTGTTAAACTAGTTCATTGAACCTCTGCAGATATCTTTCTATGTGTATAGACATTGTAGACATATGCTTTTGTTACAGTGAGATGTTACTTTGGGATGCTGTTTACATCTTAAAAATAATACTATGTCTAGTTTTATTTATGTTTAAGAAAGAAAAAAAGGAAGTGAAACAGAAAGACATTTTTCATTCAAATAAATATATTTTGAAGATGAAGTTAGTTTCCTAACTATATGAATTGATTTTCAATAAAATTGACTCCCAGATACTTAAGATAAGAACTTAGTATTCTTATGCTTAATTCAATTTCCTCTGCCTCCCAACCATAATTGTTGATAGGCCTATCTTTAAAATGTATAGTTTGTAGCATTAACATTTCTGTTCTCTACTTAAAGTTTCCATGTTTAGATTTATCTTACATCTATATTAAATTAATGATATTCATCAGTCATTTTACTATTTTTCTATTTTCTTCAATGCCACTGAAATTGGCTAAATATTCTAAAATTATTTTTTAAAATTGTTTCAATAGAAAGTAGATCTACAATTAGTATATAGGGTGATTTAGTTAATGATAAGGATTCATTTTAATTCAATTTGTAAAATATGACTAACTATTGAGGCATTTCAAATGACATTTCAAAATCAATTTAAATTCATGCCTTCCACTATATATCAAGATAATATCAACACATATGGAGGATTTTGATGTAAAAAATGAACCTATAACAGACAAATCATTAGAATATGTATTTTAATCTTAACATAGGGAAGATCTTTCCAACAATGATCCCCAAATCAGAAACCATTACAAATGAATAAAATATCTCTACATGCAAAGAAAATGCCATTTGTAAGATGAAAAGATAAAAGACTGAATTTAAATAAGTATTTGTAAGTCATACAACAACAGAATAAATGCAGAGTATGAGAAATTAAAAATTCTTAAGAACATCAACCAATTTGCTGTGTGTATTCACTAACCTTATTTACCAAATACTCATTTCCATTTTCTTTTCTCTTGGGACTACACTTCCTTCCTCACTTGGAGTAAATAAGATTATGTGATTTGTCTTGGGGAAAAAACAAAGCAAAACAAAACAAGTACTGAAGTGATATGTATCAATTCTGAGCTTAAACTTTTAGATCAAACTGCATCCTCAACCTTCTATCTTAGTGGTCATAGGAGTACATGTGAAGTTGAATGCCAGTCAGCCTGGATTCGTTATAGGTTATGGTCAGCGAAGTTCTCAGTCAACTTGTGATAGACATTTGGCCCAATCAATAAACAAATCTTTCCCTCTTTAGTTACTTGGATTATAACCTAAGGGTTGTTTGTTATTTGTTTTTTGTTTGTTTGTACTAGAGCATAAACTAGTCCTTCCTTACTGATACACAGCATCTACCCGAAGATAACAAAGGATAACCCATCTTATAAGTACATTCCATGTATTTCAGAACATTTTGAAATCAGTCCAAATTCCAGTGTATTCTACAGTCTAGTACAATGATTTAATGTACTACTTATGAAGCAAAAGCTAGCATTATTTCACTCTTGAACAGGAATACAAAAATAAGGTAAACTGGAAACCATACATCTTTGTGTCTGTCAGTACCACTGATAAAGAAACCAGAATCCTGGGTCACACTCTGGATTACAAGGCAATATCAAATACAGCAGAGTGAAATGTTCATTTTAAATTAAAGAACCATAACAAGTCATTACATGTGCTAGACAAGACTTATAATTCTGATGGATACTTACGATTTTCCTTTATCCCTTCCTCAATGTCAGAGCTATCGGAAAATATCCTGATATTCTGAGACATCCTCTCTTGAGGATAATTTTCATTAATTATATTTCTCATAGGAAACCCCATGTGCATAGTATTTCAGAGCAATGGCAAAGAATTTAAAAAGTACTTAATCAGCCAGGGGTCCATGCTAGGAGATACAACAATGAAGTGTACTTTGCACTGTTTTCTTTTTAAGATTAAAGTTCTTTAAACTGCAAAAGGATTGGACCACTTTCAAATTATCTGCAAAACAAAGTATAAAGCCTATTTCATCCAATCGCCTCATAATTTATTTTCATAGCTGAAGAAGCTAGTGATAAATATAGCTGTTATATATATACATATATATATGTATATATATATATATATATATATATATATATATATATATATACACATATATATATGCAAAAGGATGAATACCTAAATTATATTGTTTCCCATCATATATTTATTGAGTACTAAGAAATAATGACAGATATACTGCTATATAAATATATAGATTCTAATTAACTGTAATTATGAAAACTCTACTACTTTATTTATTATGCATTTTTAAACTTCTATGGAATCTTCAAAACCAAGAAAAGATAATCAAGTCAAAACATACACTTGAGAGTCATCTCTGATTTTGACAGGTTTTGATGATATTTCATCTTGAGATAAATACCTCCCATTCACATTCATATTATGCATCATACCCATATCATTCACTACATGTTTTTTTTTTTTTTTATCATTTCTGTTCTTGGTTTATCCCCATTTCATTTTTCTTTTTAAACATTAACAGTTTTGTTTCCTTATTTCCTGTTTGGATTAACTACATGAAATTCTAGGTTAAAAATTGAGACAAGAGAGGATTGACCTTTGACTTCCTAGTTTATGATAGTTATTTTTCTTCTCATGATCCATTCCTCCATCATGCTTTAACTTCTTACTAAAATTAATGACTCGATTTTGTGTTGGTATTGATATGCACTGAAATATCACATATTCTGACTCTCAATTCCTCAGGTTTGAATCTCAATGGCCCCTCTTATTGGAGTGTTGATTTAGAAACACTCAGATAAATTTCAATTTACTCTTTGGTAAAATGGAAATAATTTTTCCTAAATCAGTATAGCTGTGGAGACTAAAGAAGAGACATGCAAATGCAGGCATGGTAATAGAGTTTTGGTTGGTATTAAACTAACATTATTTTTCTTGAAATCTTGCTAAACAGACAAATTAATCTGTGCTAATGGAAAATGTTACAGGCCTAAAGTGTGACTCTCTCCTGTATTCAACTGTGACTGACTTTGTCACTGTAACTTATTCGAGCTAAGAAACTTCGTGTTTTTTTTGTTTGTTTGTTTGTTTTGTTTTGTTTTACTAACTTTCTCAGAGTGACATTAGTTAGTAAAATTATAGGTTTCAGGTATACTATTCTGTAATACATCATCTGTAAACTTTATTATATGTTCCCCACCCAGACAGTTCTCCTTCCACTACCATATATTTGACCCCCTTTTCTGTCTTCCACCACCCATCCTGTCCCTTTACCCTCTGGTAACCACTAAAGTGTTCTCTGTGCCTATGAGTTTTTGTTTCTTTATTTGTTTCTCTTGTTCCTTTGTTGCTTCCAGTTTTATATCCCACATATGCGTGAAGTCATATGATTCTTGACTTTTTCAGTCTGACTTATTTCTCTTAGCATGATAATCTCAAAATATATCCATGTTGTCACAAAAGGAGGTACTACATCTTTTCTTATAGCAGAGTAGTATTCCATTGTGTTTATGTAGCGCATCTCCTTTACCCGATTATCTATTGAAGGACACATTGGTTATTTCTATGTCCTGGCCACCATGAATGATATTGCAGTGAACATAGGGGTCCATATATCTTTACAGATAAGTGTTTTCAGATTTTTAGGGAGATACCCGAAAGAAGTGGTTCATATGGTAATTCTATTCTAAAAATTTTGAGGAACCTCCGTAGTGTTTTCCATAGTGGCTGTACCAATTTACATTCCCATCAGCAGTGTATGAAAGTTCCTTTTTCTCCACAGCCTCTTTAAAACATGTTATTACTTGTCTTATTGATAATAGCCATTCTAACTGGTATAAGGTGGTATCTCCTTTTATTTTTGATTTATATTTTCCTAATAGCTAGTAAAGTTGAGCATCGTTTCATATATCTGTTGGCTGTTTTTTCTATCTTCTTGGGAGAAGTATCTGTTCAGATCCTCTACCCATTTTTTTAATTCGATTGTTTGTTTTTTTGCTGTTGAGTTATATGTATTCTTTATATATTTTGGATATTAGCCCCTTATCAGAGGAGTTGTTTGCAAATATCTTCTAACATTGTATTGGTTGCCTCTGTTTTGTTGAAGATTTCTTTGTGCAGAAGCGTTTTAGTTCGATACAGTCTTATTCATTTATTTTAGCTTTTACTCCCCTTGCCTTTGAGGTCAAATTAATAAAATCCTCTCTGAAGGTGTTTGAGGGAGTAAATAATATATAGCGAGTGTGATTTTGATCTTGCACAACTCAATCTGCAGGCGTTTGCTTTTATCACCTAAGAGTTAGGTCAGTCAAGAGTGTAGTAAAATTGGTGATCAAAATCAGTCAAGCTAACTGTCTCAAGGAAGAATAAAATTGTCCTTTATAGTCTCTGGCTTTTAGAAATTATTTAGACATACTAACTTTCTGAATAATTTAACATTGATGTTCTAATAATGAATTACTGTGATAATCACAATAACATTTAGACAAAACCCATTAAATGTATTTTTTTTGAAATGTGCATATTAAGGTGCTGTGTAGAAAAAAAAAGTTCCATTAACAAAGTTATCATGTGACATCTATTCTTTTGAGTATATGTCCAAAGTAATTAATCTATAGAGTCACATTTACCTATATTTTATCATGCATAACCTCTAGAGATGGTGATCATATGATTGACAGACCTATAGTACAGAAAGTTACATGGCACACTGGGTTTTCTTTGAAGTTTAGTTGTTGACATTTACTTTGAAAATACCAGTAGTAATGAGAGGTCGTACAGCCATAATTAAGTTTTCAAGAACCATAAGGGTATATACATTGTGGTTCTGTTTTAAAGAAGAGGCACTTTTCTTATTTGTTCTCTCATATAAGTAACAGTGTCGATATTTTGTTGTTTGTTTTTCTATTGAAAATTAATTTCCATTAACTTCTAGGGAGCAATACCTTGAAGACATGTATGTTTAGTGCCCTCTCCATATTCAATGTTACCCAGAGATACCATTGAAGCATTTTTTTTGAAAAATCTTGTAAAGAACATTTTATACTTTTATATAAGTGAAATTTAAAACTGATGAATTTCTAGCATAAATATGAAGATAGAGTGCCATTGATATTCAAAAAAAAAAGAAAGAAAAACAAAACATGCTTGAACTAATAGTAAGAAAACATGGTAGCATATTTGCTAAACAAAACACACACCACCAATAATTAATATTAGTAATTTTGCATATGTTGTCCCTGGGCTATGATAAAGGAGAGAGAAAATTACACTAATATAATGCCTAACATCTGTCAAAATGCATTCTGGATATTTTCTTTCACATTTTCCATTAATTTTTATAATAAATCACTGAAGAAGGAATAATTATTGTCATTTTTAAGAAGAAAAAACTGGGATTTAGAAATGTAAAGTGATTTTTTTCAAGGGTTCCAATTACATTGTAGTAGAAATAGAATTTAAACTCAGATTGTTTAGCATGAAGTCTAGTGCTCTTTTAACTAAAATCATTTGTTCTACCATTTATGAAAAATCTGAATATGACAATGAACAGAATTTCACACTTAAATCAGATGTTACTATCAGTATAAACATTTAAATTTCTGATAGTACAAAGAAAATGAGACATAATTTAAAAACTTTGAGTGGCCACATACATCATGTTGAAAAGTTTGTCTTTTGAGGGAGAGCTTGCCTGTGATGTATGTGTCATGGACTAAGCTATATATAAAAGTCTGAGATAAAGATGGGATCTGGCATTAGGGGACTTTGGGAGTAGTAAAGGATACAGGTATATAGATACCTTTATATAACAGAAAACAAAAATTATATGAATAAATGAAAATTTCATTCAAAACCCAGCACCTCCTCTGGGTAACTTTGGGCAAGACCTAAACTGCTGAGAATTAATTTTGTCATCTATATAATGCAGATAAAAAATAATAGTTACATTGTGGACAGCTGTGAGAAACACATTTTAAGAACGAATTAATGGTGTCAGAGGTCTGGTTCTTTGAGGAGGTTCCGGGGGAAAATCTGTTCTCTTGCCTCGTCCAGCTTCTGGTGTTCGGATTTCCTTGGCTTTGGCTGCATCATTCCATTATGCTTCCCATATCTTCTCTGTTCAAATCCACCTGTACAGCCCTCTGATAATTACAGTTATTATTACATTTAGATTTACCTACATAATGCAGCATAATCTCTCCTTCTCAAGGTTTTTTATTTAACACATCCTTTTTGACATGTAAGGTAACATGTCAAAAGGTTCCAGTGATTTGGGCCTATATGTATTTCGGGACTATCTTGCTTTTTTTTTTTTTTTAATTAAAGTTTACTGGGGTGACAATGGTTATTAAAGTTACATAGGTTTCAAGTGTACAATTCTGTAATACATCATCTATCACATTGTGCGTAATATATTGGTACAGAGTCAGTTCTTCCATCACCATATATTTGATCCCGTTTACCCTCATCTACCACTCCCTCCCCACTTACTCTCTGGTAACCACTAAACTATCGTCTATGTCTATTCGTTTTTGTTTCTTTATCTGTTTGTCTTGTTCTTTTGTTGTTTTCAGTTTTATATACCACATGTCAGTGGAATCATATGGTTCTCTACTTTTTCTGTCTGAGTTATTTCACTTAGCCTAATAACCTAAAGATCCATCCATGTTGTCGCAAATGGCACTATTTCATCTTTTCTTATGGCAGAATAGTATTCCATTGTGTATATATACCAAATACTTTTTATCCAATCATCTATCGAAGGACATTTTAGTTGTTTCCATGTCTTGGCCACCATAAATAAAACTGCAATGAACATTGGAACTCATATCTTTACAGATAAATGCTTTCAGATTTTTTGGAGAGGGATTGCTGGGTATTATATTCTTAACTTTTTGAGGAATCTCCGCACGGCCTTCCATAACGGCTGCACCAATCTGCATTCCCACCAACAGTGTATGAGGGTTCCTTTTTCTCTACAACCTCTCCAACACATGTTATTATTTGTCTTGTTGATGATAGCCATTCTAACTGGTGTGAGATGATATCTCTGTGGTTTTTATTTGCATTTCTCTGATGATTAATGATATTGAGCATCTTTTCCTATGTCTATTGGCTGTCTATATGTCTTATAAGACATTTTTTAAAGAAATTGAAGAAGACACAAAGAAATGGAATGACATTCCTTGTTCATGGATTAGAAGAAACAACATAGTTAAAATGGCCATATTACCCAAAACAATACACAGATTTAATGCAGCCCCCATCAAAATCCCAATGGTATTTTTTAAAGAAATAAAACCAAAAAATCATCAGAACCACAATAGACTCCAAATAGCTAAAGCAATTCTAAGAAAAAATAATAATGCTGGAGGTATCTCACTCCCTGATTTCAGCTTGTACTTCAGAGCAACAATAATCAAATCATTATGGTATTGGCATATAAACAGTCACACAGACCAGTGGAACAAAATCGGAAATTGAGAAATAAGCCCAGATAACTATGGACAGATAATTTTCAACAAAGGAGCCAAAAACATACAATGGAGTAAAGACAGGTTCATCAATAAATGGTGCTGGGAGATTGGGAAACTATATGCAAAAGAATGAAACTAGACTGCTATCTCTCACTGTGTACCAAAATTAACTCAAAATGGATTAAAGACCTAAACATAAGACCTGAAACAATAAACTGCAGAGAAGAAAGCATAGGTACTGAACTTATGGACCTTAGATTCAAAGAGGGTTTCATAAATGACCTCAAAGGCAATGAAGTAAAAGCTAAAATAAATGAATGGGACTATATCAAACTGAAAAGCTTCTGCACAGCAATAGAAACCACAGACAAAATAAAGAGACAACCAACTGAATGGGAGAAGATATTAGCAAACAATGCCCCTGATAAGGGGCTAATATCGAAAATATATAAGGAACACATGGAACTCAACAACATAGAACCCAAACAATTAATTAAAAAGTGGGCAGAGGACCTGACTAGACATTTCTCCAATTGGGCCTATCTTTAAATCTACCATATATGCATACCATATTTCCCTGAAAATAAGATTGTGTCTTATATTAGTTTTTGCTCCAAAAGACACATTAGGGCTTATTTTGAGGGGATGTTTTATTTTTTCATGCACAAAAATCTACATTTTTTTATGTACAACAATCTACATTTATTCATTTATTCATGTACAAAAATCTACATTTATTCAAATACAGTCATGTCATCTTGTGAGACATCATCATAATCTCCAAACCCTGAATTCCTGCTTTAATTTATTGTGACTCCATTTCCTATAGAACAATTGGCCCCAATCTCTCATGTCCAGCAATAGAGCTCTCCTTAAATGAGCACTTCTTGTCCATGTAGCCTGCTCATAGTGCATTGGCAACACAGCTGTCAATGATTTTGTCCCATGAATTCTTCACCCAAGTCATGACCTCTTGTAAGCTAGGCTTCACAAAGTTTCCAAGCTGATTTCTCTCCATTTTATTTTTAATGTAGTCATTGATTTCCATGTGCAAATGGTCCCTGAATGGCTTGTTTATTGCAATATCGAGAGTCTGGATATAGGCAGTCTTTCCTGCGGGAATTATTATTTGATCTATTCTTCTTTCTTCAAGGAAGTTCTTCAGGTCTTTAGCACGGTGAGTGCTGGCTGAATCCCAGACTAGCCAACCTCTTTGGCCACCTCACAAAACAATTGGCAGCATTAAATCAATCCACATTTTTTTTTTTTCATAAAAAGAGTGGTGTATACCAGTCTTTTACAGTTTTAAGAACATAAATGCCTGAAACACGTTCAACCTTATCTTTCTTGCCCTTAGTGATGATTAGAGGTGGGGCTTTCTTTACATCCAGATGAATTGCCAAAATACAGGTAAGATGTACACTTTCGTAACCAGTGGAGGGAATATAGATTGATGAGACATCCCTCTGATCAATTGTCATTTGAGATCCTCAGCTCATAAACACTGCAGTTTCATTCATAGCAATCATGTTGGAGAGTTGGTATTTAGAAAAGTCGATGCCATCAACAAAGGACTTGAATGCAAGTGCACGTTTAAAAGCTTCAGTGTCTTCCAGCTTGAACAGTGTTGTCAGTCTTAGAGACAGTTCATATCACGGAAGGAAGCCATCCAGCCAGTGTTGTGATGCTTTGAATTCTTCTGGGGATATTTCTAACTGTGGTGCCATTGCAAGGGCAAATGCTTGAATATCAGCCCTGAGCACAACGAAAGCCTTTGCTCTCCTGTCAGCAATCCATTCACAGATGATGTCTCACAGCTCAGGGAATGGTTGCTGACCTGATCCACACTTGCGCTTCTTAGCATTTCCCTCATCCATCTGTTGACTGAGGTTATCATACTCTGCTCGCCATTTTCGGACCATTCAGAGGTCCAAGTTATCTTTGCAGGAAGCCATTAAGATTCTTGCCCCAAGAGTCCTTCGATTCCTATTTTGTACTTGATGAAATAGCTCTTTCTTTTTTGTACTCATCTTGTCTGGGGAGGGTGTCAAAATATTATTCCTTTTAAATCTACCATTAAATCATTTGTTAATTGAAGACTTATGAGATAGGAGTGGCAACAAAATTGATGACAGTTAAGAATGATGGTTCACACAAAAATGATGAAAAACTGCAGGCACCAAAATTCAGAAAATGTTTCATTTCACAAGAGTGCATTAAATACATCCATTACAACATAGGACGTATTGCATTAGGAAGATTCATATTAGGCACAACCACATCTGTTCGTTATCAAGTGCGCACGTTATTCGTTATTCGTGTGTTGTGTCTGTACTCCAACTGATCATTTGGCAATAAATCTCGAGATCATCTATTTACATAGGCGTTTACCTCTCATCCAAAGGTGCCCGCTTGGGTATTTACAAATACTTAATTATAGATTATATTATCATTTATTTTAAGTATTAATGTCAATAATATTTATTTATATTTAATTATATACTAATATTATTTTATTATTCAATATGTCCATCGTGTGTTGCAGATGTAATAAATGCATCTGCCTTGTTGATGATCTTAACTGGGGTTTATTTTTGGAGTAGGTCTTATATTACAAGCATCCTTAAAAAATCATGTTTGCTTGGGCTAATTTTCTAGTTAGGTCTTATTTTCGGGGAAATGCGGTATGTATATGTGTAGTGTCGGTGAATCCTCTGAACACATATATCCAGTAGACAGTTTAATTATCCATTTAATATATGAGAAAATGGAGAAACAGAGAGATTAAATAGGAGTTCACACAGTAAATTTGAAAGCTAAAGTTAGATCTTTAAATATATGACTCTAGTAACCACTCCTAAACCTATACAATGGCCAACTAAAAGAAAATCATTCAAGAAATAAAGGAGTCCAAAAATTATGTAACAAGAAAGTCATAAAGGATGTGAAATAAAATATACATGTAAGGACATAGAGATATATAAAAAAATAATTGCTTTTCAATTTTTAAAATCAGTAATCTATAGACAATGTATCAAAACTTATTTACAGTAGCAGAACAGAATGTAAATGCCATTGACCTGATAGTTTATAAAGTAAATATGAATAGAAATGGGGAGGAAAATTGGATGAAAAGGCAAGAGTGACCATTGCTTCCTTTAAAAATGAGAAACAAGAAATCCAATAAATGCTATTAGAATACAAGATAGAGGTAATTTATTATGAAGTCAGCAAAATAATAAAAGAACTACAAATTAGTGATGTAACTATAAAATATTTCAATTACCAAAATAAATCTACATCTAATGGAAAAATATAAGGGCCCCATGGAAAACAAATGAACTGAAGGACATTTTATTGCCTATTGTTTAATATTAGGTCAATATACCAGGGTTCACAAGAAAAAATTTTCAAAACTGTCCATTTAATTGTATGAAGTGTTGCAACCTTCAGCAAACTCCATATCACTACTTAAACAACAAGTTTAAATTCAGTATTGCAGACGTTTATTACATGACAAAATGTAAGGGGAAGGAATATGTTCTTTCGTTTAAATGGATGAGACACTTACTGTGACAGAGCTAATTAGGCTCTTGGGAGAATTTATGCACAGCTAATAAGAAGCAGAGCTAAATGTGTCTTAATTTACCCTCCAGCTCTCAAAAAAAGTTGTTCATTCAAGTTGCACTAATTGAGCCAACAATCATTAACCCCTCTTTTCTGGATGCATTCCCATGCTAACAACAACTGAGCTATAACTTTCCCAAAGAGCAAAATTTGTTTTGTTTTTCCATGCATCTTTGAACGTGCATCCAAACAAAGTTCATTGTATTTAAAGATAAAGCAGATGCACAGAATTCAGAAATTTATTTTTCCTCTATATAGCACTTTGATTATTGATTTTACCTAATAATACGGCATAACGTAAGATAAGAAAGGTTAGTAATTACCAGTATTATCAAGTAGAATTACACAGATACTATTAAATAATGTTTGTGAGTGTGAATGAAAACACCCCTTAGTGTGGGAAAATCTGTTTATAACTCAAAACTTTAACATTCTTTGATTCACTTCTAAATACGTCTCTCCGAGAACATGTACAGAGATGTGCAATGACCAATATATCAAAGAAATTCATTAAAATATTATAAATCAGATCTGGTGTAAATTGCCCTGGGCTTGATTTACATATAGCATCTACAAAAACCGAAGCAACTCTATGTATACCAGTTGGGAATAATGTTTTCAATTATGCATGACATTTATGTCTGGGTATATACCAAATTTCTAACTATGGCCATCTTTTCAATAATGATACTGGATGGATTTTTATTTAAATTTATGGACTTCTTTATTGCTTGAATGGCTTATTATGAGTGTTACTTTGGAGATAAGAAAATTATTTTAATTTTGTATGATAGCCTTCATTAATAGAACAATTTAAATTATCTTAAAGGACATACTTGGCCATATTAATTTTATATTAATAAACAAATCAAGGAAATTGATGTATTTCACTTATGTGATAAAAGTTGAATTATATTGTTTTAATGTTAAAAATAAGCATACACATATAATGATTTCAGGGATACATATTGATGAAGCAAAACAATATAAAACCAAAACAATGACTAGGTAACAATAGGATTCAGTAAGGTTATAATGTAAACAAGAGTGGACTGCTGCAGATCTACAGATCTAGATACAATATATTATTAAAGTCATAGCTTATGTTGGTTGGTGAATTCCAAGTTAATTTTTGCATTGTTAAAATTGATTCTACAGAGGAAAGGGAGTATCCATGAATCACAAATTTTGAGTATTTCATTTCCGTGGATCTGACTTACAGAAGAGAAACATTGAAAAAAATATTTTTATATGAAATAAATACCCTAAAACACTCTTTATCCCCTTTTATTTTTGAACATTAAAGATTTGCTTTTAAATCCCACAATGTGTACACAGAATAAAAATGAGAAATAAATACTCCAAAATGTTAGTAGAACTTGTCTATAGATGATGTGCTTAGACAGGGTTTTACTTTTCTATAATTTATAAACTTTGTAATAAACATGCATGATACTTTTTTGATTTATATATATACAATAAAATATATTTTATATATAAACTTTAAAATATAAACTACAAAGAGTTTTTCTAGACACATTTGGAGAAGGTCATTGGAAGTTTTTTTATCTGCAATTCTATTCTTTTTTCAATTGCACAATAGAGACTAATGAAGGAAAATGATGCTCTTTACAACAAATTTTACTTACAGTTAAAATGAGTGTTTAATAATGTGTGCAGAACGTTTCTCCTATTGACCATATGCCAAGGTCACTCTAAGCATTTTTACTTTCTGTGAAGGGATTTCACTCAAGTTATCATTAATACACACACACGCACACACACATGCACACACACACACACAAAATTGTTTTATCTCCGATTTACCAGCACCATGATCTTCAGATATTAAATAAATAAGTGACTATGTTATAGACACTAAAAACTTTATATATACATACATACATTCACTAAGGTGCAGTGAATCAAATGTATGTAACACAAATATATGATTTTTTGCCTTGGGAGAATTTACAGCTTAGGGAAATAAGTCATGTGACCAAATACCATGCACCTATGCTAAGTGTTATGGCAGTGTTATTTATAAAGCTGAGTGGAATTGTGGAGCTAATGTGGATAAGCAGCAGCTTTCACAGAAACACAAATAATAAACTGGGTTTTCAAAAATGAGAAACAAAACTTTTTTCCAGATTTGGTCAAAAGAAAATGACATGTCTACAAGAAAGTTTTGCACATGCAAAGCCATAATACCAGCATTTTAGTAATCATAAATTAATTTAACAAATGTTTATGATTTTTTAAGATGTTAGCATATGCAAAATATTATTTTAGGTTTCAATGATGTGCAAAATGTGATCCATTGTGTCTTAAAAAATAAGTCTATGATAGGAAGACAACATGGGAAAATACGCACAGTATAATTTATAAATTTCTAATGACAACCCTATGCACTACAGTGTCTACCACAGCAGCGAGGAGAAAGTAATCACCTCTTTATTGGGGTACCTGCATGTGTTTTGTAGAACTGATTTTGTGATGGACTTTGAAAGACATGTTGGCCTATAAAAAATACACCAGACAGAAGAAAGGAAGAGATAAGGATTCTCTTAATGAAAAGGTAGGGGCAAATGTATGGAGGCCACTGACTGACAAATCTTTCATCTCTTTTGATCATGTTTCCATAGTCTTTGCATTGCACAATTTGAAGGGGTGCATTGATATAATTAATGCTGGCAGATTGAAAACCTAAATACATAAGCCAAAAGAAAGACAAAAATATATGTAACCTTAATATAGGCATATTTTTATATTTATAAATGATGTACACCTGCTATTGTATTTCTAGGGATACACTACGAAATGTGTTTTTTAAAGATACGTATATATGAAATAAACAGTATATTGCAATTTTGTTCTATTATGTTCTGGGTTTTAGTTTGCAAATGTCTGCAATTAAGCTTTAATATTAGTACACTATATTCTTAAGGAGAGATTTATTGTTTTAAACAATAATAGGCACAGATATCTATTTCAAGGTTTCGTGTTTTTTTTGGTAGTTCCAATGCATTTTGGCAATTTGTCTAATCTGACTTACTGGTATTGTTTCAAACCTGTAATGCAGCCAATGATCTATTTGTATTTTCTGATTACTTATAATTCTTACTTGCTTTATATGCACTGTGTTCTTCCATAGTTTTTTTCCCTAAATACTTGATATCATTAGAGTTAAAATTAGATAATTTGTTTCTATAAACTTACATACCTAGCACATAAAAATAAAACAAAACAAATCTAAAAACCCGTTAAAAACAGGTGGAAAATATTAAAACCCTCTATATCGGGACTTTATGTATGTAACATATAAAAGCAATCATATAGACCAAGTATTTTCCAATAAGTATCAGCATACTAAATATATTTTAAACAGAGTCACTTTTTAATTTCTATTAAAATACTCTAAAGAGGTATTATCTTCACTCCTAATGGTATTGCACTAGAGTATGTGGAATCAATTTAAAGAAATGTACGCAGATCTTGGAAAGCCATTTATGATGTTATTAACAGTTTGGATGTAATTTGAAGTCAATGAGAGTCAATAGAAAAAGATAAAAAGAAGTAATTGACATGACCAGAATCTTTTGGTCACATGGGCAACTCTGGCACAAAGGAGGATAGGATAGAAAAAATAGAGTTGAGTACCATATGATTTCACTGATATGTGGGATATAAAATTGAAAACAACAAAAGAACAAGACAAACTCACAAACATAGACAATAGTTAATTGGTTACCGGAGGTAAGAGGGGAGGGGGGTGGTAGATGAGGGTAAAGAGGGTCAAATATATGGCGATGGAAGGAGAACTGACTCTGGGTGGTGAACACATGATGTCATATACAGATGACATATTACAGAACTGTACACCTGAAATCTATGTAACTTTACTACAAATTGTCACTCCAATAAACTTAAAAAAAAACAGCATCACTTGTGTGGGTCAGAATGTTCCCTTCCTTCATGTTCACCAACTGCATTGTAGGGCCCCCAAATCCTACTTGGTTCATAGTTTTCCTTAGTTCAGCTCTTACTCAAGTAAAAGAGTGATACCAACAATGCATTAACATCAGTTTGTCAGTTACCCAGTAAAACAGAGTTGTGTAAACTATGAAGAGATAAGGAGTATAATTCCACAACAATTTAAAAAAATTCCTGAGTACCTAGAAAATGCATAAAATATGAAAGAGAAGATTTTGAATATAGACTGTCCTGATTTGCCCCATTTAACAATAGAGCCCATTCTGAAGGACATCACTAAGAAATTGTCTCACCAAGCTCAGGGAGAAATCAATCCATTTGAACTATTAGGGGCATAACTTTCGCCAAATTTATCTCATAGGTATGGTAGAGAAAAGTAGAAAATTCATATAATGTTGTGCTCAGTATCAGGAGCTCTCTACTTTCCCCTGTATTGATTAGGAATATTTAAACTTTTTGCCTCCCACAGAGATCTATTCTAGAAGGAGAACTGACTCTGGGTGGTGAACACACAATGGGATTTATAGATGATGTAATACAGAATTGTACACCTGAAATCTATGTAACTTTACTAACAATTGTCACCCCACTAAACTTTAATTTAAAAAAAAAAGAATAAAACTGCTAGTAATGATTGTCCAGTTCACATCTTTATATATAACTGAAGCCATCAAAGGGATCAGAGCCCTATTTCATCATTTTACTGAAAGGAAAATGTAGGGCAACTGGGCTATGAGCACATAATAAACTAAGAAAGGGCTGCGAAAATTTTCATATTCAGTTTTGTGAATAAGCATATGCAGCGTGGGTGAGGATTACATTATTTCAGCATGTGTGAATTTGCTGGTTAATGTACCTCATTAAAAAAAAATGAAAAAGTAAGTCTAGCTCCAAACTGTTCTCTTTCCTAGATCATTTCATTCACATCATAGATGCTTTTGAATCTCTCTAGAAATTGAACCAAATTCCATGAGTTAAAAAAATAAAAGGCCCTGTAAATTTAGACTGTATCGTCTTTATAGATATAACTCATTCAACATGATCAAACCTATTAATGACAATCACATTGTTAAAAGCTGAGGCCAAAAAGACCAAATACAAATGGAACAGAACAAATGCAAATATAAAGAGTATGACAGCCCCAACTTGATGTTTCTGTGTACCTATACTAACTTTACTGTACCTCATAAAGTTTTCTTTCTGTTCATGATTCTAGGAACTTAGGCTGAGCATTATGTGTAGTTGGAAAAGGCAATTGACCACAAGGAAGAACTTAACATACACTTAATCTGTCCTTACTAAAGTAACCAAGACCAACTTTGTTGACAAATCTAATGAGTACTTAAGATCCTGGAAGAGTTTGACATTTTTGATGATTCCTTTAGTTATTGAACTCCTTCTTCCTTTGATTTCCATAATAAACTCTCCCAATTTTATTTTTATATTTTTTTTAAATTAAAATTTATTGGGGTGACACTGGTTAGTAAAATTACACAGGTTTCAATGTGCAATTCTGTAATACATCATCTATGTACCACATACAAAACTAGTGATATCTGAATAAATTATAGTTTTTAATTAACATCTTCTGATTTTTTATATTGTGTAAGATATTATTATCATTGGGAAAACTGGGTTCCTGGTATATAAACTCTCCCAATTTTTGACCAATACTCTAAATAACCTATTATTTTTGGCATGCTCTGTTCTATAAATTTCCCTTCAATTTAAAGCCTTGACATTTTGAACCTATTTTGAATTTTTTGTGTGAAAATTGCTCTAAATGGACTACTCTAATTTTGCTTAGAAGTGTATATGCATGCCTTCACATATTTTTCATGTTTCATACGTTATTTCAAGGTTAGATACTGTTTTCTATTTCTTTTACACCTTTCTTGGTTGCCTAGGAGAGATGATGCTCACATTTTGTTGATAAATTAATGTATAAAGTTATCAACGGTTTATTTTCATGAGTTTAAAACTGATATATGTTAAGCAAAGTGGCCTTGAAGGTGCAGCTGTCATTTGGAATGCCACGTCACCCTGTGACAAACAGGCCAAGCAATGATGGAAAATCCCAATGAACAAAATAAGCCTTAAAGGACATTAAAGTCCAACAAGATTAAATGACAAATCTAAGCCCCCACATTGAATTAATATGAGAGATGAGAAAAGAATCATGTTTCTATTGTCAAATTCCTAAGCTCTGTCATTCAGTAACTGTCAGGGAAACCCTGACACAACATTAGGAGTTTAACATGGTTAGAAGAGATCTGCATGAGTCACCTTTTGTTATCAGTTCCTTCCTGTTGTCAGTTGCTAGACACTGATCTCTCTGTGAATAATACGAAAGGAATTGTTGAGCATAGTGGTTGAAGCAAAAGTTTTACAACAGCTTTCCTCTTCAATTAAAATGAATAAACAGTTTTTGGAAAATGGTTAGTGACTATTTGGATATAGTCATCACAAGAGAAACATTTGTTCAGCAATTTTTTGCCCTAACTATATTCCCATTCTTTTCCTCTATTCTGCTACATATTCAGGTTTTACAACATACATGAGCATGTTTTAATATTAGTTATAGAAGAATTATTTTATTTACTGATATTCCACATATTATTAGATCACGGCCTATTATATTCACTGCTTCAAATTGGAAATAATTCAGAACTAATTGTTAACTTTTGGAAATTAGCAGCTTGTTATGGATTCAGAGAAAAGTAACTTTTGCTGAGTGAGTCATAACAGATGTTAATCACATTAATTTTACTACATTTGGGATGTCACAAAAGCAGACGGGCTGGTAAAACATTTTGTGGGCTGGTAAATGTTTTTCATCTATTTTCATGGTTGACTGATACCATTAAATAAACTTCTTTTAAAGAGCCCCCTGGCAAAGACAGTAAAATTTAATACGAGGAGATGATAAGCCAATTAAAGCAAATTACTGCCAAGCAAGGCAATTATATTTAGGCTTAAATACATTTTATGCAATGGATTTATTATTTTGTCACATTATTACAGGTTAATCAAATGGCAAACACTAAGAAAATAAAGAATTTATACATGAAATTTAACTTGTATGACAATATGATTGGGTTGATGGAAGTCATAACTTAATCTACATTCATGTTTTTGAACATTGTTAAATATTGCTGCTTTTAAAAACAATATAATGAATTTGTATGTGGATATTATGGCTTAATGTTCATTTTTCATGCATTGTGTCATTTGGTATTCATAATTGCTCAAGATATTTCATGTTTATTGCAATTTGTTTAACTCAAGTGAAAACAGACTCAGAGAAGTTATGTGATTTTCATTTTATCATGTCATTTTAAACATATGTAGTCTTTTTATACTATCTATGTATCTATATATTTGTCTATCTATCCATCTATCTATCTACCTACCCATTTACCTGTCTGTCTATACACACATACTTGTCGTTACATTTTATGTTTTATTCACTCCCAATGCTATAATCAGTTATTCAGTATGGCAATGAGTAAAATTAACATCTTGAATATTATTTAAGAACACATACCATTACACTGTATATTGAGAGCTAAGGAAAGGTAATTTAGTAATCATTTGAGAATTTAGATATCATGAGTTGTATATGGACTATTAGAATTTATGTAAATGTTTATCTTTTTTTTCCCAAAATTGAATATATATATTTTTTATTGTGTGGTATATATACCTGTATATTATGTATAACAATACAAATGTGACATGGAGTTATACACAAACACATCTACCTTTTTTCCCTGTTGCTTATCTCCCTTTTACCACAGTACATCTCTCCTTTCTTCTACTTGTAGGTCATCCAATCTAGGTGATCCATGTTAACAGCTGGTTAAAGATACTTTTTTTTTTTAAACTTTTTTTTTTTTTTTCTTGGCTTTTATGTAAGTCAAACTGATTTACTTATTGTTTCTCAAACAGCTTTTCACATTTTCACTTCTGGAATTTTTTGATAATATTTTTCTTGTACCTGGAATATTCTCCTGTTTTTTTTTTTTTTTTTTTTGAGAGCCCACTGGCCCATGTGGGAATCGAACCCGCAGCCTTCGGAGTTAGGAGCACGGAGCTCTAACCGCCTGCGCCACCGGGCCGGCCCCTGGTTAAAGATACTTTTAGAACTACTCCATAATCATGTAATCTATGAGTTATGCAATAATATATATGTATCCAGGTATATATAATCATTTTAGAAAGAAAAAATTGCTATGGTTTGATAGAAATGATCCATATTATATACATTAGTCTGAATCTTGCTTTTTTCACCCAACAATACCTGATACAAATTCTTCCAAGTTTTATTAGTGGAGCTTTAATCCATTCTTTTATAACAGCTTCATAATTTATTCTACCACAATATATGAAACCATTTCTTTAGTGATTAGAAAATTAGTTTACAGGTTTTGGCCATTATAAATCGTGGTGTAAAATTCATCTTTATAGGCTTACCTTTAGTTTACATACTTTTACTTTCTATTAGGTAAATTATATGTAGTAGGGTGGTTGAATTAATGGCATACGTATTTTAAAGTTTATGAGATATTATCACATTGCTTTCTGAAAAGGCTATACTAGAATAAATGTGGTGATCATTTCACAAAATGTACAGATATTGAATCATTATGTTGCACGCATTGTTTATCATAGACTGTATTGTAAACCAAAACTTCCAATACTCACATTTTTTTAAATAGTAAGCTGAAATTTTCACAAGTTTTATTTTTGCATTTTGTTTTTATCATACAAAGTATTCTAAAAATAGAACTTATATTTAATAACAAAATAGTGACATTTATTTCTTAGTTTTTATTTAGTTTCCTTTTACAGTTTTAATTTTAAGCTTGTAAATTCCCTTGATACATATGAAAGTGCCCACTCCTCAGGTAAATTAATTTTTCAATTAATGTATATTTATATTTGATCACTGTATAAGGGTGTCACCATTATTATGACATACATTTTTCTTTAATACAGTACCATGCTGGACAATTTTTAAAATATTATTAAAATAAGGGGCAGAGTTTTCATATATAACCTTTACTTTTACATAGTACTGTTACTTTCCAAAATTTCAATAGCATCTTTATTTAATAAATCTGTGAGATTTTTAGTGCCATTATTCGTCTAATAGCTACTGAGCACTAAAATGTGGCAGTGTCTTCATCCTTACTTTAACCTCACCGTAGTCATTTAACTTATGAATATTGAAGAGAGTCAATTATTGGTAAATATTCTTCTGAGGAACTTGAAGTGAAAAGATACAGACAACTAGAAAGTAGCTTTTCTCCCTTTTCAAGATTCTTGTCATAGAACAAATGAGAGTCCGGATTCAAGTATTGATAAAATTGTATATCTTCTGTTCTACAGCAGATCTCTAGAACGTATTCATCTTGCATAACTGAAACCTCATATTCATTGAACAACTTTTCATTTCCCTCTCTTCTTAGCTTCTGGCAACCGTCATTCTACTCTCTGCTTCTATGACTTTGAGTACTTTGATATTTCACATAAGTGGAATCATGCAGTATTTGTCCTTCTGTGAATGATTATTTTACTTAGCATAGCATCCTCCATGAGGGGGGATCCAAAATGGCAAAGTAGATTAATGTTTTACTTGCCTCCCATAACCACATTAAAATTACAACTAAATGTAGAACAATCAACCTGGAGAACCATCTGAAGTCTAGCTGAACAGAAGTCCTATAAGTAAGAATATAAAGAAGACAAGCCACAATGAGACTGGTAGGAGGAGTGGAGACACAAAACCTCCGTGTGGTGGTTGATAATCAGGCGAGATACCTTGGCCACGGAGGTACCCCTGAAGGACAATGGCCGCCAGCCCAGATTACACGTGCTGGGAAGAGTAGCCCCCACAAAAAGTGTAAGAAACATTTTTTTCACATAATAGAACAAATAATCATAAAATTTATATGGAACCACAAGAGACCCCAAATAGCTACAGAAATCATGAGAAAGAACAACAAAATTAGAAGTATAACTCTACCTGATATCAAACTATACTACAAAGCTGTAGTATTTAAAACAGCATAGTTCTGACATAAACACAGACACATAACTCAGTGGAGCAGAGTAGAGAGCCCAGAAATAAACCCACATCTACATGGTCATTTAATTTATGACAAAGGAGATAAAAGCATACAATGGGGTAAAGATAATCTATTCAACAAATGGTGTTGGGAAAATTGGACAGATATATGCAAAAAAATAAAATCAGACCACTTTCTTACAACATACACAAGAATAAACTAAAAATAGATTAAACACTTATAAATGTAAGACCCAAAACCATAAAACTCATAGAAGAAAACACAGGCAGTAAACGCTCTGACATTGCTCTTAGTGATATTTTTTTGTGTGTGATATATGTCCATGGGCAAAGTAAACAAAAGAAAAATAAACAAATGGGAATATACCAAACTGAAAAGTTTTTGCACAGCAAAGGAAACCACCAACAAAACGTAAAGGTGGCCTACTGAATGGGAGAAAGATATTCCTCAATGATACACCTGATAAGGGGTTAATAGCCAAAATTCATAAAGAACTGGTACAACTCAACAATCAAAAACAAACAACACAATTAATAAATGGACAGAAGATCTGTATATACATTTCTCCAATAAGGACCTATATATGGCCAATAGACATATGAAAAGATGCTCAATGTCACTAATCATAACAGAAATGCAAATTAAAACCACAGTGAGATATCAATTCACAACTGTTAGATGGCTGTCATCAGTAAATCAACAATAAGTTTTGGCGAGGATGCAGAGAAAAGGGAACTCTGGTGCACTGTTGGTTGGAATGCAAATTGGTGCAGCCACTATGGAAAATGGTGTGGAGGTTCCTCAAAAAATTTAAAATGGAACTACCTTATGACCCAGCAATTCCAGTTTTGGGTATTTATCCAAAAATTCAAAACACTGATTCGAAAGGATATATGCATCTAATGTTCATTGCAGCACTATTTACAATCAAGATTACCAAAATATGGAAGCAACAAAAAGGCCCATTAATAGATGATTGGATAAATAAGAAGTGGTACATATATACAATGGAATATTACTTGGTCATAAAAAGAATGGAACCTTACTATTTGTGACAACATGGATGGACCTAGAGGGTATTATGCTGAGTAAAATAAGTAAGACTGAGAAAGATAAATACCATAAGATCTCACTTATATGTAGAATCTAAAATAAATAAATAAATAAATGAACAAAAAAAAACAGACTAATAGATACAGAAAACAAACTAATGGTTGCCAGAGGATATGGGGTTTGAGGTGTTGTGTGAAATAAGTGAACGGATTATGAAACACAAATTGGTAGTTACAAACTAGTCATGGGGATGTAAAGTACAGCATAGAGAATGTAGTCAATAATGTTGCAATAATTAAGTATACTATCAGGTGAATACTAGATAATCACCACACACTCACACACACACACACACACACACACACACACACACACACACTCACACACAGACGCCAGTCTCTCTCTCTCTCTCTTTCTTTCTATGGCTTTTCCTTTTAGAATAGAATGGGTATAAAATTAAGAAGCAAAACTTATATAGTTTTTTTAATTCACTCTGGTTAATATAATATGGAGAAATTAAGTGGTCTTTTGATTTGCCAAATTTAAAAGAGTCTAGGAAAAAATAAAGTATCCTGAATATCTCTGGATCACTTCTCTGTACAACAAAGCAAGTACGTGAGTATGTTTGTTTGAAGACAGTTCTAACTTTCAAAACGCTTTTCTTTATATTCATTATGATAACTTTGTTTTTTTGTTTAAATTAGTCTTAAATTCCCAAAAATATATGATATATAAGTTTATATTTTCTAAAAGATCATTTGTGATTTTATTTTATCCAATATAGCTTACCTAATATATAAGCAAAGTTAGAAAAAAAGGAAAGATTAAAAATTACATTTATTAAGATCATTAAATAAAACAGTTTTTAAAGAATACATGTTATCCTTGTAAGAATAACATTAATAGATAAGATTTTCACTGACAAATATTTTCCTTGGATTTTGCCATTGAATGATTTATCTAACTATTGTTAGTGACTATTCAATTGCTATTAATTTTATTATTGAGTATATTAAAATTATTTGCATTTGGTGAATATATCTGTATAATCAGCATTAGTAAAACATATATCCCATACAAATTTCTATCAATAGGCCTAACAAGTCAGATCCAAGAGTAAGAACATAAATCATTTCTAATTTCAGAATTCATTAGAATTTTTGGTGATACCAGGTAAGGGTGTTTTAAAAGTTGCAGATGGACTTTTCATAAAGTATGTTCAATTCCAGCTTTTTATTATATCATTTTTTATTCAACCCTATTAAAACTATATTCAGAAATAGACGACATGAATTCTTTTAAAAAGATTTTTATTAACATTACAGAATATAATAGTTATGACTTCTATATTTAATTATAATTAATTATGGGAAGCATGATCCCAAGGTTTATAATGCTTTGCTAACTAATAGACATCCAAAATGTTTTAAAGCAGAATAATAAAAAAAAGAAAAAGAAAATCATCATTCATTAGTATGACATCAATGATGGAGTAAATAATGAAATAATGACAAACTAAAGGAAAGTTTTCTAAAAATAAATCCCCAAAGAAAGCTACTACTGTGGCTATGTGCTGTTTTATTAATTATCAAATTAGATGATATGTAGAGACATTATATTTTCGGAATGTGTATGAATAACATCGTATCTACAATTATGCTCAGACATTTATAATTTTTGTATATATTTTAAAGTTGAGTATTATAATGTTGATTATAAAATTTCACATAGGATATGACACCTTTTATTAGCTTAAGTATTCATGAATCTTCATATTTTTAACATTACTGTCAATTTATAGAGGGGAAAATAAACCTATCATACTTACATACTCATACGTAATACTTACATACTCGTATGCCGTGTGTTTTTGAAGTATTATTAAACACATAAGTCGTGTAATTGTACAGCCACAGATAAATGGTGATTAGCACTAAGACTGCCATATTTGTAAGAATAGTAAATATACAAAGGTATGTTAATAAAAGCTAGTCTGCCTACCATGTACTACAACCCATCTCTAGCCTACCACTCTCCCAGCCCAAACACACACATGTTTGCTCGCACGCACACATGCACACACACACATACTAGCACATACAATTTCACAATTGAAAGAGGAGATTGTAGCATAAACAATAACAGAAACAAAATTTCATTATCTAAGGAATGCTGACTCTTAACTTAATGAGGGCACATACTAAGGGCCACAAGGCTGACCGATCTCCAAGGCAGAAAAAAGATGAGATTGGAGAGCAAAAAGTTGTTCCCAGTGAACATGAAACAGGTAGCCAGTCTATATAAGAGCTTCTTGGCCAGGAAGCACAGATATATGACCGAAGATTCATAATGGATCTTGCCTCAAAGCCTGCTGTAGGGAACGGCATGGTTCTGCCCTTAAAATATTTGAAGGCATTGATTAACTGGGTCAAACTAAACCTGCAACAAAGTCCAGACACTACTCAAATGCATATCAGAATGACTTAGCTACACTCATGTGACCTGTGAGAAATACCGTAGGCATGTCCCCTTTCTGAAAGTAAATATTATTTACCTTATTCTTTGCTATTATTTTATAAATATCTCCGGCATATAGTAAAAATTAAAAGATACACAGTATATGCAAGCAAATGTGAGGCAGGAACAAGAGAGGAAATTGTCACCACAACAGCTAAATATCAGTATTAATATAAAATATTTTGAATATTTTCTTTCTAAAATATATTTTGGTGTATTTTTCAAAAAACCATAGACTCCTTTAACCAATGATAATATCCGTGTAGTGTGGGAATTATTGAATACTTAGAAATAAAATGTAGAAGCAAAATACAAGCAGAAAGAACATAAACTGTGAGAGGGGGATAAATGTCATTGCATTGTTGTGAGATTTACGTATAATTCATGAAGTATCATAATGCTTAACTGTAAACTGTGACAACATAAAGATGCATATAGTAACTTATAAATTAATCACTAAAATGTGGAATACTAAAAGAAATGTGCAATGCACAAAAAAACAACAAAACAACAATAACTACAACAGAAAACAGAGGAGAGGAGGAACAGCCTCAGCAAAGATAAACGGGGAAAAAATACTAACATAAATTACCTGAACTCGACCACATCAATAATTGCCACAATTGTAAATTAAGGAAACCCTCCAATTAAAGGGCACAGGATGCCAAATTGGATATATAAAGCACATGGCTTAGCTATGTGATGTTACAAGTAGCATATTTCAGAAAGATGAAAGTCACTTGAAAGTAAAAATGTGGAAAAAGATGTACCATAAAATGACAAACCAAATGAAAGTGAGTGTAGCTCTAATAATGTTAGACATACTCATATAAATATTATTTGACCCAACAATTCTATTATATTCCTAGTATTTACAAAGACAAATAAATAAATATGTCCACAATTGCGCATGTATTTTGTAGCAGTCATGTACCTGAATGTAAAAAAGTGCAAAAACAACTAATTCTCATGAAAAGAGAATAAACACATTCAGTTATTCATGCAATGAATACTATTTAGCAATAATAAACAAATCAACTAATGGTAAAAGCAACAATATGAAACTCTAAAAAATATATATAAAGGGAAAGAAAGCAGACACACACTCTAAAATATTGTGTTATTCTATTCATATGAAGCTCATTAAAAAGCAGAACTAATCAGTTGTGATAAATATAAATGATTGCTCTGTGTGTTGGCGGGATTGTTTGGAAAGTGGTGGAAGGAAATACTGTGGGCATGTTTTATATACTGTCTTAGATAGTGTTACATGGGTGTGTGCAGTTGTCAAAACATAAACGGAACACTTAAGATATGAGTGTTTAAAAATATTTCTTGTATTTTAAAAATATGATAAACATATTTTAGAATTATATGGTTACGGATGCTCATGTCAATAAGTGATAGATTCCCAGTTATAATACATTGAGTTTACATACACATGCTGATCTATTTCTATCTTTTCTGTTACTTTCCACTGATTTAGAGATATATATATATCCAAACACCAAATTCATGGGATTAAAATAGCTTAAAAGTAAAATGTTAATATCTCATAAAACTTATATATCCTTAAGAAACAAATTCAAACTTTTACTAGCTATTCTCAGACACTTATTATTCTATGTAAATTAAAAAAAAATCTGTGCAGTTCTGTACTAGAATGGGATATCAAGAGAAATAGAACCAATAATATAGGTGATAGAGATAAATATATAGATACATAGATGATAGGTAGATGATTGATAGATAGATAGATAGATGATGATAGATAGATAGATAGATGATAGATAGATAGATAGATGATAGACAGATAGATTTATTATAAGGAATTATAGAGTCTGATAAGTCCCACGATCTATGGTCAGCAAGCTGAAGACCCAGGAGAACTGGAGGAATAGTGGCAGTCCACACTGAAAGTCTGAAACACAGGAGAACCAATGCTGTAAGTTCCAGGCCAAGTCCAAGTCTGAAAGCAGGAGAAGACTGATGCTCCAGCTCAGACTTAGGTAGAGAAAGTTACTTCAGCGTTATTGAGTCTTTTTGTTCTTTTTAGGTCTTCAACAGTTTGAATGAGCCCACCCACACCGGGAAGAACAATCTGCTTTACTCAGTCTATCAATCAGATGTTAATCTCATTGTGGGGACAAAGCCACAAAAAGCAGTTTCCAGGCTCTTGGCCTCACATAGAAAGGTGCTGGCTCGGGTAGTAAATGGCCATCTAATATAACTGCCGTGGCTACACTAGCAGAAAAATGGGAGTTCCTAGCAAGAAGATGGTGGCTGGCAAGCATGGACTGCTGTTAGGATGGCGGGTTGCAGATTATGTAGATCCTGCTTCCTTTTTCTCCAGCCCAGCCGCCAGCAAGAATATATTGGTTTGACTCCCCTATCTATGGCTCCATGGGTGTTCCTTTTTGGCCTCACCATGTCCTGCGTTCTTATGTGGGGAGCGGGAGCTGAGACCCCGCCAGAAGCCCCGCGTGACAAATGGCGCAGCGAGCAGGGTCTCCTGCACGACACTCATCCAGAAACTTCCTCAGAGACACAACAGAATAATGTTTAACCAACTGGGCACCCTGTAGCCCAGGCGTTTTGACACATAGAATTAGCCATAAATTCCAAAATAAATTATGATTGAGATTAACTATTTTATGTATTGATTTTTGAATAATTAATATTTAATGATAAAATGGCCTACATTTTAGAAAGTGGTACAGTTATTAGTATATCTATAATTAGCATAGTTAATATTAATATAGTTATATGAATGTAAATTAATCCTCTAAGAGACAGACACTAAAAAATAAAATAGCTCAGATAATATTTTTATATCCTTTCTCATTTAATTTATTGAAATTAGGTTTTTAGATATTCTACTGTGAAAACTACTTTTCAGTACCCTCACAAAACCTCATTTGTTTTGTAATATTCTTCTAATACATTTCTTCATTCAGTTTGCTAATCTTTCTCTATATAAATCAATATGCAAAATAAATCTATTGCATCAGAATGTGTGTAAAAGGAATTAGTAGTAGTTTTCAGAGTGATCTGAAATACTTAAAAATATTTTATATGCATAGCATTCTATGAAAATAAGTTCTTAAAAAGTTGTTGTTGTTGTTTTAATTTAAAAAATAGACATTTTTCGACCACTTTTAGGTTCACAGCAAAATTGAGGGGAAAGTACAGAGAGATTCCATATATCCCTTTCCCCCATTACCATTATTTTTATAGTTAATTCTTACTTTACTTTACCAATGGGTGTTTTGATTTTTGGTTTCTTACTGCTTCAGCATCCCATACAATCTTTCTGGATTTATATTCATTCATGTAAAGTGAATCTCAATTATAATTTTTAGAAATGTAAAATAAATCTATTGTAAAATAAAAATAAATCTAAAATAAATCTAAATATAAAATAAAATAAATGTAAAATATCTCTAATTTTTCAGGTGTAGAAACTTCTCTTTGTTGGGTATGTAAACTGACTTAATCACTAGAATTATCTTGTTTTTTTTTCATAATTTTTTGAGAGTGAATTGATTTTCATGGGCAGTATCTCTTTCAAGAGTCCCATGCATGCCTTGGATGGGAGGGATTCCATAAGATAGACTTTTTGTTTGTCTCTGTCCAGGCTCAGTAGTGTTCATATGTTGATGATGTAAAACCATCTGTGAATGATACCTTTTGCAATGGTATTTATAATATCTGTGAAAACTGATACGTACTATGTAAGATACATTTTCTCTATGTTTTGAATAAAACAAACTTCAATGTTTAGCAGCACTTATTATTACAAATTACATTATCAGATCTTGAAGAAAACTAGATAGGTTTAAATAGACCAAAAAGTGAAAACACAATACAATGTTAGATAAATACAGATCTACCTATACTAAATTACCTTATTATAATTAGTTTCAAATATCAAGGATGATTTTTTCTTAAATCCAGTAAGATAATAGAATTAAGAAATATTTCAATGACCTAATGAATGTATTATATTGAGATGTTTTCTATATTAAAATAAATATTTATTCCTTATATCAAGAAATAAATATTCATTCTTTTTTGTGGATTTAGTTAAAACTTTGAAGTCTTATGATTATGGCTTTACTAACCATTAATCAAACTTTCCTATGAACTTTTATTTTGTTATTCCTCAGCATTATTATGACTTGGAATCATTGGAAGTAATAGAATGTTTTTTTTAGAATTGAAAATGCTGGATTTCCAATTTTTCATAGGTGGTTAAACTATTTATTTTATTAGCAAATACCACTCATATAATAATATTTTACCGCATTGGAATCTATACCTCCTTCTCCTTCTCCTCAAGCACCACTCCACACAATAGCCTTGTGAATTCTCAAGAAGAGATGAAAGCATATGAGATATTGAAATGGAATACGGAGAGCTGAAAAAGACCGAAGAGAAATGAATGATACATCAGAGTTTGAAAGTGGAAAGCAAGCTATCTAGAAAGAGAAACCTAGAAGCAAGCAAAATTCTGCCAAGGGCAAGGATTTGGAGAAATCCGATACTTCCAAATGAAGGGATTTGTATATCTTTGGATAAATGTAGTCACAAAACTAAATTTTGGACTTAAGACTTATATTGACCTATAGTAGTGTTAAGGAGGCACAATTATATATGTGTATGTGTGTGTGTGTGTGTGTGTGTGTGTGTATACATACATGCTATATGAAGTAACTCAACTTGAGTATATTTTCATTAATCCTCTAATCACTTGTGAAGTACTAGTTTCTATGAAGTATGACATGGAATATATTATTAGAACAAACTAGTTCTTAGATTTTTTAAAAAGTTATTCAGTCCTTTAGGAATATCTTTCAAATACATTTATTTATTTATTTATTTATTTATTTGTTTGTTTGTTTATTTATTTATTTTCAATTACAGTTGACATACAATGATAAATGATAGATAGATAGATAGATAGATAGTTAGATAGATAGATAGTTAGATAGATAGATAGATAGATAGATAGATAGATAGATAGATAGATAGATAGATGATAGATGATAGAGAATTTGGGAATACTGTCTTCCAAAAAACTTGTGAGATGGTTCTATGCTCTAAAAATCTCTGGTAATCTAAGTAGAATTGTACCCTTAATCTTTGACAGTGCAGTCTAACGAAACTTTATATAATCTTTATATAAACTTTGTATATCTTACAACAAGCTCTCCTAAAAAGTAACGGCAAACCCAGAGTCTTCTGAAAATATCATGGGTCAGTAACATTTAGAAATCATGAATTTCATTTACCAGCTCTAATGTTTAAACAGATATTGAAAAGTTGAAGTAAACATTCTTTTCTGTTTTTTTTAAGACTTTAATATATAGATCACTATTCAGTTCACAATAAAACTGGATGAAAGACACAGAGATTTCTCCTATGCTTCCTGGCCCTACACATGCAGAGCTTCTTCCACTGTCAGCCCCCTCCAGTACAGTTGTACATTTGTTACATAATGAACTTACATGAACTTGCTTTTGTCACATGATGGAGTTATGAACTTACATGAACACATCATAATCATCCATAGTCCATGGTTTACCACTGGAATTCCCTCTTGGAGCTGTACATTCTGAGTCTTGAAAAACTGTGTAATGACATGCATCCATCATTATAGTATGACACGGAATATTATTACTGCCCTAAAGTCCTCTGTGCTTCACTTATTCATCCTTCCCCCTATACAATCCCTGGCAACCAGTGATGTTTTTACTGTCACCATAGTATTGCCTTTCCCAAAAATTTTATAATTGGAGTTATACAGTATGTAAGCATTTCAGATTAGCTTGTTTTACTTAGTAATATGCATTTCAGTACTCTTCATGTCTCTTCATGGACTGATAGCTTATTTCCTTTTGACATTGGATGATAGTCCACTGTCTGGATGTATGACAGGTTATTAATCTATTCACCTGCTGAAAGACATCTTGGTTCCTTCCAAGTTTGGGCAATTATGAATAAAGCTGCTATAAACATCCATTTGCAGCTTTTTGTGGGGGCATGTTTTTAACTCCTTTGGGTAAGTACAAAGGAGCACAGATGCTGAATTACATGGTATTTTGAGTTTTTTAAGAAACCACAAAACTGAATTTGAAAGCGGCTGTGCCAGTTTGTATTCCCACCAGCAATGAATGTGAGTTCCTGTTGCTCCACATCCTCGCCAGCATTTGCTGTTGTCAGTACTCTGGATTTTGGCCAATCTAATAGGTGTGTAGTGGGTATCTCACTGTTTTTTTTATTTGCATTTCCCTCGAGCTATACAATGTAGAGTGTGTTTTCATATGCTTATTTGCCACCTGTTTGTCTCCCATGGTGAGGTACCTGTTAAGATCTTATACATATAGTTGCATTTACACATGTGAAAACTAATATATTAACTTAAATTAATTAATTAATTTAATATATTAATTAAAATTTAGATATCAACAAGAATCTGAAATAGTTTATAAATATATAAGGTTTTGGATTTTTTACTTGGATATGTTATTAAGTAGCATTTGTTTTTTGTTTTGTTTTGTTTTTTGTATATATATATGTGTGTGTGTGCATATATATATATATATATATATATATATATATATATATATATAGTATACATCTATTTTTTTCCCTAACTTTCTTTCTTAACAATGTTAAGAGCCATAATGATTTAACTGATTGATTTTACTATTTTAAACCTTGGTAGGATGATTCATTAATGTTTCATTATTTTCATAGATTATTTATTTTAATTTTTAAAGTCAGGTATTTATTATAAAAAATATTACATATCCTGAAACTAATAACTTACATACAAAGCCTATGAAATTAACTCAATAGTAAATATATCTGAAAACATCAAATCAAAAAAATTATTTTTTCTTCAGAGAGAGCCACTGAGAAACATCTGACTCTCCTAAATATAATTAAGTAATCAGATAAAGGGGCCATGTGATATTAAGTAACTCATCTTGAGTATATTTGCATTAATCCTCTAATCACTTGCAAAGTACTAGTTTCTATGAAGTGTGATATGCATATATTATTAGAACAAATAGTTCTTAGACTTTTAAAAATGTTATTAAGTTTTTTAGGTATATCTTTCATATGCAATTTTTATAATTTTTTTATTGTTCAATTACAGTTGCCACACAATATTTTTTTTTTCTTAAATGTATGTGTAGCTCACGTTTATTTCAGTGTTTAATATTAGAAGTGTCTTGGGTCTTTGTTTAGAAGTTTGGTGTTTTTTTGACCAGAAATATGTGGTGGGAACTTAACGCTTGTTTTTTTATCAATTAGCCAGAGCTAAGACTGGAGTCGGTCCATGTCCCTTCCCAAGAGCCTGTGGCAGGTCAGCAGACTGGCGAGTTGATTTTGCGCCCCCTCCCCGGCCTGGCAGCCTCGAGTTCACTTTTTCCGCTTGTAGATCTTCTGTGCTAGCCTCAGGAAGATGGCTGGGGGCAGGGGTGAGGCACACTGCTCGATGAGAGCCACCAGGCGATTGTAACTGTCCTGCTCATACTGCGGGAACACAGCTGGCAGGTCCATGTCCTCGTACAGCGCCTTCACCTGGGCCACCTTCTCGGCTTCCTTCCGCCCGTAATTCTCCTGTAGAATCTGCTGCTGCCCCGGAGAGGCCCGGAGCAGACACTGGACCACCAGCCAGCTGCATTTGTTATCCTGGATGTCATTGCCAATCTTGCCCGTCACACTGGGGTCCCCAAAGAGGTCGAGGTAGTCATCCTGAACCTGAAAGAACTCTCCAATCTCCAGCAGGATCTTCTTGGCAGTGCTGTGCTCCTTCTCCCCGTCGATGCCCGCCATGTACATGGCTGCGGCTACAGGGAGGTAGAAGGAGTAGAAAGCTGTCTTGTACTTGACGATAGATTTGTACCTCTTTTCAGTGAACTTGCTGAGATCTAATTTGCCCTGGGGGGCTGTGATCAGGTCCAGGGTCTGTCCAATCTCAGTCTGATAACAACTCTGCAGGAAGAGCTCAATCAGGTCCAGGTAATAGGGCTGCTCCCGGCAGTAGAACTTCAGCAGTCGGTAGATACATGCTTCCAGAAGAATCGCGTCATTCACAGCGTCCAGACCTATGCCTGGCTTCCGATACCAGCAGCTCTTCCCCCGTCGGGTGAGAGACCCATCCATGATGTCGTCGGACACCAGGAAGAAGGCTTGGAGCAGTTCCACACACCAGCCCACAGTCAGGGCCCGCTGAAGACTGTCAGCATCCAGCTCTCTCGGCTCCACCAGCGCCTGAAGTGTTACCAGCACCGTCAAACCCCGCTGGTACTTGCCTCCGATGGCATTGTACTCCAGGACCTCGCGGAGTCGGGTGACAGCATCTCCCGTATCTGGACACTTCATGTCATCTTCAGTCAGCACCCTGACAATCTGGGGGAAGTGCTGGAGGAACTTCTCCCTTTCTTGATCATAAACATCCAATTTCTGGTCTCCATTCATTCTGAGGGAGGAGTACAGTGCTCTGCTCCCGGATGCCGGTTCTCAGTCGCCACACAATATTATATTAGTTTCAGGTGCACAACATAGGGACTGGGAATTTATAAAATATACAAAATGATCATCCTGGTAAGACTAGTATCCATCTGACAACTTATATAGTTATTACAATATTATTGACTATATTTCCTATGCTGTACTTTACATCCCCATGATTTTTTTTATAACTGGCAATTTGCACATATTAATAGCTTTTCCGTTATAACCCATCACCTCAACATCCCTCCCATTTGGCAAATATTAAAATGTTCTCTGTATCTATGAGTTTGTTGGTTTATTTTGTAGATTCCATATATAAGTGAAATCATACAGTATTTGTCTTACTTTGTCTGACTTATTTCACTTATCATAATATACTCTAGGTCCATTCGTGTTGTCCCAAATGGCAAGATTTCATTCTTTTTTATATCTGAGTAATATTCCATTCTATATATATATACCACATCTTCATTATCCATTAATCTATTGATAAACACTTAGGTTGCTTTCATATCTTGAACAATATAAATAATGTTGCAATGAACATAGGGATGCATGTCTTTTTGATTACTGTTTTGGGTTTCCTCGAATAAATACCCAGAAGTGAAATTGCTGGGTCTTCTTTGTCTCTTGTTATAGCCTTTGTGTTAAAGTCAATTTTGTCTGGTGTAAGTATTGCTGCTGCAACATTTTTTTTTTCATTTCTATCTTCATGATATCTCTTTTTTCCATCCCTTTACTTTCAGTCTGTGTGTGTCTTTTGATCTGAAGTGGGTCCCTTGTAGGCAACATATGTAGGGGTCTTGTTTTCTTCTCCATTCAGCTACCCTATGTCATTATTATTATTATTATTATTATTATTATTAGTTTCAGGTGTATAAAACAATGTAATAGTTAGACATTTACACCCCCACAAAATGATAACCCCCTCCCCAATGTATTACCTCTCTGACATTGTATATAGCTGTTACATTTCCATTAACTCTGTTCCCTATGCTGCACTCCATATTCTGTGACTATATATACATAGTTGATCCAAAAGCATAAAACTCCTAAAAGAAAATAATAGGAAGTAAATTTTCAGATATTACCTTTAGTAATATTTTTACTGATATGTCCCTCAAGCAAGGGAAGTAAAAGAAAAAGAAAAACAAAAACGTATGGAACTACATCAAACTAAATGTTTTTTATTTTATTTTTTTTCACAGCAAAGGAAACTATCAATAAAAGAAAAAAGGCATCCTACTGAATGGGAGAACATATTTGCCAATGATACATATGATAAGGGGTTAATATCCACAATTTATAAACAAAACTCATTCAACTCAACACCAAAAAAACACAAACAACCAATGAAAAAATGGGCAGAGGACATGAAGAGACATTTCTCTAAACAGGATATAGAGATGGCCAACAGAAATATGTAAAATGCTCAACCTCACTAATCTTTAGAGAAATGCTAATAAAAGCCACGATGAGATACCACCTCACTCCAATCAGAATGGTTATGATCAATAAATCAACAAACAGCAAGTGCTGGTGAGGATATGGAGAAAAGGGAACTCTCCTGTACTGTGGTGGGATTGCAGATTAGTGCAGTCACTGTGGAAATCAGTATGGAGGTATCTCAAAAAATAGAAAATGAATTACCTTCTGACCTAACAATCCCACTTTCAGGTATTTGTCCAGAGAAATCCAAACACAAATTCAAAAAAAAATATATGCACCCCTATGCTTATTGTAGGGCTATGCACAATAGCCAAGACATAGAAACAACTGAAATGTCCATTGGTAGAGGATTGGATTAAGAAACACCCCATGTGTGGGGACTGAGCCCCAGAAAGCAGTTTCCAGGCTCTCGGCCTCACATAGAAAGGTGCTGGCTCGGGTAGTAAATGGCCCTCAACTGTGATTGGATGGCCATCAGCTGTGGCTAGTTGGCCGTCAGCTGTAACCAGTGAGCCATTGGCCACTAATATAACTGTCGTGGCTATGCTAGCAGGAAAATGGGGGCTAGCAAGGAGATGGTGGCTGAGCTAGCAAGAGCGGATTGCAGCTAGCATGGCGGAGTGCGGATCACAGATTGCAGAGAAGCAGATTGCTAGCAAGTGAGATTGTTTGGCAGAGACAAGTGGATGCAGGGTTGCGGATAGTGTTGGTCCTGCTTCCTGTGTCTCCAGCCCCCAGCCTCCAGAGAGAATATAGTGGTATGACTCCCCTATCTATGGCTCCGTGGGTGTTCCTTTTTGGCCTCACCATGTCCTGCGGTCTTGTGTGGGGAGCGGGAGCAGAGATCCTCCAGGCTGCCCCGCACAACACCATGTCTTTTGATTGGATCATTTAATCTATTTACATTTAAAGTAATTATTGAGGGGTATATAGTTATCACTATTTTATTACTTACATTTTTGATCCCTTCTTCTTCTTCTTCTTCTCCTTCTTCTTCTTCTTCTTCTTCTTCTTCTTCTTCTTCTTCTTCTTCTTCTTCTTCTTCTTCTTCTTCTTCTTCTTCTTCTTCTTCATCGTCCTTTCTTCTTCTCATCTTTATCCTCATCCTCATCCTTACCCTTATTCTTCATCAAGAAATCCTTTTTAACATTTTTTGTAATACTGCTTAAGTGAAGATGAACTCTTTTAAAGTTGTCTGGAAAGCTCTTCATCTGTCCTTCCATTCTAAATGGCAGCCTTATTGGGTAGAGAAATCTTGGTGGTAGGTCCTTGCTTTTCATCACTTTGAATATTTTGTGCCAATCCCTTCTGGCCTGCAAAGTTTCTGTTGAGAAATCAAGTGACAGTTATGGGAGCTACCTTGTAGGTAACTAAAGCTTTGCTCTTAATGATTTTAAGATAGTTCTCTTTGTCTTCAACCTTTGGTATTTTAATTATGATGTTTCTTTGTGTGGACCTCTTTGTGTTCATCTTGGTTGGGACTCTACTTTTCCTGGGCTTTTATGTCAATTTCTTTTAGAAGACTAGGGGAGTTTTTCATCATTATTTCTACAAGTAAGTTTTGAATTTCTTGCTCTCTCCCTTCTCTTTCTGGTATCTCTATGATGCAAATGTTGGCCCAAATACCCCTTAAACTTTCCTTATTTCTTTTAATTCTTTTTTTTTTTTTTTCTGATGTTCTGATTGGGTGTTTTCTACTACCATATCTTCCAAATCACTGATTTGATAATTTGCTTCTTCTAATCTACTGCTTATGCCATTGAATGTATTCTTTCCAGTTATTGTATTCTTCATTTCTAACTTGTTATTTATGATTTCTATGTCTCTTTTTTGTTTCCTCTTTCTTTGTTAAATTTCTCACTGAGTTCATCTACTCTTTCCCTAAATATATAACTGCATCTGGTAGATTGCTTATCTCCATTTTATTCAGTTATATATTTGGAGTTTTGTTCTGTTCTCTCATATGGGGCATGTTTCTTTGTGTCTTCATTTTGGCTCACTCACTGTGTTTGTTTCTATGTATTAAGTGGATCTGTCACATCTCCAAGTCTTGGTAGAAAGGCCTTGTATAGTAAGTTTCCTGTGGTGCCCATGGTTGCAGTCTCCCTGGTCACTTGAACTGGGTGTGTGTGCCCTCCTGTTGGAGATGAGTCTTGATTGCTAATGACATGTCAGTAGAGGGATTGACTCTCAGGCTGATTTGGTGTGAGAAATGGCCATGACTATAATGGAGGAGCTATTATGCAGGAGCTGAGTCCATGGAGCAGGATTTACTTTAGTTGAACTCTGATGCCTGCCAAGTCTGCCCTTTGACTGTGGCATTTTGGAGGTGGTTAGGTGGTTCTCTATTGTGGTCTGAAACTAGTCATCAGGAGTGTTGCTTCTGGGACTTCTTGGAAGGAGCTCTAGTGCAGGCCAAGGCCAGCTGCTGCATGTGCCTGACCCAGGGCTACCTGATATGAGCTACAAATTGATCAGCAGATGATTGTCACTTGTTCTGGGCTTGGACATCTGGGATAGGCTAAGCTATGAACTGAGGCCAGCTGCCACTAGGTCCACATGTGGGGCTGCTCAGCAAGAGGTATGGGACACAACAAGGCCAGATTCTCCTTGTGTGAGGTTTGTAAATATTTGAGTGATTTTAGGGAAGTCCAAGGAAAAGTCACGGGAAGCATCTTGGCTGTACCCAACAGTTGGGAGGGGCAGATCTCAGGGAATCACCAGGACAGGGCAAAGTGTGTTACTCAAATTGATGGAGACTCAGACTTTGGGCCCACCTGCATCTTCAGGATGAGTGGGAGGAGGTTATTCTGCAAGAGAACAACAGCTTCTGCCAGCACTTCTGTCTGGCAGAAATCTTCCCCTCCAGCCCTTTCACCAAAGCCAGACAATTAAGTTCCTCCCCATATATCCCCGGCACTTTTCAAGCTACTACCCCAGTGCAGGAGCTCAAATCGAGTGAGTCTGTGTGTGACCCCCTTTAAGAGGAGCACCTGAGACTCCAGTACCCCTCCTTCGCAGCCACAGCCTCCACTGGTTTGCACAGCCAGAGTTGTGGAGGCCTTTCTTCCCAGCACTGAAACCCTGGCTTGGAAAGCCTGGTGTGGGGCTGGGTCCCCTTTCTCTTCCACATCTGATATATTTCTCCTTACCTTTAACCACCACACATGGGTGTGGGACTAGCCTGTCCCTCATCTCCTCCCCTTTTACCAGTCTCCAGGAGGCTTCTTCTGTATATCCATAGTTATAGGACTTTTGCTCAGCTAGTCTTCAGGTGGTTCTCAATGATGGTTTAGTTGTAATTTTGATATGGTTGTGAGAGGAGGCAAGCACAGCATTTACCTACTTTGCCATCTTAGCTGGAAGTCTCAAATGCATTGTTAAAAAACTTTGTAAATTCATAAAAATACTGGAATTCAGTGTGACATATTTTATGACTTCCTCATGCTTATAAATACATTCCCTTTCATTTTTTTTTTTTTTAAATCAGGCTTCACATATTTTCCCCTTAGTTAAGGTCCCCAAAAGTAGCTTGGTTTCTTTTCTTTTTGTGCTTTTCTTTATTTTTTTTTTCTTTTGCTTTCCTGAGATATTCCAACTGATCAGTATAGAAATGCCTGAGTCAATTTCAGTTTATAAAATTGTCCGACAAAAAAAAATAATAATAATGTCCTTTTTTATTCTCAAAAGTTTATTGTATTGGACAATAAATTATACAGTTCTAATACTCAATGCAAAATTAAATTTTCAAAGTCAATGGTTAATAAGTAATTCAGCTGCATTTGATCTCAGATATCTCTCTTTTAATTTTGTTAAATTGACCTATACCTTGCTATCTTATTATTTATAATTGTTATGTATATTGTGTCTCCCCAATTTACATGAATCTTGTCTCTATCTTTCTTATTATGTATTGGAAAAAGCATGCCACTTTAGATAGTATAAATAATCTGTACCTGAGAGACATGTTTTTGTCTTTATTTCATCGTTTTTGGCTAGATGTTCTTAGAGAGAAAAAAAATTGAAAGTTTTTATTTTTAATGGAACAATAATTATCAGACTGATAATGATAAGGTACCATCATCATTCATCCCTTTAAGAAATATAAAAGATTAAGATGTGGATCTCACCATTGAGGTCTGGTAATGAAGATAGGCAAGTATATTTATAATTGTATTTCAGCAACTCTACACGGACATAGATTGTAACACAATTCTTTTATATACCATTAAGAAAGAAAAAAAAATATTGTCAATTAAAACTGACCTAATCCTCTTTTATCACATCAATTATAACACATGTCCAGATTTTAGAGGTATTGTAATGTAGAAAAAAATATGCATTTAGAATATTTGAAACATGATACTGGCATCAATGTGTCAAATGTTTTATTAAGCTATAGACAGAGGACAAAGAGAATAGAAGTAACTAAGGCTGATTTTTCTTAAGACAATGGAGAGGATATTTGAGCTATGTCATAAATGATAAGTAATATTTAAGAAATGCCTTAAAGAATAGGTTGGGATTTTATGGAACCACATGTAAGTAAAGAAAATAATATTATTCTATGCCTAAATTCTATAATCCTACAGTGACACATTTGTAAAATGTGTTATCATAACTGTGATTTGCCCTCATGGATTTGATGTTATTGATTGATACTCTCTGTGTTTGTCATTATTTTAATAGTTCTAACTTTTATCTCTGCATTCCATACTTCTTAAATATGAATGGGACGATTTCATGTATTTCTTATCTGTGTTGTAAGAGTTTGCAAATTACCAACAGCTACTAGAGTTCAAGTCAGTCTTTCAGAATTTTATTTTTATTTTATTTATGACTTTGAAGTTCATCTCTAGCAAATTCTATATGGAAATACCATAATTTTATTTGCATGCCAGAGTTCCTTTGAAAGTTTTCCAGGAATTCTATTTCTGTAATTTACTGGCAAATTACTCAAGGAGTATTACAACAAATGTCTTTAAGATACAGGATTTCCCCAAACATCCATCTCTGTACCTCAGTTGGAGACTGTCTGCTTGTTTGGTGTACAATGCTAGCATATTGCTTTTACTGGTGAGTTAAATATTACATGCAGTTTTTATAAGCCATGATCAGATTCATGAGCAACATCTAATTTCTTATGGTCAACAGTATCTTTTCAGCTATATTATATCAAATGCTCTCAGCTTATTTTCATGAAAAAAAATCACATTTTAAAAATGTATGACTTTGTTCATTTTTAAAATTACATTCAACAAAATGTTTGATTTTACTTTATTATGAACTGCTAATTGTGAACAACTAATAGTGTATAACAAATATACCAACAGAAAGGATATAATTATCTATTTTTCTTTCTAATTTTCCTATATTAATACCACTGCAGAAAGAAATATGTAAATGTATATATTATCTCTGCTTTTGAAGACATTTTTTATGAACATAAAAAAATGTGATTTCCGAATCAATACATAAAGGAAGTTTGGAGAGGTATTTTCAAGTCATTATACAACGCCAACAGTATGTGAAGTTATTTCATTGAAAAGCTCCTTCAAAAACTTTAATAGGGATTTCTTTCCAATTCTCATGGAGAAGATAATGACTAATTTTCATGTTAATGCTATGACCCTGATAGAGGGCAATTATCTCTGAAAACCAATCAAATATTCATTAGAGCTGAATAAATTTGTTATTTAACTTAACTGCCTTTTTAAAAACTCAAATGCCAATTTAGAAATGATCTCAGAGTATTTGACTGCACTGGTGGGCCCACATTTTTAGGTATCCTCTTATCTATATACTCTATCATCTTAAACACCGCTATTCTTAACTTACTTCTAGATCAAATTTGCATGTAATGATCATACTCAATTTGATGTATGAGAGCATAAAAATTCAGAATGTAACTGTAGTACTCGTAGTAAAGTGAAATTTGATGTACTCTGTAGTAGCTGGTCATATGCCAAGAAAGATGATATTTAAGCAACTGCTAATCAAGTCAGTTGAAGCAGTGCTCATAGAGGTTGATTCCACTTTCTGGTAGTTGTGCAAAATGAAAGAGTAAGCCTAACCCAAGTAAAACCATTTATGCTTGTAGTTTCATAATACTACATCCGAAGAATCACAGAAAGAAAAAAATGCTGTCATTTTTCCCTCTTCTGAGTACACAGCTCACTTATGTTTCAGCTTTTCTTCCTAAAGAATATAAAATATAGAATTTCTTCTTACAAGAAAAGTATTTGAATTCTGAAGTCCAATTTTTATTGAAAATTAAATTGTGGCTGTTATAAAGTCATGAGTTGTTCTCAAATTGGTTTGGTTTTCTTTATTTCTTTATTTTTCAATTTTTTTTTATTTTAAAATATATAGCCATAAACCCATTCCCAACAAAAAAAAATAGAACATTACCTACACTTTGCAGGTTTATATTCTCTCCATTTGCTCACCTTTCTGCCCTCTAACCCAGAAATAAACAAGCATGAATCGTGCATTTGTTATTTCTTTTGAAAAAGAGTTTTAGTACACATTTTATTTAAAAAAAACATATTATTCATGTATACTTGTTACAGATTCTAGATATTTAAATATTTTTATCATAACAACCTTGTATAAGTTTTATAAGAGAATTTCTAATTTTCTTAAAATAATGTGGTAATTATAAATATTATTTTTAACTAAATTTATTGGGGTGACATCTGTTAGTAAAATTATATAGGTTTCAAGTGTACAATATTATAATACATCATCTATATGTTGCATTGTATGTTCACCACCCAAAGTCAAATTCCTTCCATCACCATATATTTGACCCTCTTTATCCCTTTTCACCTTCCCCTTTCCCTTTTACCCTCTGGTTACCCACTAAACTGTTGCCTGTATCTATAAGTTTTTGTTTGTTTGTTTTCTTATTCTTTTGTTGCTTTCAGTTTTATATACCATATATGAGTGAAATCATTTGGTTCTCATAATTAAAAGAACTATCCATGTTGTCACAAAAGGCAGTAATTATTTTTTGTCATGGCTAAGTAATATTTTATTGTGTATATGTAACATATCTTCTTTATCCAATCATCTATTAAAGGACACTTGGTTGTTTTCATGTCTTGGCCACTGTAGATAATGGTGCAATGAACATAGAGGCACATATATCTTTACAGATAAATGTTTTCAAATTTTTTGGGTAGATACCCAAAAAGTGAGATTTCTGGGTCATACGGTAATTTTATTCTTTTTTTTTTTTTTTGAGGAACTACCATACTGTTTTCCACAGTGGCTATATCAATTGAAATTCCCACTAGCAGTGTACAGAGTTCCTTTTTCTCCACAACCCTTCCAACACTTATTACTCGTCTTGTTGTTAGTAGCCTTTCTAACAGGTATGAGGTTGTATCTCATTCTGGTTTCAATTTTCATTTCCTTCATAGCTAGTGAAGCTGTGCAACTTTAATATATCTGTTGGCTTTTTCAGAGGAGTGTCTGTTCAGGTCCTCTTCCCATTTTTTAATTGGATGTTTGTTGTTGAGTTGTATGAGTTCTATGCTGTGGTATTTTTAAAAGACATAGAGGAAAAAAATCATCACATTTCTACGGATTCACAAAACACCTTTCTCAGTAATCCTGAGAAAAAAGAACAAGGCCAAAGTTATCACACTCCCTGACTTCAAATTACACTACAAAGTGACAATAAGCAAAACAGCATGGTCTTGTCAAAAAATCAGACACATAGAACAGAACTGAGAACCCAGAAATAAACCAACATATGTGTGGGCAAATAATTTTTGACAAAGGAGCCAAAAACATGCAATCAATAAAAGACAATAAATGGTGATGAGAAAATTGGAAAGTCAAGTGCAAAAGAATGAAACTACACTGCTATCTGTCACCATGCACCAAAATTAACTCAAAATGGAGCAAAGACCTAAATATAAGAACTGAAACAATAAATTGCATAGAAGAAAGCATAGGTACTAAACTTATGGACCTTGGTCTTAGAGAGGATTTTATGAATTTGACCACAAAAGCAAGGGAAATAAAAGCCAAAATACATGAACGGGACTGCATCAAGCTAAAAAGCTTTTGCACAGCAAAAGAATCATCGACAAAATAAAGAGGCAACCAACTGAATGGGAGAATATATTTATAAACAATACCTCTGATAAGTTGCTAATTTCCAAAACATATAAATGTTATTTTTATTTAAAATTATTTTTAATTTCCTCTGATGTAGAGAAATATGATTAATTGTATATGACTCATTAATTATCAGTTTTACAAAATTTAAAATTTTTAATTGTGGTAAAATGCATGTAATGTAAAATTTACCTCAATACCGTTTTTGAGTGAACTGTTTGGTAGTATTAAGTACATTCGTAGTCTTGTACAACCAATCTCCAGAACTCTTTTTGTGTTGAAAAGCAGAAGCTCTACACATTGACCAACAGTTCTCCATTGACCTCACCCTTCCTAGGCCCTGGCAACTTCTACTTTCTATTTCTATGAATTTGACTACTCTGGAGACCTCACATATTTGGAATTATACAGAATTTTTTGTTTGTTTGTTTTTTGTAACTGCTTATTTCTGTTAGCATAATGCCAGTAAGGTCCATTCATGTTGTAACCTGCATCAGAATTTCCTTCCCCTTTAAGCCTGTTTTTTATATAAGCTACATTTGGCTTACCCATTCATCTACCAATGGGCATTTAGATTACTTCTACTTTTTGGTTATTATGATTAATGCTGCTGTGAACATGGGTATATAAATATCTCTTAGAGAACCTGCTTAAATTCTTTGGGTATATATCTAAAAGTAGAATTGCTGGTCATATGGTAATTCTATTTTTAATTTTTTTAAGAAACTGCCGTATTGTTTTCTATAGCAGCTACACCATTTTACAATCGTACCAACAATAAAAAACAATTCTAGTTTCCCTATATCCTAGTGAATAAATGTTATTGTCTATTTTTTCAATAGTAGACACTCTAATAAATGTAAGATGGTATGTCATTGTGGTTTTGATTTACATTTCCCTAGTGATTAATCATATCGAATACCTTTTCAGATACTTGTTGGCCATTTGTTTATCTTCCTTGGAGAAATGTGTTTTCAAGTCCCCTATCTATTTTTAATTGGGTTGTTTGTTGATTTGTTTTTCTTTGTTATTGGGAGTTTTAGGAGATTGTTAAATATTCTTGGTATTAATTCCTAATCATATGTGTGATTTGTAAATATTGTCTAATATTTCATAGGTTGATTTTTTAATTCTATTGATTGACCAGCTATCTTTTTAAGCTCACTTAAAATATTCAAATGGTTGCTCTATCAATTTGTTTTAATTTTTATCAATCTGTAAACTTGCATAAAATGACAGTGTTGTTTTCACATTCAAGATGCTACATATTTTCATTTGATTTTGTGTCTAATTGTGCTAACTAGATCCTCTAAATAATAATAATCATAAGCATTAATAATAGGAAATATTTTGTTATTAATTCTAAGGAAGTGTTTCAAATATTTCTCTATTTAGAATACTATTCATTATAATTTTAAATAAGTATTTTTAGAACAGTTTAAGATTTATAGGAAAAAATGCAAATTTAGTACAGAGATTTCCCACATACCCTCACCTATTTCCCTTTACTAATAATATTTTATATTACTATGGTAAATCTGTTAGAATTAATGAACCAATGTTAATATATTATTACCTAATGTTCATACTCTATTCAGGATACCACATTACATATAGTTGTTGTGTCTCCTCAGGCTTCTCTTATCTGTTTCACTTTCTTAGACTTCCCTTGTTTCTGATCAGTGTTTTGAGGGATGCTGGTAATATGTGTTAAAATATAAACTGAGGCATATTAAAACTTTTAAGATCTTATTGGAGCAAAAATTGATTAGAATCAGGCAGTACCAAACCAGAAGTAGTTAGGGGTATTCAGCTACAGAAGCTAGGGGAAAAATCTTATACAAAGAGTTGTAGAAGCAAAAAAATAAAATTATTTGATGGATTGACTATATCTGAAAGCCTAGTTTTTTTTTTTTTTTTTTTTTTTTTTTTTTTTTTTTTTTTTTTTTTTTTTTTTTATGATTGGTTATCCTTAGGTTTCCATTTCTTACCTGAGGCATTTACAGTCTCGGGTTTTGGTTTGCTTATATTGGTCACCAAATCATCACAGCCACTTCAGTCTAATGGAGCCTTGTTTAATTAATTTAACAGGTGTTTTCTAGAGTGTCCCTCTACTGGGAATTGTCTGATGTTTTCCTCATAATTAGACTAGAGGTACTTGCTTTTGAGAGGAAGGCTTCATGAGGAAGGTATCATTTTTTTCACATTATATCAAAGGTACATACCATTTATTAGACTTGTCACTGTTGACACTGGTGTTGATTATCTGTCTGAGGTAGAGTTTGTGAGATTTATCCACTGTAAAGTGACTCTACAACACCCTTTTTACACTGCACTTTTGAAAGCAAGTCACTTACTAGTATAACACACTTTGATAGTGAGCAGTCACAGTTCATCTCCTCGAAGGTGAAGCATCTACGTAAATTTTCCATGCAGATGATTTATCTTTCTCCCTTATTTATTTGCATATTCAATCATTTATTTATATCAATATGGACTCATGGATATTTATTTCTATTTAGAATTTGAATCCAGTACTAATACATTTATTTTGTTCCTCAAATTGCTACAGCTTTGACCATCAGAAACTCTTTCATTTGATATCTATCTTCCTTTGACGTATCACCATCAGTGTGTGCATGAGTATGTGTCCTGAGCTCTATATTATCCTGTGATACTACAAGACAGTCTAGACTCATCTTGTCTATTTCCTTCTTCAGTCCTCAATCAGGAACTCTTGTTCCTTCATGTTGGAAAATGGTATTGGAAACCATAATCTAGGTGTGACAATTGTTATTGAGTTTCATTGCTTGTAGGCCCGTTCAGTTTACAGGGTGAAAATATGTACATATGGTGTTAACCCATGTGTATGCATATATTTATAAATACTTAACTATCTAACCATCTGTATATATGTGTTCATACTAATTTTTCCAATTCTAATCAATTACCCCATCGATCATTATATTCTCATCCCCACGATTGCATGTAAACATACCCTCCAAAAATGAAAAACCTGAATTTTATCTTCTGGTATCTATTTGCTTAATTGTTTAGCACTCATATACATGTATAGCACTATCAGAATTGTTAATCTGAATCCCTGGGAAAAACTTGATCAACTAGATTACAGTGTTTATGTATAATTTCTTTTGTTTTCAGTTTGAAAGATTCCTTTCATATACATAGTTATTTTGGTCAGCGCATTTTCCTTCACCCCCATTCATGAGTGCTATGATCTGAATGTTTGCGTCCTTCTAAATTCATATATTGAAATCTTAACCCTCAAGTATAATAGTATTGTTAGGTGGGGCCTTTGGGAGACAATTAGGTCATGAGGAAGGGGGCTTCATGAATGGAATTAGTGTCCTTATAAAATAGAGTCCAACGAGCTCCCTAACTCCTTTCAATATGTGAAGATACAGGGAGAAGTCCACAGCCTGGAGGAGAGCCCTCCTGATGGCTAATCTCAGACATCCAGTCTCCAGAACTGTGAGCAATACATTTCTGTTGTTTACAAGCAATCTCGTCTGTGGTATTTTTTATAGCAGCCTGAATGGACTAAGGCAGTGAGGTTGTTAAACACATTTAAAATACAATTGGTTTGCTTTGTCACATCCTGTATTCCACTCGCTGAATCCTCAACCTCCTAAATAATGTTTATATTTTTCATACATTAAATTTCAATGGATTTTGAAGGCATAATGTCATGTAACTGCAATTACACATAATATAGAGTAGTTTAAACTCTCTGAAAAAATTCCCTGGGCTCTCCCTACTCAGCTCTTCCCTGCTGTCCCAAAACTTTTGACACACTGATCTTTTTAATGTTTCTATAGTTTGCTTCTTGCAAACTGTTTTATAACTAAAATTATACAGTACTAGTCTTTTCACATCAACTTATTTTCCTTGGTAATACACATTTAGTATTTATCCGTATCTTTTAGTGCCTTGATAGCTAATTATTTTTTATTGCTGAATACAATTTCATTGTATATATGTCACACAGATTTTTTAAAAACTGATTTCCTTACTGTAGTTCATAAGGTTGCTTTCAGTTTCCTGACAATTATGAATAAAGTTTCTATAAACACTTACGTGAAGTTTTTTTTGTGTAGACATGAATTTTCAAAGCAGTTTGATATATACCTAGAAGCGTTGACTGCTAAATGATAAGTTAGGACTGTTTAGCTTTGCAAGAAATGATGAAACTGTCTTCCAAAGTGACTGGACATTTTTGCATTCCTTCAACAGTAAATGGGAGTTCCTGATGCTCGGATTCCAACAGGTAAATACAGTCACATGTGTGAGATTTCAGCTTCGTAATGATTGTCCACTACACTTTTTATCAGTCATCATCTACTGAATTCACAAATTTAGCTACTTTTGCATCTTTTCCGTAGTTCCCTCATTCACTCTAGATGTTACTTTAGCACTTTCCAGATATTCACAGAGCTCAGTGAAAGACCTCTTCTTTTTTCTGTATAAACCATATTGTTGATTCATTAACACTGAACTCACTGCCAACAGTACTATAACTCAAGCCCAAAGGAATCTTATCTAACACAGATATTTTTTCTACAAGGCACATCACAGCTTTCTTGTACTCAAAGATTGCACAGTACATCAGCGCTATGATCTGTGATCATTTGAAACAGTTAAATCACCAGCAAATAGCTCAAATATGTGGAAAAGGTGACACCAAGTAGACCTTGAAAAGGACACTTACTTTCAATATGAGAACTGAGGCAAGAAGGCAGAATGCAACCTGGTTCAGTCTCATGTGGGGACAGGCCTATCCAGGTATTCAAATTTTTCCACAATTCTGCACGTGTCTACAAGTGACTGCAAAACAACCTCAATTATTGACTTGGGGCTTACAAATAAACATTAGCAAGTAGTCGAATTCCCAAATCTGGAATCCATTAATAACGAGGACTGACTGTAACAGGATTATACATGTGCACATTTGTATATAAATTTTTTATTTTGCAGAGTAGCAGATAATCAGAGTTACAGGATGTGAAAATTCCCAGCTGAAGTCAAACAAGGTGATGCTTGACCATCTTATTTTAATCCTATGCAGAGATGACAAGGGAACAGAGGTAACAGGCAGCCATGAAATGGAGTGTAAGAAGCTCTGGCACTGGGGCCCTTTGAAGAGGTTTGATTCCCAACTGGGCTGCCTGTTAATGGAACAGCCTCAGGCAAGTCACTTAATATTTCTGAACTTCCTTTTCTTCTCTGTAAAAAAAAAAAATCTACTAGGATGTGTTCTTTTTAGGATTTAAGATTATACTGCACGTGAGATACATGTATTTTTCACCCTGTGAAGAGTGGTTCATCATTCACTAATTTTATATTCATGGAGCCTTTAAAAAATGACCATGAATAATGAAGACTAACTGTGTATGTATGTGTGTATAAAATATGTAATTATATATATCATACATATGCATGTGTGTGTGTATCAGCCACATTGGCAAAATATGTTATATCCGTAAAATGGAACACTAAATGAACAGCTGAAAACATGGTACATATTCTCAAAAACATTATGTTAAGTGAAAGAAGCCAGAACAAAGAGACTACATATTTTATGATTTCATTTACATGAAATACTCAGAAAAGGCAAATTTATTGGGACTAAAAATAGATTAGTGGTGGTGTGGGGCTATAGGTAGAAGTGGGGAATAGCTGTAAATAGGCAGGGGGGAATTTTCTGGAGAGAAGAAAATGCACTAAAAGTGATTGGTGGAGCTAATTATACCACTTATTAAAGTTATTAAAAAATCATCACAGAATCACACACTTGAAATCGTTGAATTTTACTATATATGTGTTATATGTCATAACTTATCTACCAAACTGTTGTAAAATAATAAGAGTGACTTTTTGAACTAATTATTTTACTTTTGGAGGAGATCTAGCTTATAATACCTCTATCATTCTGGCTTCCCCTCATCTGGGGAATGGAGTACAAGGAATCAAGATGAAAAGAGAAATACACAGTAGAGAAGATATTGCAAGTAAATAATTCTGGATGAGATCTGGGTGGTAGTTGAACTATTTCTGAAAATGAAAGGGGATTTTGAAGTATTGTAAAGGCTAATAAATAAATGTTAGCAGAATGAATTAAGGTGAATATAATACAATTTAGATATGTTTTTGTCACAGAAAGAAAGGAGTAAAGAAGTTTACTCCAAATTGTGGATCTTAGCAGCGAATGAATAAGGTTGTCGTGTATTGAGGCAAACCACCTAAGAAGGTTCATGTTTAAAGAGAGAAACCATGAGTTCCATTATGTCTCATGTGAAGTTTAATTAGACATTTAATTCTAGAGTTCAGAGGAGAGAGTAGTTTTGGTCATGTAAATATTGCAATAAAGATGACTTATTTAAAAACACATGGACTGATGTTTCCCAGGCAACTACTGTAGGTAGAGAGGAAAAGAGGTCTGAGACGAAGACCTAAACCACTGCAACATTTAGATGAGGGAGCAACAACAGCAGCAACGAGAACAATAAAAGGAATTATTGAGAAGATGAGAACAAGAATCTGGAGGTCATACTGCTTAAGTCTTAATTGTGAAATAATAATTTACTAAATATTGCAAAAATATTTTTTGAAATCTTCTGACTCTTTTCCTTTTTTTTAAAGTCGGTATTTAAGGTATGTTATGAGATGTGGCAGAGGTAGTATTCATTATTGCATATCAAGACTATGGCACCCCAGACTCCATAAGTAATTAGAGTTGTACCTCAATATCTACAGAGAATTGGTCCCAGGTCCCCCTGTGAATACCAAAATCTGTGGATCCTTAAGTCCCTTATATAAAATGTTATAGTATTTGCATATAACCATATATGCACATTCTCCCGTATACTTTAAATCATCTCTAGATTACTTACAATACCTGATACAATGTAAATGTTATAGAAATAGTTGTTATACTCTACTATGTAGGGAATAATGACAAGAAAATAAAAGCCTATACATGTTCAGTGCAGAGGCAACCCTTGTAGGTCTAACTTACATAGTACATGTCAGAACGTATTTTTTTTTCCCCCTGAATATTTTCAATATGTGGTTGGTTGAATCCATAAATGCTGAATCTGATGATATGGAAGGCTGACTATACATTTATCAAATTCCTGTAGGTAAGATGGACATAAACAGATTCTGGCCAAAATTATAAAAGCCAATGCAATTTACATCGGTTACCTCTCTTAAAAGATATTTTTCCTTGATTTTTGTCCCTCCATTCTGCCAGCTATAAATCAATGCAAAATCTTGGATCATATGGTTTAGAATCATGTTTCAGGATTGATGAAGTTGTGGGTCCCCAAGAATGTCCTGCAATTAGAATCTAACCTTGACCTGTTTGCCTCCAGGTTGATTTAGGTGATTAACAAAAAATAAATAAATAAAAATAAATAAATAAATAAATAAATAAATAAATAAATAAATAAACTGCTAGACTGTTTAAGCTACTGTTATGTATGATTTTCTCTACTCCTCTAGCCAAACTCATTCTAAAATTTTAGGAATAATGTAATCATTACTTTTAGAAAAAAGAAAAATAAATAAATTTACTCTTAAAACTATAGTGCCAGGATTATATAATGAATTTTAGAAAGTAAATGTTAATGGAGATTACTTATCAGAAGTGGAATTTTAGGAAAAAGGAAGTCTAGAGGCAACCATTGACATGAAATATGAAGAATCTAGACAAATAAGAGGCAGTGACGCATAGTGATCTAGAACACAGGTTAAATATATTAACAAAAAAAGGTTAATTACATTTCCTATGAGTCATGTATTCTTAAGTAAAGTATTTAAAATTGTAAACCATAGTTGGATTATTGTTATAACATGGTTATAACATCTTGCACACAGAGAAAATATTTGTATCTATCGTCATTAGCACAATGCCTAGATTATAATATGTATTTAATCAATTTGAGTTGCTGTTATTTGCTTTACTCTTTCTTTTCGTGTTCCTTCTTTAACACTAAGATTCATGATTTTGTTTCTTAGACCATTTCAAGCTCTAATTGTAGAGACTTACATATATGAATGACCAAAATAATTATTCCAAAATTTAAAAGTTCTTCCTTCTTCAATCCCTCCCAGAATATTACTGAGGAATATCTTCATTTTAATGGAATTAAATAAATTGATTTGTAAAAATCATGTGATACAATTCTGTAAAACACTGTTATCCATAAGTAACAAAGGCTTAGAAAGTTTAAATTTGTAGCCTAAAATCACACAATAATTTGGTTCAGAAGTACAGCTACAGGATCTAAAATTTAATTGTAGTCAGATCTATTTACTCCATATCACACACTGTATTTTTTTTAAATTTTCTCTTTCTTATTTTTCAAGTAACACTTTTAAATGAATTTTTTATGTCATAAAAAATACAAAAGTATTGGATGTCATTTTAGTAAGAGTTTACAAATTAGCCTTTAACCTTTCTATTATTCTTAAGTCCTTAAGTAATTGTGTATAAATAAGTGAAGAGACATGTAAATGTATGCGTACATGAGTACTCCTTTACAAAGGATGTATGAGTACTCCTTTACATCCCTTCCGGGTTTGCCAGAAGGGATTATTTTTTAAGGTAAAGAAGGACAGTGAATAATAGTGATAGTTCAAATTTTGTACCAATTTCATCTTCTATTAAAACTCTATTATTATATTTATGTGACTTAGTGGAATTATCTTTCTACAAAGAGGCAGTTTTTGATGGTTAGGCTCTGGCTGTGGTTGTCAGCTTTAACAACCATTCAGATAAATATGGGTTGTATAGAGGCCAGTATATCATGATATACTTAAATCACTGTTATTTCCTTGGTATTTCTGCTTCAAAGCTTGCTATATCTTGGGAAAATGGGAACTTATATAAATTGTGAACATGTTTAAAATAGCTGATAGATTTTTCACCTCTACTTTCTTTCCATTATCAAAACAAGTAATGTAGATATACCCCCAATCTAATATTGTAACTGAAAATACTGAATGTTTAATCCTTCTTTTTTCACATAGAGAAAACTGCATTGAAATTGCAAAGAAATATTCTCTTGATACTTATTTTTATTGGATACAGCATTGGCTGGAAACTAAAGTAGTGTTTAGCAGCCAGAGGGTGAAAAATTTTCTTTTATAAAATAAAAGCTATATTTGGTGAATAACCTAAAGCTACTTCTTATGTTTTTCATTGTGATGCTAGTATTTCTGAAGTTTTCACTAGGCAAGAACTTATATGTTCACTTTTAAATTCTTCCTTTTAAACAGGTAATACAGATTCAGAAAATATATGGCAATATTCATAGAGCATATTGCAAGTGTTTGGAAAGTGTACATTTCATGGTATGAATCAATCACTATTAACAGTAATGTTAAATGAAAATTAAGGTAAGAATAACAAGATATATTTTGGACATTTTAAGGATTTCTGAAACCGAAAGTTCTAATGTTTGCTTATTTTTATACTTATTCTATAGCATCTACACTAGTTGCGTAAGAGATTTTAGTTGTGTTCATTAGCCTTTAGCTAAATCTCTTTGCTCTTTGGTCTTTGAAGTAAACTATCAAGACATTTACTAAAGCAGCTCATAGAACTGGCTAATATTGAATTCAATTATTAGTGCATTTATTCATTTAGCAAATATTCCTTTATCATGTAAGTCTTGGGAATCATGGCAGTGAATAATAAAAGGTGCTTTTATAAATCGTGCTTTGGTTGTCAAGAACACATAAACAACCAGATAAGACAAATTTATTTACTCACAATTATTATGACACAAATAAAATAAGGGTAGTGGGAAATAAAAGGCCAGAGTTGGTTTGCGTGGGGAGGGGGAGGGGATACGTGCACGCAGGTGTGTGTGTGTGATTTTGCTCCTGGATTATTTTTGTTAATTTTTCCTTGTCACATGATATTCAGTTAGACATCTAACCAAGAGCTAAATGAATATTTAAAAATTTGGACAAAACTACTGTGTATCCTAAATTGAAATGACTGACATAGATTTAATATGTTATTCCAATAATGTATGGCATGCACAAATATTGTAGTATTTCTTAGAAAGGATATGAATAATCATAAATAGGTGCAATACTTAACTAATAATGATTCTAATTTATTTAATGTTTATCCAAGTTGTTTTTCTTTTGGATATTACGTTGGCAATTTAGTCTATGGGAATATATTAAGGTTGATTGAGAAAAAGAGCAAAAAAATGTGACTATTCAATAATTAGAACAGAACAGATACTTATATTATCCCCTTTTGTAATATCATGTTTTGTGGAAAATGTTTATGTATATAACTGGAGTTTTCTTCAGAGCAGAATAATTATTTCCTCTAGAAAATTTCCCCCTCATCTATGTTTCCCCTCATCTAAGTTTCACTAATTTGCTTTTTGAGAAAGTTCACAGTAGAAAATAAAGAAAAAACATACAGTTAAATATGAAATATTGCAATCTTTGAATTCATTAATCATATTTTAAATTATCTAATCTCCCATTGGTTCTATTTCACTGGAAAACCCTAACGCATACATACCTAAAAGTATGGCTTTCTCCTGTGATATTTTTTTCTGAACTGCATGGGAAGGTGAGTGTGTGTGTGTGTGTGTGTGTGTGTGTGTGTGTGCGTGTGTGTGTACACACATGTATGTACTACACTGGTGAAAAAAGTGGAATATTAACATTAGTTGATGCTTGATGAAAGGATTATGTATTTTTCTTTTCTCTTTAATGTTCTAGTTTATATGTTAAGTATCTTCTATTATTATTATTAGTAGTAGTAGTAGAAAAATTTAAATATAAAATGATAAAAAATTGGATGCAAGCTCCATACCATATTAGCAAAGACACTATAGACTTTCTCTTAAGTAACCTATTGTCAAGATTCTTATTGTTGTGATAATTTGAGTGTGATTTTATCTTACAATATAACATATTTAACAACAGCAGACTAAAGAAATAAACTTCTCACTAGATTAATAAAAATAATAATTAGGAAAGGTGAAAGTATAGATAATAGACAGGATTGGAAAATATCTGTAAGTCAAGATTTAAACAATTTGATACCTGGCAGCAGTATGTGCTTGGCTCCATTAGATTCTATGAATGTGCAAACACACACATGTACACCATGTACACACATACTCTTGCACATACAACTATTGTATAATTCACCCAATAATTCAAGGTTATAATAGTTTTAATTTTACTACTACAGCCATCAACAAGTTCTATTAATAAACCATTTTAATAAGACATTTATGAGAATTCAGGAGAGCAAATTAAATATAAAGTGGTAGAATTTTTCTTTTATCTCTTGGGAGAACATTGTAAATTTGAATGCTTTGTGGCTAGTCTTCTATCACCATTGTAGCCAGCACATTATTCCTCAATTTCATAACCTGTGTCTACATAAGATATAAACTCCAACTGGGATAATGTACTGAATCACATTTATTAAAACTCATTGTGTTGGCCTACCTATTCTACAAAAAATATGCAAAATGTTATCCATCCACTTCACATTGGTTCCAAGTTTATAGAGCATGAGAGAACATCCTGCTTCATCTCATCATTACCCTATGTTTTGAAGTCATAAGACCTGTATTCCAAGCCTAAGGGTGATTGTCAAAAAACTTTTCATGGATTCTACTCTTTCTTATATCATATGTGTAGTGTAGATAGTTCTAGAAAAAAAAGTATTTCTAGAAATTAGGTATATGGTATTTGGGGGTATTATGAGGGTGTGCAATATTCTCCATGATGTAGGATTTAGCCATGAACTCAGATAAAGTGAGAGTAAACCCCAACATCCAAGCTTTATAACTTTACCTTAATGCACATAGTTTGTTTACAGAAAGTAAATAAATAGGTAGGTATCAATTTACATAGGACAAAATGAAACACGTTTTTTTTTTTCTAAATGACCAGACTGCTTTTTAATTATGATCACTTTGCTTTATTTTGCGAGAGTTCATTTAAAATAACAAAGTTCATACCCTACAGTTTTAGTATCTTAATAAATGGAATGTGCTACAAAATAGAGTTGCCAACTCCATAAATTGATATTATCTGTTTGAAATATTATTAGATGTCACAGATAATGAATTTAAACTAAACTATATTTTATACCACATAAATACTCTTTTCCACATTCCCTAAAATATCTACTGTTATAAACTCTAACTGCTGCTTAATCTCTTTTAAAGGAGAATTAATATGAAACCATTTGCTAAATTATGTTAGTCATACTTCATTTTCTGAATTTCTTCAAAGACTGTCATGTCATTTTAAAATATACAACCCATTAACTATTAAATAGTATATGATGGAAGTTATGATATACTAATTATTCATACTGTTGTTGTCTTAGGATGAATACCTCTAAAAAGTAAGTCATATGTCCTTGTTAGTAATGCAAACATTTTCTTTTAGCCTCTATGCTTCACTTATTGAAATTCCTAGTTTTACAAAATGCTTACTGATCAACACACTGATTTTATATCCCTGTTAAACCTCCATTCTACAGTGCAGAAGAAGCCAAGCTAGAATCTCAGATATTAATTCAAGTCCAAATTGGCACGGCTGTAACTCAGAATATGCTACTAAAAGAGATTCTATGTGTTTATTGAGCAATTTCACACTATTTTGATGAAGCCATGAAGAAATCAATTGCATCACAGCTGCAATACTTGACCCTAAACGTGTAGATGATAGCAAATAGCTCAAAGTGACTATGCAAGAAATACTTACCTAGTTCCATAAAAGTCTTAATCAATATTGAATACTTAATTATTAGATGTTGTTGAAGACTTTAACGTTATCTGTACTTAATAGTTGTCTCATTTCATATATAGTCAGCTACTTTCCTAAGTGCATCTAAATAGATTAGAATAATTACATTAAATTCCTTATATTTAATTAAGAATGATAACCTGTTTCAATTATAATAATGATGATCTGGGTCTAGAAAGATAAAAAATAGCTTTACTTAACTTGCGTTGATGGTAATGTTTGCAAATTAAGTAGTTTTGAAAAAGAAGGACTTTTTTATTTTTTTAAATTTTTAAATATTTATTTTTCAATTACCATTGACATGCAATATTATATGTGCTTCAGGTACAAAAAAATAGTGATTACACATATACTACCTCAAAAAGTGATAACCCCAATAACTCTATTACCCATCTGATACTGTACATAAGAGGTATGATCAAACAGTACAGTGAATGTTTAAATTAAAATATATATATATATTACAATAAAAGACACATTGCCATTAATTCCCCTCAAAATACTCCCCCTGACTTCAAACACTCTTATCCCATCCTTCTTGCCACTTTCAGAAGCAGTTCTGGAAGTCCTCTATCATGAGAGTCTTTAGTTGTGCTGTCCTGCCAGTCTTGATGTCCTGAATTGATTCAAAATGTTTACCTTGCATGGTCATTTCGACTTTGGGAAAGAGCCAGAAGTCACTGTTGTCAGATACATTGAATAAGGTGGATGAGAACACACCGTGATGGTTTTATTTGACAGAAGTTGCCATGTACCCAAAGCGATGTGTAACATGGAGCATTATCATGATAGAGGATGATTTACAGCACATTTTAAAACACACCTTCTCTCAACTATACCTCACACGCGACTGACTTTACTGAACAAGCTGAAACTTATCACACACTGTTACTAAGGTTCATCATGCCACTTCCCATGTTGAAGATCCCTGCCTTTTCATTGGATGGCACTCGGCAGAAGCAATCACAATATTTTGTGATCAAAACAGAAAGTCTCCATCTATTAGCCATCTGGGTGTCCATTTTAGAGAAATATCTATTTAAGTTCTCTACCCGTTTTCAGTTGGATTGTTTGGAGTTTTATTTTTTATTTTTTATTTTTTTTATTTTTTTATTTTTTTGGTTTTGAATTGTATGAGTTCCCAATAAATTTTGAATATTAACCACTTATCAGATGTATCATTGATAAATATCTTCTCCCATTCAGTAGGATGTCTTTTCATTTTGTTAATAGTTTCCTTTGCTGTGAAAAAAAAATAGTATGATGTAGTCCCATTTGTTTGTTTGTTTGTTTTGATTCTCTTGCCTGAGGTGATAGATCAGTAAACATATTATTAAGGGTAATGTCTGAGAATTTACTGTCTATATTTTCTTCTGATTTCTAGTTTCATACCATTCCACAATGTGATGGAGGAGAAGATGCTTTATATGATTTCAATCTTCTTAAATTTACTGAGACTTGTTTTGTGGCCTAACACATAGTCTAGCTTAGAAAATGTTCCATATGCACTTGAAACAAATGTATATTATGCTTCTTTGGATTGAAATGCTCTAATCATATCAATGAAATCCATCTGGTCTAGTGTGTCATTTAAGGCCACTGTTTCTGTCTTGAATATCTGTTTATTGATGTCAGTGGGGTGTTAAAGTCCCCTACTATTATTGTATTACTGTTTATCTTTGCCTCATGTCAGTCAATATTTGTTTTATATATTTTGATGCTCCATGTTGGGTGCATAAATGTTTGCTAGAGTTATGCCCTCTTGTTGAATTGATCCTTGTATTATTATGTAATGTCCTCTATCTTTTATTAAAGACCTCATTTTAAAGTGTATTTAGTTTCATATAAATATTGCTATCCCAGTTTTTTACTTATTTCCATTTGCGTGATGTATCTTTTTCCATCCCTTTAACTTTCAGTCTATGTGTGCCTTCCGATTAGAGGTGGGTCTCTGGTAGACCGCATATGCATGGATCTTGTTTTCTCATCCATTCAGCTACCCTATGTCTTTTGATTCGAGCATTTAATTTATTTAAATTTAAAGTGATTATTGATAGGTACATAGTTATTAACATTTTATTATTCATATTTGTGATCTTCACTTGTTTTCTCGTTCTGCTTAAAGAAGTCCCTTTAACATTTCTTGTAATACTGGTTTTGTGGTAATGAATTTCTTAGCTTTTTCTTGTCTGGGAAGCTCTTTACCTCTCCTCCAATTTTAAAAGTTAGCTCTGCTGGGTAGAGTACACTTGGTTAACTATATTTTTCATAATTTTGAATACTTCTCGTCACTCCCTTCTGACCTGCAAAGTTTCTGTTGAGAAATAAGCTGATGGTGTTATGGGAGCTCCCTACTAAGTAACTAGTTGATTTTCTCTTACTGCTTTTAAGATTCTCTCTTTGTCTTTAACCGTTGTCATTTTAATTATGATGAGTCTTGGTGTGGGCCTGTTTGGGTTCATATTGTTTGGGACTCTTTCTGTTTCCTGGGTTTGTATGTCCATTTTCTTCACCAGTTTAGGGAAATTTTCAGTCATTATTTCTTCAAATATGTTCTTGATCACTTGCTCCCTCTCTTCTCCTTCAGATGCTCCTATGATGCCAATGTTGTTATGGTTGAATATGTCCCACAGGTCCCTTGAACCATCTTCACTTTTTTTTTATATTTCTTTTCTCTTTTTGTTGTTCTGATTTGGTGTCTTCTGCTACCTTTTCTTCTAAATCACTGACTCTATTCTCTGAGTCATCTAATCTTCTGTTGATTCCTTCTAATATATATTATTCATTTCATTTATTGTATTCTTTATTTCTGACTGGTCCTTTTTAATGATTTCTATGTTCTTCTTTATGTTTACTATCTTTTTGTTGAAGTTCTCACTAAGTTCCTGAAGCATTTTTATAATCAGTGTTTTAAATTCTGTCTCTGGTAGATTGGTGGCCTCCAGTTTATTTAATACTATTTCTGAAGGTTTCTCCTGTTCTCATATTTGGTATATGTTTCTTTGTTTCCTCATTCTAGCTGCTTCTCTGTGTTTAATTCTATGTATTAGATCTCCCATATTTGTCAGTCTTGCTGGGTGGCCTTATGTAGTATGTGTCCTGTGTGGTCCAAGTATGTGTACTGTTGGTCCAGCAGTGCAATCTCTCTGATATCCTGTTTGTGCATTCCAGGAGTATGCTTTGAGTGTGTTGTGTGTGTTCTTGTGATCTGGCTGATCCTTGATTGTTTTTGGCTTGTCAGTGGGTAGGATTGATTCCTTGGCTGACTGACTGTGAGGATTGGTTACACCCCACAGCTGCTGTATTGGGGCTGACCCCACAGAAGGGAATTCACTCCCACAGGCTCTTGTCCCTGTTTAGACCACTCTTTGGTTGTGCTGCTGTGGGGCTACCTAGGTAGTGCTCTGGTGTGGTCTGAAGCTGGTCTCTGGGTATCTTGTTCCTGGTGTCTCTTGGGAGGGGCTCCCATGCAGGCCAATGTCAGCCTTGCTTGTTACCAGCCTGGACTACCTGGTAGGAGCTGAAAAGCTATATGTGGTTGGGTGTTGCCTTGCTGGACCTGGAGGCATGTGAAGGTGGCCTTGCTGTGCACCAAGGCTGGCTGCCATTAGTATTGGGCATGAGGCAGCTTAGCAAATAGCCCAAGAACTGTTAGGTGCATTGCCACCTGCCCATAAATCTCTAACATTGAAAGAGCCTCCCAAGGTGCATGGGCTGCGCTGGTTGATCCAGTGTTGAGAGTGTCCCAGTATTGCTGGGTAGGATGGGATTCCAGGGTGTCAGGAGACATGGCCAGTGGCTTTTACAAAATTAATGCAAATTCAGTTCTTGTGTCAGTACCTGGCCTATGACCACTTCACAAAATGCCCTGAGCACGCCTCAGTTAGCCACGTTTCACCTCAGGTTAACAAATCCCTGAGAGCCACTCAAGAGAGGCTGCTGTACAAGTTATGGTTCACTGTCCACCATCAAAATCTTTCCAGTACACTGCAGGCTGTCTGCTTCTGCAAAAGGCCTCTGTGGCTTACGGGTTGGGTTCACCACCCAGGCACCCAAAGTGTTCCTGACAACGCAGCTTTAGGTGGGCAGGATGGGCTTTCGGGGAGCTAAGGGATGTGGTAGATGGTTTCTACAAAGTCAGTGCAGTTCCGATTCCTGCATTTGGCGTCATTTGGGCACATGCTACTTAGAATATCCAAGGCATAGTTTATGATTTACTGCAATTTACCCATCTTATTCTTCAAGAAATCTCTGTGAAGCAAATTATCTTGTTGCTCAAGTCAAAAAATCTGTGAGTTTTACTTAACCTTTCCATCCTCTCCTCATCAAAAATAATCACTAAAGCCAACATTGTTTTCTTAGCACCTTGTATCTCCTCTGACAGCACTGGACCTGGATTCATGCTAAAGCCTCAAATCCTCTCCCTTCTAATACTGTCTTCCTAATATGTATTTTCCATAAGGCTATCAGTGCGTTTCGTCAAATAAACACCTGATCAAGTAGTTTCTTAACTTGAAAACTCTCTATGTCTCACTAATTTCATTAAGCAAAATTTATATGAGGTCTGGCAATTAAATTCAATAATTTATCCTAGAAAAAATGTTGCATACCTCATTGCTGAATATCACTATGGTCACCTTCAAAGTACTCCCCTTGGGAAGCTATGCACCACCACCAGTGCCTAGTCCACCCTCAAAAGCAATGTTGGAATTCATCCTGGAATGGACATCATTGTTGTCATCATATTATCCTTGATGTCCTGCATGTCATCATAATGTCTAGCTTTCAAAATTCCCTTTATCGTCAGGTAAAGAAAGAAGTCCTTGGGCATCAGATCAGGTGAGTAGGGAGGGTGTTCCAATACAGTTATTTGTTTGCTGGCTAAAAACTCCCTCACAGATAACACTGTGTGAGCTGATGCATTGCTGTGATGCAAGAGCCATGAATTATTGATAAAGAGTTCAGGTCATTTTGTCTAACTTTTCCATGCAGCCTTTTCAGCACTTCCAAATAGAAAGCCTGGTTAACTGTCCAGTTGGTACCAATTCATAATGAATAGTCCTTCTGATATGAAAAAAAGGTTAGTAAAATTGTTCTGACTCTTGATTTGGACTGACAGAACTTTTTTTTGGTCATAGAGAATTGGCTGACTTCCATTGTGCACTTTTACGCTTTGTTTCAGGGTTGTATTGGTAAACCCATATTTCAGCACCAGTGATAACACAGTCCACATCGTTGTCTTGCCTCTCCAAAAGATCTTGGCAAACTTTGACTCTTCTTTGCTTTTATTCATTGGTGACCTTCTGCGGGACCAGTTTTGCACACACCTTTCTCATGCCAACATTTTCAGTTAAGATTTTCCTGTTTCTTTATTGATGTTTACTTGGTCTGCTATGCTTCTCACGGTCAGCAGATGATTTTGATGCACAATTTGATGAATTTTTGCAATGTTTTCATCATTTCTGCTTGTTATTAGCTGCCCTGACCTTTCTTTATCAGTGACACATTCTCTCCCCTCAGAAAAACGTTTAATCCATTTGTACACTGCTGTTTTCTTCATGGCATTATACCCACAAACTTGGACTAACATGTCCCTGATTTTACTTCCACTCTTGCAAGTTTAGCAAGAAATGTAATGTTTATTCCTTGCTTTAATTCAAGCTTGGACCTGCTCACAGTGGTATACAGAAACACGCAACAACAATGAATACCACTCAGCAAGACACCACCACACGTTGACACGAACCCAGCTGTGAGACACTGATATACCAAGGTTAGGAAACCTTACTGAGCTGTTTGTACAGTGCTGCCCATGTAAGCGCACAGTGGCAAATTGGTAAACTGAATTGTCAGATGTTTTATATTTTGCAAGACAAACTAAATATAATATTCAAATATGAATCATGTTTTAATAAAATCTTGTTATTTTAACTCCTTCCTTATTTCATATATTATTTTAGAAAGAATAGTAAATGATTTTGTGGGCAACATAAATATTTTAAATTTATTCTTTAAGGAAAAGCATTTTCCTTAAAGAAAAAAAAATATAATACTATATAATCCCCTTTATAAGATGAATCTTAAAAATGTCAAACTCATAAAAAGTGAAATTATTAGAACCATAGAGTAGAACAGTGGCTGCAAGGTGTGTGTGTGGGGTAGGTGAGGGGTGATGGGAATATGTCAGTCAAGGGGTACAAAATTTTGGTTATATGTTTTCAGATTTTTTGGGTAGATACCCAGGAGAGGGATTGCTGGGTCATACGGTAATTCTAGTCTTAATTTTTTGAGGAACCTCCACACTGCCTTCCATAGTGTGCTCCAATGTTCACTGCAGCTTTATTTACATTGGCCAAGACATGGAAACAACCAAAATGTCCTTCAATAGACATATTGGATAAAGAAGTTGTGGTATATATACACAATGGAATACTATCAGCAGTAAGAAAAGATGATATAGGACCATTTGTGACAACATGGATGGATCTTGAGATTATAATGCTAAGTGAAATAAGTCAGAAAAAGCAGAGAACTATTTGATTTCATTGATATGTGGTATATAAACCAAAAACAACAAAAGAACAAGACAAACAAATGAGAAACAAAAAATTATAGACACAGACAATAGTTTAGTGGTTACCTGAGGGTAAGGGGGGAGAGGGGTGGTAGATGAGGGTAAAGGGGATCAAATATATGGTGATGGAAGGAGAACTGACTCTGGGTGGGGAACACACAATGTGATATATAGATGATGTACCACAGAATTGTACACCTGAAATCTATGTAACTTTACTACCAATGGTCACCCCAATAAACTTTAATTTAAAAAATTCAGTTATATGATGAATATACCATGTTCCCCCGAATATAAGACCTAGCCAGACAACTAATATAATAAAATAAATATAAGACCCGGTCTTATATTATATTAGACCGGGTCTTATATTAATTTTTGCTCCAAAACACATTAGAGCTGATCGTCTGGTGAGGTCTTATTTTTGGGGAAACACGGTATTTTATGCATCATAATGTACAGCATGGTGACTATAGTGAATAACACTATTGTATACTTCAGATTTACTAAAGAGTAGATCTTAAGTGTCTTTACCACAAAATGAAAAAAAAAAAAGCTAACTATATGAAGTGATGGACATGTTAATTAACTTGACTGTGGTCACCATTTCACAATGTATGTGTATATTAATGTATATGTATATTAAATCATCACATTATATACTCAAACTATGTAATTTTTATTTGTCAATTATACCTCTATAAAGGTGGGAAAACAATTATGTTAAAATCTATTTCAACTTTCTAAGAGGTTATTCCCATATTGCTCTAGTTTCTATTCCAGAGTTTTCATAAAAATATTAATATAGCAGTCAAGTGTCCTTAAATTAAGTTGCTTTATGAAAGCCATTATGAGATGAATATAGTTTAAAGCTTCACAAACATCACATTTTAATCATCTGTTTTATACAATGATTCATTGATCCTTTTCCTTGGGGAAAGAGGTGCCATTAGAGGATGAGTTCTCTTATATAGCAATTGACTCTCTGCCACTTTGAATAGTGACCACCTACTAGATTGTAAGCACTCAGTAATTATTTGTTAAGTGAATTGATTTTTAATTTTAAGAACATTCATAACAATGATAAGTATTGCATATAATATGAAACCTTCATTAAATAAAATAATTTAATTCACTCTTAGAAAAAGTTACTAAAAACTTGCTTAAATCCTGTTGTTATGTTTTTACTGCACCAAGACCAAATTGACCTTCATTTGAGCCCCAGTTAGCCTGATTATGTAATGAGAATTGGAAAGATAATTTATTTAAAAACACCTAACCTGTAAGTCATACTAACTTAAATTAAATACATTCTTAAAGCAATAAATTACCATCTGTTCACTTTTCCTCAGGGCTACAGGGTTTGAGATTAAGACAACTTCAAAGGGAAAAATGATGTGAAGAATTACAGACTGTGAATTATGCAGATTACATTCCATTGCTTATTCAAAGGAATATATAAAATCATACCAAAATATTAACATTTAATTGTATGTGAGCTACTTCCTTTTAAATTCCTTTTATATATTACTAGTACCAAATACCATGAATGTAAAACAGCAGCAGAGACCTCAATGGTTCTAAAATATGTATTATTTACTAAGTCATTCAAATATACATAATATTATCTTTGTCTTCGTTTAATTGTTAATACTTCTACATGTATTTGATTATTATCTGTTAAGACAATATAATTTTACAAAAGAAACAGCAGTGTTTTGTACCTGAGCATTAGAGTTCAGAATTGAAACAAAATTTCTCAGTCCTCTTTAGTAATTAGCGAAACTAAATTGAGTAAGCAGCTTAGTGCAAACACACACTACTAAGATTATATAGATACCAAGTTTCAAGGTAACAAATGGGTGACATGTCATGATAAGGATCATTCAGTCTTTGTTTTAAAAAGCGCCATCTTTGGAATTTGAATATGACTTATCCTTCTATGTCTCATGTCATGAAAATAGTTATAAATGAGTCTTAATCCAAATCCATTCCAAAGATATATTCTCCTAACCTCATTGATTTTTGTGCACAATTGGTCCTCCTATTTCTACTTATAAACATATAAATTCAACAAATATGTTTTGAACATTATATGTGAGAAACATTTCTAAATAATGGGAATGGAGTTTCTGCCTTTCAACAGTTTATAATTTTGATATTTTCTGCTAGTTCTTGGTTTGGTGACCCAGTTACAGTCTTACTTGTGGCTTATAGACTTGCTGTTTCCATTCATTTTTGAATCTTCACACTTCCTTGTTTTCAGCTTCAGCAGGCACCAATGGCCCTCAACACTGACACATCCACAAATTGAGAAAGATTCAAACACATAATAACTAACAGCTTCAATAGACCCTGAATCACGCTGATGAAAGATACTTATTTTTCATATGCCCAGTGCTGATCAATATTGAAGACACAGAAAAAGTTTAAACCATGTTTCACGTTTACTACTTTCCAACGCTGAATTTTAGTTTTAGAAAACTAATATGGGGAAATAATATGTAATAGACATCTATTACATTTAAAATACTAAAATGTGTGGTTGTAGTGAATAATATTTCATTTCTGCCCTCAACTATTTTAAAGTAGAAAATCATTTAACCAAAGGCAAACTCAATACCTACTTGGAGCTTATAATTTAGTATAGGGGAAGTAAAGACAATAAATGGAATACACAAAACATGTAATATGCTGGGTACAAGCAAGTGAAATGGATAGATGCAGTTTAAAATGGTGGTCAAGATAGGTTGCTATGAAAAATTGCATTTAGATAAAGATCTAAACGCTATGACAGAGTGAGCCAGTTAATAGGGGTATAGTGGCTCAAGCAGAGGAAAAAATTAGTGCATAGGCCATGATTTAGTTTGTATACTTTGGATGTTAAAGAATAGCCACAAGAAGTGGTAAAGCCACTGCCTGCTTTTTTTTTTTTTTTTTTTTTTTTTTTTTTTTTTTTTTTTTTTTAAAGAGCAACAACAAGAAAAAAGCAATAAACAGAAATGTGGAGAAAGAAATGAGGGAGAAAGAGAAAGAGAAACAAAAGCAACAGAGAAAGCCAGAATCTGGAGACCAACATGTCAAATCCAGTTAAAGACTATTAAGAAAAGAGACATTTAATATTCAATTAGAAACTATCTACCATAGTGATGCTATAGATCCACTTACTGTTATTGTTATTATTAAACCTCAACTCTACATAATCAATATTATCAGGATATGGAATTAAAGAAAAGAGGCTTCTCCTAAGTGGGTAGATACTCAAGTGAAACCAAACAAGCAAATCAGAGAGAAGAAAGAAATAACAGATAGAGTTACCTATTTATATTTACATGTCAATATTTGAGAATACAGAAATCTTTGGCAGATACTAGATGAAAGTTCAAGCCCACAAATCTAGTTCCTAAAGCAAAGAATGATACTAGCATACATTTGGGTCATACATATAATCAACACAGTATTTCTGAATATTTTACAAAAATACTCTGTCAAACATCATAGCCACATAAGTTAGATTTCGTGTTGCATCACTTTATTTTCTCTCTCTTTTACTATTTTTTTTTTTTAATTTTGCTGGAGATTCTCCATTTAGATGCCTGGGATTTTTTCATGTTTAGAGTGTAAAGGGCAAAATAGACTCATATATCTTAGATTGAGGATGCTGTAACAGAATTGTGAACAGAGAATTTCAATTTACAGCAACCATATTCTCCAGGTCCTTCTAAGAAAGCATATTTTTATATATCAGCATATATTTAAATCAGTGTACATATTTAAACTCTTATCAATCTCACCAGTTGTAAAAGGTGGAATTTAAGTGTCATTTCCAGGTCTTTTACCAGGTGTATATTTTGAAATATTTTCTACTATTTTGTGGCTTTTTCTTTCATTTTCTTAACAGTTTATATGCAGAACAGAAGTTTTTTAATTTTGTTAGAGTCCTATTTATCAATTTGTTTGTGGATTGTGCTTTTCACTGATAAATGTGGCCCTAAATAGAGATTATTTTTATAGCGCCCTATTATCAGAATAAATTATTCCCTTTCTGTTTCTAAATTGCTGTTTTTAAAAGATCATGAATATATATCGAATGTTGTCAAATTCTTTATATATCTATAAAGTATTATCATATTAATTTTCTTCAGTGTTTTAATGTGATGTATCTCATCGATCAATTTTTGAATATTAAACATGTTTTATAATCCCCAAGTAAATCCTAATTGTTGTTGATGAGCTCTCCTTTTAAATACTGGCAAATTTGAGTGGCTTTATGTTACTGAGGATGATTATGTCTATATCAATGAGGCAGATTCATCTTTAGTTTAGGGGTTTTTTTTTTGTACTTGTTTTTTATAATGACCTCATCTTTTATTGACACCAGAGTAATCCTAGCTTTGTCAAATGTTCGGAAATATTTTCTCCTCTTCTATTTTTGAAAAACTTTATGTAGAATTACTGTTTTCTGTAGTAAACAGCCTTCAAATCTGGCTTTCAGTGATTCCCCACCTCCTTATATCTATGGTCTTGCATAATCCTCTTCTTTTGTGAGCTGGACCTAGTGACTTGCCTCTAATAAACAGAATATGGCAAAGGTGATAGGATGTCACTTCTGAGATTGGGTTATAACAGCTGTGACTTAGTCTTACTAGCTTTCTCTTTCATATCCTCTCTCCTGCTTGATCTGATGAACAGATGTCATGTTGTGAGATGATTTATGAAGTGGTTCAAGGGCACAGAATTTGGGGAGTCTTCCAGACCAATGCTCATGAGGATCTGAGGCCTCAGTTCAACAATCTAAAGGCACTGAATCCTGCCAACAGGAACATGTGTGAGCAGGAAGCAGAACCTTCTCTGTGGAGCCATAATTGACTGTAGAAATGTGAGGGGCTCAGAACCACAGGAACTGGCAAAGCCACAATTTCTCAAACAAGCATAGATAGTTTGCATCTTACATGAAATCTGTCCACTTCCTTTAATTTGTCAAATTTATTGGCATAAAATTGTACTTAATGTGTCTTAATTATCATTTTTAATCTGTAGGTTTTATATTCATGTCCTGTCTTTCATTTTTTTAAAATTAAAGTTTATTGGGGTGACCATTGTTAGTAAAGTTACATAGGTTTCAAGTGTACAATTCTCTAATACATCATCTATATATCACATTGTGTGTTCACCACCCAGAGTCAGTTCTCCTTCCATCACCATATATTTGATCCCCCTTACCCTCATCTCCCACTCCCCTCCCCCCTTACCCTCTGGTAACCACATAACTATTGTCTGTGTCTATGAGTTTCTGTTTCTTCATTTGTTTGTCTTGTTCCTTAGTTGCTTTCACTTTTTCACTTTTATATCCCACATATCACACTCTAGTTTCTCTTCAGATTGTGTAAATCTTTTGCTTTCTTTTATTTCTGATTTTGATAATTTGTGTCTACTGTTTTTATCTTGCTCTGAGTAGCCAGAGGTCTATCAAAGAACAACCTATCATCTCAAAGAGCAATCTTCCATTTATTTCCTCTGTTGTTTTTCTGGCTTCATTGTCATCACCACCTGCTATAATCTTTATTATTTCCTTCTTTCTACTTTCTTTGGGTTCAAGTTTAATTTCTTTCATTAGTTTCTTAAGATTAGGGGCACAGTCATTGTTTTGAGAGTTTTTCTCCTCTCATGTTAGCGTTTAATGCTATAATTCTTTTCTGTGAGAACTGTTTTAGTTGACAAATTTTGATTTCTTGTTGTTTTCATTTTTATTTAATTCAAAATATTTGGAATTTCCATTATGACTTTTCTATGATAAGCTATTTGCAGGTTTAATTTACCAATACTCGAATTTTAAGATATATTTTATTGATTTCTAGGTTAATTCTGTCATGATCTGAGAACATACTTTCAATGATTTTAATCCTTTAAAATTGTTAAGGTGTATTTTTGGCCCAGAGTAGTTGACTATTTTGGACACATTCTATGTGCATTTAAAAAGACTATCTTCTGTTGCTGTTTCGGTGGATTATAAAGCTCAGTTAGGTCAAGTTGTTTGAAAATGTTTTGAGAACTTCTCTATACATAATGATTTTCTGTGTGTTTTTGTTAATTGATTACTGAGAAAAGAATGTTAAAGTCTACAACTCTAAACGTGTTTATCTTCTCTCTGTTCTATGATTCTTTTGTTTTAGGCATAATAAAGCTCTGAATTCATAAACCCTAAGAATCGTCTTCTTGGTAGTGAATTTACCATTTCATAAGTACCCTTCGTTATCCCTGATAATATTGCTTCTTTTAAAGTGCACTTTCTGAGGTTAGTACATACATTGTTTTTCTCTGTATTCATGTTGGCAGTGCCCTCTTTTCCCATTTGTTTGCATTTTATCTGTGGACCGTATATAGTTGAGCCTTGCTGGAAATTATCCATGACATACGTCTTTTAATTGATGTGTTTATGCTATTAACAGTTGATTCATTTACTCATATAGTTGTATTATAATCTATCTTCTTATTTTTTGTTCTTTTTGTTCTTTTTCTTTTTTTTATAATATAACATCATACTACTTCAATTGTAGTGTAAGAATTTTACAATTACATATTTCGAATTCTACCCTCTCAACCACTGTCTTTATCATTACCTATTTTTACTTTGACAAAAATCCATAGACCATTGCTATAATTTTAAAAACCAGTCAACAACATTTTAGAGCATTTAAAAATGAGGAAAATGAATTTTATTTTTATTTTTTCTTCCATTTCCAGCACTCTTCATTTTCTTGTAGATCCAAGTTTCTTTTTGTTACCACATGCCTTCTACCTGGAGACTTCCTTTCTTTTAGGGTAACCCTAAAAGAAATTAGGAATCCTTCCAGATTTAGTACGTTTAAAAACACTATGTATTTTTTTTTAAATTAAATGATAAAGGATAACTTTGTACTTCTAACATTGGTAAAGATCTCAGCAATAACTCTGAACCACAAATTGGGGATGTTTATTCAACTGTGAAAACCTCTTATCGATCTTGTAAAGATGACAAGTATGCTTTCAAGAGGATTCTCAGGATTGGTTTCTTTCTTACCAGATTTTTTTTTCTTTTTTTTTTACTACAGTTTCAGGCCCGTAGAAAATGGTGAGAAAGGGACAGAGATTTCTCATATACCCCCTACTCTTACACATGTATAGCCTCTTCCACTATCAATATTCACCACCAAAGTTGTATATTTTTTACCATTGATGAGCCTATACTGACACATCGTCACCCAAAGATTATATTTTACATTATTAGTTTAATTTGAAAGACACTTTTGCTGTTTGTAAAATTCTTGTTTTGTAGGTTTTTCATATGTTTGTTTGTTTTTTTTTTTCTTCACCTCTTTGAGGATGCCGTCCCTTGGCTTCTGGTTTGCAGTATCTTACAAGAAGTTAGCTATAATTCTAATCTTCATTCTTCTGTATATGATGTGCCTTTTATCTCTGGTTTCTTTTAAAGTTTTCTCTTTATCGTTCGTTTTTAGATGTTTGGATATTATATGTTTAGCTGGTTTTGTTTGTTAGTGTTTGTTTTTTGTTTCTTTTTTTGGTATAAATAAACAATTTATCACACTTGTGTTTCTCTGAGCTTCTCAGATATGTGGTTTGGTATATTCCATGACTTTTGAAAAGTTGTTAGCTATTATTTTTCTTTTTTCTTTCTTTCTTCCTTTCTTTCTTTCTTTCTTTCTTTCTTTCTTTCTTTCTTTCTTTCTTTCTTTCTTTCTTTCTTTCTTTCTTTCTTTCTTCCTTTCTTTTTTTTACAATTTAACACTCTTCTATTCTAATTCTGAAGCACTGGTGACCTTATAAAAAGAGGAAAATTGTTGACACATAAAGAGATACCAGGAATATGTACACACAGAAAAAAGACCATATGGATGCACAGCAAGAAGGCATCTATCTGCAAGCCAAAGAGAGAGGTACTGACAACGTGATATTGATCTTAGACTTCCACCTTGCAGAACTGTGAAAAAATAATTTTCTATTGTTTAAGCCACCCAGTCTATGGTATTTTGTTACAGCAGCCTTAGCAAACTCACACAATCTTGGTTCTCTATCTTGTGTTGGGAAAATGGGGATGCCCTGTCTCTTGTACTGATGCAAGCATTGCCTGTATTCCTGGAACTCTGGTGTTGGGCTTTCTCAGGGATCTTGCTCCCCCCAACCCCAGAAGTAGATGTCCAATTGCCTGGACCAGTAAATTTGCCTGCCATTTCCCAGATATTCTTTTTGTTTGTTTGTTTGTTTGTTTGTTTGTTTTGCTGATTTTCCCATGTTCATTTCCCCAGTTGCAATGGGTCTTCAGCTGTGTCATTGGGATTTCAAGGACCTATGGGATAAAGGAGCACAAGTAAAACACTAGATACAACTCAGTGTCATAGGCTGCTTTCTAGAAAAAATGCAGAGTAGGAAAACAGAGCTATGGGCAAGATATTTTACCTGGGAAGAGTAGGGAAAGTTTCATCAGAGTCACAACAGGAGAAATAAGATGTACTGTATTTACCTGAAAATGAGACCTAAGTGAAAAATAAGCCCTTGCCTGATTTTTCAGGATTCTAGTAATATAAGCCCTATCCCCAAACTAAGCCCCAGTTAAGACTGTCAGCCAGGCAGACACACTTAGTATGTTAGTTGCAACACACAACAGACGTATTGAATTATAAAATAATAATATTAATATATAATTAAAAATAAATGACATTGACATTAATACTTAAATGATAATATAAATTACAATTAAGTATTGGTAAATACCTAAATGGGTACCTTTGGTTGAGAGGCAAACGCTTATGTAAACAGATGAATTTGAGACTTATTGCCAAATGACTAATTGGAGTACAGACACACGTACAAATAACTTGTGCACTTGATAACTAATGGGCATAGTTGTGTCTAATATGAATCTTCATAATTCAATATGTCACGTGTTGTAACGGACGTACTTAATGCACTCATGCAAAATAAAAAAAAAAACGTTTCCTGAATTTTGGTGCCTGCAATTTTTTGTCACCTTTGTGTGGACCATCATTTTTAACTGTCATCAATTTGTTGCCACTCCTATCTTGTAACACTTGGTTTAATGGTAGATTTAAAGGGAATAATATTTTGACCCCCAGACATGATGAGTGCAAAAAGAAAGAGCTATTCCATCAAGAACAACAAAAGGAACCATGGAGGAGTCCCAGGACAAGAATCTTACAGCTTTCTGCAAAGAGAAGTTGCATCTCTGAATGGTCTGAAAATGGCGAGTAGAGTGCGATAACCTCAGTCAACAGGTGGACGAGAGACATGCTAAGAAGTAAAAGTGTGGATCAGGTGAGCAACCATTATTTTCTGAGCTGGAAGACATCATCTGTGAATGGATTGCTGACAGGAGAGCAAAGGCTTTGGTCGTGCTCAGGACTGATATCCAAGCATTTGCGCTTGCAATGGCACCATAGTTAGAAACATCCCCAGAAGAATTCAAAGCATCACAACACTGGCTGGATGGCTTCCTTCAGCGATATGAACTGTCTCTAAGATTGACAGCACTGTTCAAGCTGGAAGACACTGAAGTTAATAAACGTGCACTTGCATTCCAGTCCCTGGTTGATGGCATCGACTTTTCTAAATACCAACTTTCCAACATGATTGCTATGGATGAAACTGCAGTGTTTATGGGCCAAGGATCTCAAATGACAATTGATCAGAGGGGTACCCCATCAATCCTCATTCTCTCCACTGGTTACAAAAGTGCACATGTTACCTGTATTTTGGCAATTCCTCTGAATATTAAAAAGCCCCACCTCTAATCATCAGTAAGGGCAAGAAATATAAAGTTGAACATGATTCAGGCATTTATGTTCTTGAAACCATAAAAGACTGGTGCACACAGCAGTTATTAAGGAAGTGGGTTGATTTAATGCTGCCACTTGTTTTGTGAGGTGGCCAAAGAGGTCGGATAGTCTAGGATTCAGCCAGCACTCACTGTGCTAAAGACATGAAGAACTTCCCTACAGAGAGAAGAAGAGATCAAATAATGATTCCCACAAGAATAACTGCCTATCTCCAGACTCTTGCAATAAACAAGCCATTCAGGGACTATTTGCACATGGAAATCAATGACTACATTAAAAATAAAATGGAGAGAAATCAGCTTGGATACTTTGTGAAGCCTAGCCTACAAGAGGTCATGACTTGGGTGAAGAATTCATGAGATAAAATCAATGCCAGCTGTGTTGCCAATGCACTACGAGCAGGCTACATGGACAAGACGTGCTCATTTAAGGAGAGCTCTATTGCTGGGTGTGAGAGATTGGGGCCAATTGTTCTATAGGAAACAGAGTCGCAAGATAATCAAGCTGGAATTAGGGGTTTGGAGAGTTATGACGATGTTCCAGAAGATGACATGACTGTATTTGAATAAATGTAGATTGTTGTACATGAAAAAATAAGACATCCCCTGAAAATAAGCCTTCAAGCATCTTTTGGAGCAACAATTAATATAAGACCCAGTCTTATTTTCAGGGAAATGCGGTATATCAACTATTTAACTTCTTTGAGCAAGTTACCAGACTACTAAATAAAATGATGTGTTTAACATATAAATAAGTCTCACAATAGATGTCCCATCTCAAGCTCATCAAGATGAAGATTTATGTCTGCTTCACAGAAAAGAAATAATAGATAGCTTGTTCTTTTAAGTGCCTCAAATGAAATTTAAAGTAGATATTGTCAGAGGCAAACATTTGTTTCCACTAAATTAAACTCAAGTGATGTTTAGTATAAGGAAACCTGGTAATGTGTAATAAATATACATTTTAATAATTCTTTCATAATCACATTCCACCTGAAACAATCATTCTGTATTAACCCTTTTCTTATCTGACTTACATGTGAGATAATAGTTCTCTCAAAAACATTGTTTTAAGTAAGTCTATTTCCCTCCTAATTAATTTGTTTTCACTAATTTTACAGATATTGGGTCACCTTTGGACTAGAATTTAAAATTCATGAATTTAAGATTTTTATTTTTATTTTTGAGTCTAACAATTCCTGCAATTTGACATTAGTAATAAACAAACAACAACAAAAAAACAAAACAAAATAAAACAAAACATCAATAATGACAATAAGAAGAAATAACAGTGTAGACAAAATTCTCTGAGGACAGGAGAAAACCCACATCATTTAGAAAGCATTTGTGGAACCAATGTTGGTCTTCTTTGTTATTGTTTATTAAATAGTTTCGGTAATGAAGTTTTGAATCAGATCAAGGAAATTCGAGTTATGCTAAATCTCTTTGTTAAATGTGTAAACTCGTTTAAGAAGCTTCTAAATCTCCAATTCCTTACAAAAGAAATCAAGAGAGTAACAATTCCTCACAGTTTGCTACTGGCATTGCATTTATTTATGTGATAGGGTGAGTAGAATTTGAGGCACAAATGCTAGTTCCAATTCATATAGTCTGTGAGGGTATTTGGGTTCACGTACAATGGTAGTTTTCTTTATTCGCAGACCTTATCACGACTGCCAAAGAGGAAAAGGCCTTAAATCTGTGTGGAGTGATTGATTAACACGCAATGGGATTTATAGACGATGTAACACAGAATTGTACACCTGAAATCTATGTAAATTTACTAACAATTGTCACCCCAATAAAATTAATTAAAAAAAAAAGTAAGCAACTTTGTTTCATTTTCTAAACCATTTCTTATAAACGCATGAGCTTATATCTTTTCAACTCTTATGATTTTAAGAGAATTATTTCTTATGTAAGCTATGGATTTAAATTTAACACTAGAAAATTGCAGAGGTATGTTTTATGGTTATATATATATTTTTTTTTCTCATCTAGTTCTCTTGAGAAATACTGGCATATATATTCTGATGTGGGTAAAAATGAAATAGAAAAGTAAGAAACATTGCTGTTAAATTAACATACTTAATGATATGGAGCAGGTTGTGGTGTAAATTGATCAACTGTAGGCCAAGAAAGGAAGGGAGTATGCAGAGATTAGGATACACACAGTAGGTCAGGGTAACAGTGAGTGCAGGATGGCTAAAGAAGACATTTCCCCATTGTTGGTATATAGGCTTTGACAATGAAAACTCAAGGATTGGCCAATACTTGTAAATTCAAAAAGACACGCATTAGTACTTATGGGTCAGGGCACAGGGGGTGTCTTTCAACAAGACCTGGAGGATAGCATACAAGGCAATGCACATTAGACATTTAAGGTGACATTGAAGCTAATCACTTTTACTGTTCAATGAAATCCCCATTTTCTTTAAAAAACAACAACAAAAAACAGACATTTTGAAAGAAAGGCATCTAAACTAATTTGTCCTAAGTTAATTAGTTTTTGTTAATTTTCTGTTGTTTAAAAAAAAATAAAAGTTTTAAAACAAAGAATAGTGTCTGAATAATCGTGTCTGAAGAAGGCATAATTTAAGCCAATATCTGTTTTACATTATGTACATGTAGCTGTTAGTATACTTAGGATATTTTCATAGAGGTTTCCCCATCCTATAGAAGTTACATTTTGCTATGTCACAAAGCAAACTTTAGAACATCAGGGTTTCACAAAAGGCATTTTAATAAATTCTACAATTGGCACATTTCAGATATATCACCGTTTCTGTGGTATAAACCATAATGTTTTCATAAGGGTTTCGATTCTGTTCTTAAAGTTTAGATCTACGGATTTTAAAATTAATATCAATAAATATGTGTCACCATAATTTATCCATACTTAGGATGCAGTATGGACATTAATTACATTGTATTGTGGCAGATATTTGCATCACAGTCTTACCACACAGGGTAGGCAGGGAACATTCTAACTCTCCCAATACTTTTATGCGTTTGCTTCAAAAGAAAAGAACAATCATCCCAGAAGATGATTGTCAAAGATATGTTTGGTTAGCATCTCTTAACTATATGCCAAAAATATCATTTGGACCCCAGTGTCTGCTAAATTTCAAAAATAGAGGTAATTTTACATTACATATTGTTTTTTCTTGAAAGTATAGTATCTGTGTTCATGTGTATGTTTTTTTCTTTCTTCCTTGCAACTAGAAGTATTATTTTATTTTGTAGTGATAAGGGAATGAACACTGAACAGCCAAATGACCTCTAAATGCTACAAAACTACTTGTATGTTCATGATAGTCAAACTTAGAAACTACCAAATGCACATTGTAAGTTAGAAGGGTTCTAGTCAAATGTGAGTGTGTGTGTGTGTGTGTGTTTGTGTGTGTGTGTGTGTTAGTGTACTCTCTCAGTACTGGCTTCATTCATCCAAATTATACTCATTAGATTCATTCATAATGATGTGTGTAGCTATAGATTTTGATTTTCATCAGTGTATAAATTTTATTGACTATAACCCTTCTAATTTATAATGTGTGTAATACATATAATATATATATGTATATATATATTAGTATATTTTCAAAAAAAAGCAAAACTAATTCATGCTATTAAATTTTAGGATAATGGTTGTATTTTGTGGAGGAAAGGGTGGATGGAAGGGGAAATAAGGAGTTTCACGGATGCTGGCAATGTTTTTTGTTTTTTTGTTGTTTTTTCTGGATTGATCAGTCACATGGGTGTGGTTAGTATGAAAAAGTTCATTAAACTATAAATTATTCTTGTGAGACAATTTTCTACGGGTCCCTTGCATATCTGCATGTTGTGTGAGCTGCTACACTGGTTGTCTTTTAGTCCAGATTATATTTTCAGAGATGTTAAATTGTTCCCTTCAGGATGGATAGAAAATGTATTTCCTAAAGAGTTTAATAAAGATAATGCTTCTTTCTAGGCAAATGTTTGAGTAGTTTTTTTGTTTTGTTTTGTTTTGTTTTTTTCCTGCAGCCCAGTATAAAAGATTGGGTTTCTCTAAGTTCAGAGTCCTCTTCTCTGACACAACCCACTGCATGTGCACATGTTACGGGCGCTTTTTGCATGACCTTGTGGGACTTGAGGCTCAGGAAACAGCAAAGGATCATAATATGTTAGCTACTGTTCTTGCTGTGATCAATAAGCTGTCCTTTGTTTTTTCCTCGCGAGTCTCATGGCTTGTGCCAGCATCCATGATGTGCTGGCATGCTAACTTGCTAGTTTGAGAGTGGGGATATATCTCAGACCCTTCACATTTCTTGACGTTAAAACAACCACTTAACAGATTTTAGCATATTTTTTAATGCAGAGTAAAATTACATTTCTTAACACTTATACGTATGTTTCCATATGAGATTTTACTTTAATAGAAACTTAAAAATCACTTGCAGCAATCTTAATTCCTTATGAATTACACACCACAAGAGGAAGTAAATCTAAAACTAAAGAATATTTATTCTTTTGGAATACACACACAAACACACACACACACAAAATAAAAACAAACAAACAAACAAACAAAAAACCCTAAAACACTTGGTAGCATTCATAGAGCAATAGTAAATTTGTTTCATTCCCACTGCTTGAGTTACTCTCTCAGAAGAAGAGTAATACTAAATAACATGGATTCACTAAATCTTTGTCTTTTTAATTATATGAAATTTTACTCGAATATTTCCATTTGAAAATGTGCCCTTTACTTGTTACTCTGTGACACATATTATCTATTCAATTTTTAAGTTTTCCTTCAAATCATTGACACTTAAATACTATTTCAAGATTTAAAAAATATAAATTATTTTGTTCACTTTGTTGAAAGACAAGCAAAGAAGGGGAGGAAATTCAGTATCTGTCATGTGAACAATAGTATTGTTTGTACTGTTAACGGGGGAATCTATTGGTAGAAGACACATGGTTGGAAACTGAGTCTGATAATACCTTATTTTGGCAAAGTCTAAGTTTTTGGAGAAACTGAATTTATATCAAATTGAGTTATAAATCTATTGTGAAAGAAAGTACAGATAGTAATAGCACTCAGTATATATAGAGAATAGGGAAACTGAAGCAGAGACGGCTTGATTTATTTTTCCAAAGTTATATAACAATTTTGTAGAAAAGGGAATTAAACCTTAATCTCACTAAAATGCCTTGTCTTTATAGTGACAAATTTATCTAAAAGGGCAAATAATAATGGCCTTTCTGTTTACGAAATACATTTATGGTATTACATGGCAAACACTTGTAGGTGTAAAAATCACATTATTGTAATATGTGAATATTGGGTAATTTCCATCTTCTAAATATAGAAAAATGAGTGATTATTTTTTTGAAAATTAAAATTGCATTGATGATAAATCATTAAAACTAACACGCAGAAATTAGAAAATGATAGCCAGGTATGCTACAAAGATAACACTCTCAGGGCTTCAATTCCCATAGCTTGCAGCTTTCTCTAAAGTTGTGTCAATGACTCAGCTCAGTCTAATGATGTTTAGAGCAACAAGAAACAAGGGTACAAAAAAGGCCTAATAAAAAATAAGTTATCTGTGGATGGTGAAAACATATTATTGTATTATTGTATTTTGCACGGGACCCTATGGAATTCCTCTCAGCTATACAACTAGGCTGGCTTTCATTACTGGGGCTGTTCTCCTGGGATTTTTGTGTTGCTTTTCAGCTTTGATAGAAGAGAAGGGATAAGGATATTGAGCCTGATTGGTTAATTACTCTAGGGAGAAGGACTCTTGAACTCAGTAGGCTTTTCAAAATAAACAAAACACAGTTTTTGAACTATAACAAGAAAAAAAAGGTTTTTTAACTTAAAGGGAAAATTGGTTTTAGGTAGTGATGTTTTTATGGTTCTTTGATCACTGGTCTCACCTCCCTAATCCTCAAATCAGCTAATTTTGGCTAATAAATGGGCATAATTCTCATCTTATTACTGTATTCAGAGATACGGTGATTCTATTAACTTGTTAATATCTTTTGACTTTAACAAGTTATTCTGTGAATTAACTAAGATCATAAGCATGATTGCTTGAAAATTGTTTTTCACTAAATCATATTAACAAATAATTTATTCATGTTTGTGTAATTTATTTATGTTTGCATAAATTCACCAGAAATGTCCAATAGGAATCAAAAGTTTAATGAATCAACATATGAATAAATATGGTCATTGTAGATATATAGAAGCACCTTATTGCCTTCCTATTGTATCTCTCACAATAATAGGATCTTGTGAAAGATGCTAAAAATATTCTTATGGAGCCATTATAAGTGAAGAAAAACAATTCAATTCCGTGGCTGAGTTTTTCCCCCTAAGAATAGCTTAACACTATGTAATCATTCAAAATTATTTGTTTTCCAGTATCTTTGTTAACAGATAAGAAATTATTTTATAAGATTAGCTCATATTCACAGTACTAAAAGGTATCCAAATTATTAGCAAGAAAATGTTATCATATATGTAAGTGTCATCACTGCCAACCGTGCCTAACGTGCAATGCTCATAGTACAACATGTATCCTTATAATTGAAAAGTCTTTGAATCATAAGGGTAGATTTGAAGTTAAATAAAATTAAATCTAAGGGTCATGGCTAGTTTTTATTTTCTATTAAAGCACCAGATGCCTGATGCTTTTCGTATTTTGACCCCAAAAGATGACCTTCTTCTTTGTGTACTTCTGACTCCCAAAGCTCCTAATTTCTCGTGTTTCACATAATGTTCTTATTCTTAGCAACTTATTTTTGCTCTAATTGCTTATTCTCTGTTTTGACAGCCAGTCTTCCCTTTCTATGAACAAATGGCAAGGATTTCTTTTGAAGAACTGTGAAAGAGAAGGACTTTCGTTTTTAATTTTATACACTTCTTACTTTTTGAGTTTGTAATGTGAAGCAAGTAATACTTTTGTGAATAAAATTTAACAATACAGAAAATAAGTCAAAATCATTTTATGATATTCATAATTTCACATTATTTAGACTATATAGTATGATATTATATTTGTACTAGATAATTCAAACTTCAAATCTAAGGTAATAAGTTATAAATGTACAACCGAGGGAAAGTCAACTGACATTGTTTCCAAAAGATCACACTTCAGAGAAACGACTACAATCCACTCAATTATCCAATGTCTGTCGATATATGAGGCTCTGTCTATTGGTATAATTAATATCAGATGTGAGTTTTTGCCAGTGAAATCATAGTTTGCTAATCAGCATTGTGTCTTACTACTGGTTTGGAGGGTAATGCTATTGCCTTATGTCAACCACAGGCTATTACACCCAAAGCACGGAATGTGGTTCATATTCACCAATAGAACCTTTCATCAGAGGCAAGAGTATATCAAAGAAGATAGTTTAGTAAACAGGTTCATGAACGTTTAGCACCTGTTTTCTAATCAATATATTTCTAATACATATGTGTATGTGTGTCAGAATTTGGACTGGGGTTTTCTTTAATTAAAACATTTACATAGGGTGAGGAGATAGCCATTTAAATTAAAATTTATTCTAGGTCAAAGAGTTTTAGGCAAACATGAGGCATGATACAATTGTATTTTAGAGCAAGAGATACAATGTGGAGCTTGAACTGGGATGAGTTGGAAGACCAGACGGGAAGGCAAACATTAAAGTAGGTAAACAGATTTTGTATCTATTACTTCCTCTTTTTTTATTAAAATCCCCCTATCAGTACTCACAAGATAATATTTCAAAGGCATCTTTTTTATTACTTGTGAGAATATTAGGAGAAAAAAATGTTAAGCCCTTCACTGCTGATTCTGGGTTACACAGCAGTCTAGATCTAGAGAGACATAACTATGCAAAGTTCAACAAAATATCATTTAGAAAATATTAGGTAGTGGAGAATTAAGGGCATAGGGTAGGATATGGTGAATGCTCATATGGAGGGTTGGAGTTCATTCTGTTGAGTAGTAGAGGAAGATACAATAAGCTGAAGCTTGGCAGAGGGGAATATTTGAATAAGTAGAGATTCAGGTACTAGAATGTTACAGTCAATAATTTATTTACTAAAACGACAAATATTCATTAAACAGTACAATTTCTGTAAAGGACTCTTTAGCTTCATAGTTCATGTGAGTGAGTGCAAATATAAATGTTTCACTTTTCCTTGGCTTCATGACAGATACGGACCAAACCTAAAGCTATCCAAACCAGCTGTGTTAATTTTGATGAAGAGACCCTATCAATGAATGAGGTTCAATAAACATTAGTGTTATCATGGCCAGCCATTTGTAAATAGACAAAGCAGGTTGATATTTTGGATCATTTTCACACAGAACAGACAAGAAGAATAAGCTGACTGCATTGCCAAGCTTTTCAGGAACACGGGCCTGGCTCTGGGCAGTGTCCCCTAGGCCTGGGCACAAGCTGGCATAAGTTCTTCCATGGCAGGGATATTCAGAATGTTCTCGTCACCAGTAAAATCTCTCCTACCAGAGGAGGGAAGTGTGCTGAGGATTCGAAAAAGTGCCATTTTTATTTAGTAACATTAGTGATATGTCTGAATTGGGTCACAACAACATAGGCATTTGAGTTTCCAAAAGTCACAGCTTACTATGCCCTGCACTTTAACTCATATTTTGAAATGTATTTTAATCTACATTTAATTTGCTGGTATTCAATTAGTTTGAGAGATTTGGCAGAATGTATAGTATATAATGACTTAATTCTAGTGAGTATGTAGGGTATTTTTATTTCATTTTCTCTCAAAGCAGTTAGAGCCCCAAAAAAGGTTAACTGTTAAATGCAATATTTGTTTTTCCTCTAATGGTAGCTTATAAATTCTCTAAGTAAGTTCATGAAAATCTTCAGTGTGAATAGCAGTAGAATCTTATCTGTATTAATACAGAATCTTATCTGTATTACGAAGCACATTTAATTTCTAACCATTTTTCTCCAAATGAAGATTATGACCAAATAGCATACACCTTAGAGAGGGTTCTATAATGGAAATCCTGACGTAAAGTTAACTAAAACAACTCTAGAAGTAAAGGCTCTGATAAAAATAAATTGGATTTATGTATTGCCTACTCCTTGCAAAAAAGGAACAGCAAGGGGACAATCAGCCGTATTTACAATCCTGTTAAGTTTAATGGATTTATAGGTTTGAATTATCAGGTGTGAGCTATATGAAAATTTGCAAAGAAAGCAGTATATGCACCTAATTCATTACCCCTGTTAATAATTAGCCAACACCCATATGTTTATATTTTCTTGAACCTAGAAAAGATGTCATTTAGTGGGTAATTTTGTGGAAGTCCATGCAGTGACTAAAAATATTGTGTGTATATGAACTTCTAATTGTCTGTTTTATTTCAGACTTAAACCATTTTTATAAAGCAGAAGCCAGTGGGTAGCCACAGCTGGTTAAAGGAGAAAGCATTTGCTACTGCTGCGAACTTGTTCATGAAATGTTTGAGCTCACTTAAAATGGAAAGGATACTATCACAAGCAAAGCAGCCAGTGGAAAGACCTAAATATGTTCTTGGGTTAAGATTACACTGATTTTGACATAAATATCTTAACTTTCTTTTACCCCTTTCACTTGGATGTCATTTCTGTGAAATTTGAAGCTCTTAAAATCAAGACTGAAAGTATGGAGAGTACCAAGGGAAGTATAAATGTGTAAAACTATTGAGTGCCAAATTTATTGCTAATAATTTATTCTCTTAACACCCTTACAAAGTACATTTCCACTGTTATTTCCATTTTGAAGGTTAAAAAAAAATCTATAAACCTATTGACAGTTTTAAACGTCCAAGCAAAAGATATCTCACCCAAAATAAAACCCCATGAGAATGTTGTCTGGATTAACGGCTCATTCTTCCATGCCCTCATTTCTAACACTCCCCATCCATTACTCCTCAAATGCAACTTAAGAAATATGGTTCAAATAGCAACAAGAGAAAAATCAATTGATTCTTGAGAACTTCTAGGGAAAAAGTTTTAGTGAGTTAAGTTACTCTTAAATTCATTTAATTTATATAAATTTTAGGTAATATATGTTCATATATTAAAAAACAAAACAAAATGGCAGCCATTGCCATATCATTCACCACTGTAATTCCTGTGTCTCTAAGTCAACTCATTTTAAATCTTATCAGGTTTTTGTTTTGTTTTCCTTTTGGTATTTAATTTCATGTTTTTAAACAGCATACCATGTTGTTTCATGTTTACTTTTAAATTTTAGATTTCTATATATGTATTTATCTATAATAGAAGATTAAAATTTAGCTATTTTACATTATGATGTTGATATAAACATATCCTTATCAAACCAATAAGGCTCAGATCTCAATTTTATTTATATTAATTCTAGATTAAATAAAGACATGGCAAATTGGACATCAGAATGCTGACTAAAAAGAATTTTGTAAAACAGTAACAAGTAAATGAGAATTAGATAAATGGCGTAAAACTGATCCTACTTCTAATATAGAGCGCATTCAATAATTATTGCTTTTAAAGTCCAAAATATAAATTTAATTTTAATGGAGTCCACACTAATTACATAGACCATTGAAATTCTCCAACTCTGTCCATGATTTCTGAAGATTTCCTGCATTACATCCTCAGTGACACTTAACACTGTGACTCTGTAGCCTTAATGTATATCTACTTTATACCAAATTGATCACACTGAGAAACCAACTCATACTTTTGTTTCCAAATTAAAAAAAAAAAAAAAGTACTCTCACGGGATATTTTTAAGTGAAAGCCCCTTTCTGCCTAATTTTTGAGATGCTTTCAGATCATGGTCAGAACATTCTCATCACAATTATCCCCTCCCCTTATCACAATAGTTCCTTTTCCACTTGTTACAATAATGCATTTCAATAAAATCTCTTCTTACCTGAGTCCCAGTTTGTTTATTATCTGAGTGTAAGTTTGAGAACCAGTACTGAAGCTTTCTTGGGTTACAAAGAGGAAATACATCCTGCAGCCTATAATTTTGATTCATATCATTAAGCCTTTCTTTTATTCCCCTTCCTAACCCTGCCTCAGTTTGCTACTCAGGATTTCCTGGTAATTCTTAAAACACCAGCGAATTGACTTCCAAGTCTTCTGGGATTTTTATTTTTCCAAATAAATGCACATTTGGAAAAGCAAGAAATTATTCCATACAATTATTTCATTTGCCGACAATTATGAAGATACTCATTCTCCAACTTGGCATGAGATCCTGGATAAATCCTATATAATTCAATATTCCTAGCTGAATAATTCTGTCCTGGATAGTATTTTTATTAACACAATTGCTAACAATAACATAATAAGCTTAGAAAAATTAATAAAGAGATATTTCACAAAATGAAATAGATTCACAAAATCTGATTTTGGTCATTTTTCAAATTTAATTCCCCTTGGTAGTTTGTATACATACTTTTAAAAGTTTACATAGTCTATCATTTTGAAGATAGATATGTGTTAAGAGTGTAGATTGCATGTTAAATGTTTTCATAAAGAGACGGGGAAAGGAAGAAATCGAAAATGAAAAAGAGACAGAGCAAGAGAGAGACAGTGAGACAGAGACAGATATAGAGAGGGATGAGGTGGGGGTAGAGGGGGGACAGATGGGAGGACAAAGGGGAGGAAGGGGGCGATGGGAGAGAGGGGAGTCCATACCATAAACTACATACGAGGAATACTCTATTCAGCCTACATCCGGCCCTGGCAAGGAGCCTTTCAACTATGGGAGACACCATAAGCATTGAGGAATGGATGTGATTAGAGGTGATTAACAGGTTATAGATCCATATACTTTTATTTATAGATATAATATGTCTTTCTACCATTTTGCTTTTAAGTTAATAAGCTATAATTAGATGAATCAACAAGTTGGCATAAAACTGATCCTACTTCTAATATAGAGCGCATTCAATAATTATTGCTTTTAAAGTCCAAAATATAAATTACAGCCTAAACACCCTCGTTCAATTTATCTCCTGTCTAGCTGCCTCCTGTTATTGCTTCCATATGTTTTCCATTTCTTACCCCAAAACCACATTTGCATTCCCTCTCCCCAGTTCTACACATAAGACTTTAATTGTTGTAATACTACATGCTTCCTTTAGACCTGGGCATTTATGTGTACTACTCCCTTTTCCTAAAATACTCTCATGTACTTCTTTCATGGTTAACTCCTACTCATCCTCCATACTTCATCTTAGAGGCTATTTCATTTAAATAACCCTCCATATCCTCATTTGGATGAAATGTCCCTCTTATTTGTCTTAATTAGAACCCCACTTTTATATAATCTATCCCACTGAATTGTACTTGAATGCATACTTGTATAAATTATAATGTTCCAACTAGGAGGTAGGCTTTTTTTTAATACTAAATAAAATAACAGTAACTTTATCCCCCATAGTTATTGAAAACCCAGTGCTTTCCCTAGTATTTCTTGCTAACGATCACTTTTGCTCTTGCTCTACTATTCTCATTTTATCAGCAACGCTCCAGGCTGTTCCAACTCCCCAGTGTCCATCTCACCCCAATATACAAAGTCAATACTTTCCCCTCTTCATTCATTAAGGGACCAGATACAAAGATTGTTCTGCATAACAGAATATACGGAGGTTACGTAAGGGCATAATGACACATAATTAAAAGCAAGAAAAACAATCTTTAAAACTTGAATATCAGAATCATGGTTCCTGTTAGGGGTCTCAAATGATTGTGTTTCCCTATTTGTCAAGGGCTGTCTCACAAAAATTCCCCCTTCCCATACAACTGAAGAAAAAAATAAATAGATAAAGTACCTCACTTTATGTCTCAAAGCATTCCACCCCAGCTAGTTTTAACTTGTCTTTCCAATGCACAGACAGTGGCCCAGTGAATTGATACTACAAATACATTCTACCCTCTGTGGCGATCTTATGATACAAAAGCAAGCATCGATTCTGAAAAGGTTTTAAAATCGGTTTTCCCTCCGTTACTGAACAGTACTCATCTCTAAACTATATGTTAATAATGTAGTCAAAACTGTCAGCTGTCCAATAAAATATATTCTTCCCTTTCCTGAGCATTTAGCTGGTTTCTCTCTCAGTCTGCCTTATAATTAGGTATGACCACATAAATGAATTGTCTTCACTGGCAAATATGCAAAACTAATGTTTACCACATTTGGACCTGGCTTATTAATGTCTTTGATACATAATTGTTCATGTTCCTTCCCCTTTTCAGAACACTGGGATAGGAAACCTCAGTTATGTGTCCCTGAATAACTCTGGGAAGAAGATATATGCCTGTGATTAAAACACCTGTCCAGAATATTATATGAGAGAAGAATGACTTCTAATTGCCTAAAATATAATAATTTTAAGACTAACTAATCTGTGTTAGTGAAGCCTAGACAACTTTAGCTAACAAACAAAGATGATATATATCTTCTTCAAGTTTTATGTGGATATCCTATTGCTTAGCAGGATGCATTTCATATAATTGAAACTTAATGGAATATGTATATATACATATGCATTGTGTGCTTAGATGTACCTTCCATTACAGCATTATTTGCAAGAGCCAAGATATGGAGATAACCTAAGTGTCCATCAGTAGACAATCGGGTGTAGAAGAGGTGGTACATATACACAATGGAATAGTACTCAGCCATAAAAAAAATGAAATCTCACTATTTGCAACAATATGAATGGACTTAGAGAATATTATGCTAAGTAAAATAAGTCAGACAGAAAAAAACAAATACCATATGATTTCCCTTATATGTGGAATCTGAAAAAATAAAATATACTAACGAACAAAACAGAAACAAACTCAGATACAGACAACAAACTGATGGTTGCCAAGTGGGGAGAGTTGAGTGGTTGGGTGAAAAATGTGAAGGGATTAAATACAAATTGGCAATTACAAAATAATCATGGAGGTGTAAAGTACAGCATAAGGAAAATAGTCAATAATACTGTAATAAGTATGTATAGTGCCAGGCGGGTACTTATTGGGGGGATTACTTTGTAAGTTATATAAATGTCTAACCACTATGCTGTACACCTAAAATTAATATAATATTGAATATCAACTGTAATTAAACAAGACAAAACAAAACAAAAGCATCAAAAGCATTAATAAATCTTTACAAAATACATTATTTCAGGTTCTAGTACTGGATGTTCTGATTTAGTAGGTCTCGGATGGGCCCTAGGAATTAATATATAATAATACATAAAGATAGATGATTATGTTACCCATCCATGTTTGAGTCACTGTTGTTAGTGTTTATCGGAAATTCTGAAAGTACAATAAAATCTGCATCTTTATAATATATCTCTCTAAATAGGCCACTGATAAGACTTTTGGGAAGTCGTGGCTAGTTTCCAAAGAGTCAGGAGGATATTCGTTTTAGGCTTTACTTACCTAAGCATAGTAGTCCTGATTGAACGAGTCTCATTTTAGCTACAGATCTTTCAGTATTGAAATACCTTCTCAATGCCTGTGGGAAAATTTATATAATTACCTTCTCATGAAACTGTACTTCCAAGTAAGGAAAAGCACTCTGTTTTTCTCCTTTTGGTTGTAAAAAGGTAAATATATTACAGTTTGTAAGTAAATGATTGCTTTTCTGGTGACCTCGTCAGGCATTGTTATTTTACAGCTAGCAAGTTCAGTTTCATCAGTTAACTTGTACAGAGTGCCCACTCTATGCCAAAGCCTCATGTAGGAGCTGAAGATACAAAAGAAGGGATACTACTAAAACAACAAGGACATAAAATCCACATTTCTCAGATATTTACCACTATCTGATGTATATAAATTGGAATATCAAATTACTAGCCTGATCAAATCATAAGGTCATTAAGACATGCTTAGATATCTTAAATTTACCAATGTTTGGCCTAAGGAAAATCTCTAATCTAAATTTCTTCCAAACATGCTGACCCCTACATCTGTTATCATCTCCTGTTTCTTTTATACTGGTATACTCTTATCACACATTACCTCGTGGCTTATTATTCCTTCACTTCATCTGTACTCTGTCTGACTCAAATGTCCATTACTTTGGGAGGGCTTCCATTAAAACCTATGTAAAATTAAACGCTCCTCTCCCTGTGCTCCATTTTCCCTTCTCATTCTCCATAAATGTTTTTACTTATCTTAATTAATATTACATATATATTTGCTTATTTTTAGTATTTCTTTATTAAAATGCTAGCTTTGTGATGACAAGAACTTTGTCATCTCCACAACACAGGGGAATGATGACTCTTAGTTAATATTTTATGATGAGTATATAATAAATATTTAGTAAAGTGTCGTTAATTAAACATATATACCCTTCTTTAAGAGTATCTAATTCACTTTAAATTTGGACTGTGAAGATAGCCTCAGTTTTCATTGAAAGTAAACTCTAGATCAATTATTTTTTTAATTAAGTATCACTTCTCTTTTCTTCCCGAGTATAAGAAAATTGGCCAAGAAGTAGTTTGCTTAAGTTATAATTTCAGAGTCTATAAGTGCTCCTTTAATATTTTGGTGAGTGACAGCCAGTAGATAGTCAGTGGAATTATAAAGTACTTATTTATAAGAACTCAAAAAGAAAAACAGAAAAAAATCAATAGTCTTTATTTTAACCTCTCCAGAGGAAATCATTATTTATATTTACAATACTGCATCACCTTTTAAAGCCAAATAGAGGAAAATACTACATTAAAAGATATTTGGTTCCCAGGGTATCCTCAGATGAATTGCCAAACAAAAACCAAACATCCTCAAATCAGACGGCAATTTTAGATTTAATAGGGTAAATTTTTTTTAACAAAATGATAGTATATTTTAAAAACATTTTAGGAATCAAAATTGCCTTAATTTATTTTGGTGCACATAGTTTCATTTCTATTAAAATGCAAAGATGATAAGTTATGCCATTCTATAAAGGATTAGGCCATGGGCTCATTTTTTTTTTTTTTTTTGAGATTTTCTATGTCCTACAGACTCTGTAGCTAGATATTTTTCTGTTTATATATTTTTATGTTCCAAATTTTAAAAAAAGTAACAGTTCATATAATATATTCTTTAGGTAAGTGAATGCTTATATTTTTTATCCACATTTTATTTGTTATAAGAGAAAATCAATATATCTTATTTAAAAATAAGATTTAAAATTAGCCTAAATACACTCTTCGGGACTTCCCAAATTTCTCTCATTTGTCAGATATTATATTCAAGATTTTCTGTTGTTTTTTGTTGGTGAACTAACTTACATATCTGTATTTTATAACCCCAATGACATTAAAGCAACCCTTTGGTCAGGAAAAGTTCTTTATCTGAATATGACAGGGTCTATCCTTAAAGCTGCCCTATTGCTCAATATTGACTGCTCCTCTACAAATGTTATCAAGGAAGAAGGCCTATTATTGGACATCATGACTGTTTAAAAAAACCCAAAATGGACATTTAGACCCTCTGTTATTTCTTTATGTACACTTTGTCTACAAAGAGGAAGACAGCAAGATATGCAACCAGACACTGTCAAAGGTTTTTTGGGGTTTGTGTGCCTTACACAGATTAGACTGATTTTACACCCTGATGCAGACCTTGAGCTAGTTTTGCAGAAATAGCACTGTGCATATGCAGCCCTCCATAAGGACATCTGGCGTCTGAACCAAATATGGACAAATTTAAAGTTGACCAATTGAACTCCGCCGAATTGGAATTTCTTTGTGACTCTTTTGCCTCTCCCATATCCCTTACCCTACATGGCTAATTTTTTAAATTGTCTAATAAAAAACGTTCTAAGTGGAAACATAAATGTGTATAACCTCTTCTGACCCTCATCTTTTAAAACTTGTCTCAATCCTTTGTTCAAGGAGATTAATTTGAGCCTTGTCTCTGGTCTTCTTGTTTGGTTGCCTTACAAATAAAAATCCTTGACGCTGCACAGGGCTTGTTATGCAATCCCTGGAATTGCCTTGCAATCCTTGGAGTTCCAAAGCAATTGGAATTTGCCTTGGAATTTGGAATTCCATTTTTCTGTTGCTCAAGTGTGCAGCGGGCACCCTGCTGAATCACAGGTATAGCAGAGAATATCAGACATTCACATTAACCTTATTTCCCCCAAAATTTTATACACATCGAAACAGTTTAAGAAATCATGATGTTGAGATCTTATGCTCTGCAGAAAAAGAATATCTAATGAAAATAATAAATCAAGTTTGTCCATGTTGGAGATTGCTTCTTTTGTCATCCTTGTAATGAGGTAACTCTCTGCTCTCTCCCAATCTCTGTCCTTTCTGTCTCTTTCTGTGTCTGTCTCTCACTATTTCTTTCCTTATCACTCCCTTGTCAACTAAGTCTATGCTTCTTATACATACAAATTTGTATTGATTAGGAACAGTCCACAGTTCTTTGTCAATTCATGAGCACTGCTACACTTGGTCATAGAATCAAAGGTAAGGATATTCTGAAAAAACTGAGGTGGACTCTGTCTGATGAAATAAATTCCTTGAAGACAAACAGTTAATCACAGGGCTAAAAATCCCAGGTCCCTTGTGTTTTATTTTCTTCTACACACTATCATTCTCAGCAGGCAGGTTTTGTCATTGTTGTTTGTTTTGTAATATGGAACAAAACAAGTTATTTTTGTGTTTTGGTGAAGAACAAAACCATGAAAATGATTTGACTTTATCCTTTGAGCAAATGACCTTTACAATTGAACTTTGCCTAAAAAAATTTCCATAGCATTCTAAAGAAAGAATAATCAGATGTATTTATGTTTGTATTAGATTGATCGATGGAATCCCTGGTAAAGCACTAGATTATGAAAGAAAAACAAAAATATTGAAAGGCAAGCATAACATTTTTACAAAGATAATGCTATGGTAGATATAAATAGCTACTACTATACAAGCAGTAAATTTATAGTAAATAGAATAAGACCTGATATAGGTTAAATATATAGGATATATGGATCAAAAATGATAAATGTCTAAACGCATACTACCTTGTATAGCTTTCATTTACTCACAGAACGTATTATTCTGTGGATTATTATTAAAAAGCTATATTTTCAAAAAAGGCTCTTAATTATAATTGTATTCTATAACTCCTATAATTTGGAGTCTTAATTCTGCCAAATTTTCATTAGTTGCCAGTATGAATTCAATCAAAATTGTTCTTTTATATTTAAAACATAAAGGCTTTCACAACAAATAATTTCATGAAACATTGTGTTCTGAAGAATTATTCATATACTAGTCTTTAGGCACAGTTATGTGACTATTAGTAAAATCATCAGCTCATTCACATACTATGTCCTTGAAATGAATAGACTGAAAAAATAATAAGACTTTGAAAATGCATTTGTATAGAGATTAACTTTTTAATATGAATATAAACTTTATGGAGCAAATTCCTGAGCTTAAGATACTGACTAATTGTGTGGATATTCCCTTTGAAATCTGTGGCATGTGAAGTACTTAAGCATACTTTTTTCCTTTAAATGAATCCATTGGAAGCCAATATCCTACCTGTATTATAATTATATGAAACACTTGGGCATTCTTCAATTCAACTCCATGTGGAAATTTTCAGATGTCACCAATTAATCTTCAATATACAGCACATATGAATTGCATGCCTTTCACTAGGTTTCTTTACAATGGGAAAATACAGGGATGTCATTTACTTTCAGTTTAACAAAGGAACTTGAGCTGTGTTTGATTTTGTAAAGCAATTTATCCTTCCTTCTGAACTTCCTTTTTTCCTTTCTTCACTTCTTTCTTGAACCAAATGTTTATTAAGTTTCCACCTTTTACCAATATTATGCTTTACAAAAATTAAAAATTCTGTCTTCAAAAACTTTCTATTCTATACAAAGTGATGAGCTTTATAACTGAAGTGACAATAAGATAACTATTATTTTCTAAGTTCGTTGATATATTTTAAAATAATACTATTAAATTTTAGATGACGTTGTCCAAGTAAATCAGATATTTAGTAACAGAGGCATAGTATAAATATTTCTTACTTCTTTAATTATGTGAAAAATTCCATAGGTCCAAGTTTTTTTAAAAAAATAGAGTTAACTGAATTATAATTATTAAATTTCCAGATATCTTGAAGTTTTTGTTTTTATGATAAAATTAGGATAAATAATAATAAAATTAGAGTGGTATTTGTGAAAATTTAACTGTTTTCTCAATAATAATCTACTTGCCTTGGAAATGTTTATATTATAAGACTTTCTAATGAATATATTTCAAAATCAAACATAAATGTGTTTGATGACAAGATATAAAATGTTACATTAGAAAAAGGCAGTTGTACATCATGCTGTGTAAACTTTATTCCATCACCATCATCATCATCATCAAAACATGAATCCCAAAACATTTTAGAGACTACATCCAAGAACCATGCAGGTTAGTGGCATAGAAAAGACTAGAAACTAAATCAGATTATTTTGTTCCATGAATATCCTGATAAGATAAATATGTAAGTTCAATGACAAGAATAAAAAATGGCTTTGTGTAAACATATCTCTTTGATCTTAAAATCAGTGGTGAAATAAATCTTGGGTCTGTTCTATAGTAGCAACTTTGCTGGATTGCTCAAGCATTTATTTTTTGGTTTTGTGTGTGTGTGTGTGTGTGTGTGTGTGTGTGTATGTGTGTGTGTTTATTAGGAATATCAACTTGCAGTAAATAATGAAGTAACTGCTGTAAAGGGTATCATCCTTCTTTAAATTTCCTCTATTGTTACATCACTACGCTCTTTTTTATATAGTGTCTTGGTCTTTACTCATTGCTCTATAATTGTCCCTGGGGGAAAACTGTTATCGCCTACTCATTTTTCTCTCTGTTGCTCAGATTCCCTGTGGACTATATTACATCTTGTTGACACTGCATTTCCTAGTTGCCTTTGATGGTTTTCTACCCCAAGGGTCCTTGAAAGATCAAAACATTTAGCTGCTTCATTTCCTATGGCAATTATGACCATTTTTCTTCCATGTTACGATCACATTATTGAATTCATAAAATGACTTTAGTGAAGGAAAGCTATAAAATTGCTCTACTTTGACACTTTCGTTTTACTAATAATTTAGAATAATTAAATGTCTGATATAGCTTCTAGTTATATAGTCTTTTTTTTGGCATCCCAATTTTTCAATGTCTTTTATAATCTCAATTATTTAAATTTGTTTTTGTCATTATTACAATATTATATTCTAAGGATAATCATAACTTTCATTGTCTTGCATTCCATTTGAAAATGTAAATGCTTCTTTATCAGTATTATATTCTTTATAAAATAAAAATCTGCGAGTCTCTAAATAATCTAATATTAATTTACAAAATTCAATTATGAATATTTATGATTGGCTTTATCACCTGTGTACAGTTTATATTAACAAAAAATTAAAATTACATTAAAGATGAAATATTTTTCATCTATAAAATATCATTTGTTAAAATAATTAATATTATATTATATAATTAATATTATATTATATAATGATGTTATAAATATAATGTTAATTATTACTCTTCTCAAAAAAGATTTTGAGTAAACAAAGCATTTGAAGGTATGTTTAAACAATTATTTTAAATATAATTGATCAATATTTATATTATTTTATACCTATATTTCCATAGAGACAATTTCTGTTTTTAAATAAAGCACAAACAGTAAACAGCTTTGAAAATTCCCTGGGCAGACAAAACCAGTTTAGCCCAATTTTGAAAGACAAGCAAATTGTACTACAGGGCTACAATAATCAAAACAGCATGGTATTGGCAGAAAAACAGACACATAGACCAATGGAATAGAATTGAGAACCCAGAAATAAAACCACATAAATATGGACTGATAATTTTTGACAAAGAAGCTAAAAACTTACAATGGAGGAAAGACAGCCTCTTCAATAAATGGTGCTGGGAGAATTGGATAGCCACGTGCAAAAGAATGAAACTGGACTGCTATCTGTCACCATGTACCAAAATTAATTCAAAATGGATCAAAGACTTAAGCATAAGACCTGACACAATAAACTGAATAGAAGAAAACAGAGGTACTAAACTTATGGACCTTGGGTTCAAAGAACATTTTATGAATTTGACTCCAAACGCAAGGGAAGTAAAAGCTAAAATAAACAAATGGGACTATATGAAACTTAAAAATTTCTGCACAGCAAAAGAAACCATTGACAAAATAAAAAGGCAACCGACTGAATGGGAGAAGATTTTTGCAAACAGTTCCTCCAAAAAGGGTCTAATATCCAAAATATACAAGGAAATCATGAAACTCAACAACAAAAAAACAAACAACCCAATTGAAAAATGGGTAGAGGACCTGAAGAGACATTTCTCCAAAGAGGACTTACAAATGGCAAATAGACATGAAAAAATGCTCAACATCACTAATCATCAGAGAAATGCAAATAAAAACCACAATGAGATATCACCTCACCCCAGTCAGAATGGCTATCATCAACAAGACAAATAGTAACAAGTGTTGGAGAGGCTGTGAAGAAAAAGGAACCCTCATACACTGTTGGTGGGAATGCAGACTGGTGCAGCCGCTATGGAAGGCAGTGTGGAGGTTCCTCAAAAAATTACAAATAGAATTACCATATGACCCAGCAATCCCTCTCCTGGGTATCTACCCAAAGAATTTGAAATTATTTATACATAAAGACACGTGTGCTGCAATGTTCATTGCAGCTTTGTTTACGGTGACCAAGACATGGAAACAACCAAAATGTCCTTCGATAGATGAATGGATAAAGAAGTTGTGGTATATATACACAATGGGATACTATTTGGCGGTAAGGAAAGATGATATAGGAACATTTGTGACAACATGGATGGATCTTGAGAGTATAATGCTAAGCAAAATAAGTCAGACAGAAAAAGCAGAGAACCCTATGATTTCACTGATATGTGGTATATAAACCAAAAACAACAAAAGAAGAAGACAAACAAATAAGAAACAAAAACTCATAGACACAGACAATAATTTAGTGGTTACCAGAGAGTAAGGGGTTTGGGGGAAGGGAGATGAGAGTAAGGGGGATCAAATATATGGTGATGGAAGGAGAACTGACTCTGGGTGGTGAACACACAATGGGATTTATATATGATGTAATACAGAATTGTACACCTTAAATTATGTAATTTTATTAACAATTGTCACCCCAATAAATTAAAAAAAAAGACAAGCAAAACTACCTTGATCTAGGTCACTTCTTGTTTTTCCCTCTGAAAATCATAAGCAAAACTTAAATTATTATGAGGTAACCATTGCCTCATATTATTATGAGGTAAATTCCCTATCATTTAAGAAAATAATATAACTAATCACTGTGAAGGATGAACAGTCACTGCGTTCTGACTATATAAGCTGCTTTATAACAAATATACCCTGGAACCTTATTCCAGGGTATCTTTGATTTGAAGTGCCTTTGGTTTGAAGTGCTTCTGGTCCTCAAGCTGTCTCTTTGGAGTGTGCACAATAAACTTTTACTAATTACTCTTTCAGTGTTTCATTGGTTTTACTTCTGCTATTTCTAAACTTTTGACTCCTGTATTTATAGTTTACATCTAGATCAGAAGTACGGTTTGTTATTAATGTTTAAAAGATATTGACAGCAATAAAATTATTTACATTACTAATTGATTAATATAATTTTTAGCCTAATCTTTGTCCAGCAACCTTATTTTTCTGCTTTTAAAAAGATTCAATTAAACTACATTTTTCCATTGTTAGAGCAGTTTATACATGTTCCCTTTAAATCTCAGTCCAATCAACATTTGCACAGGAATACTTCCCTGTTAAAAAACATTAAGTCAATTCCCCCATTTATATGTTATTATAGTATAAGATAACATCATGTTATAACAGAACTTATTACAGTTGTAATTTCATATCCACTGTGTGATATTGGGGTAATGCATATGTCCTTCCACAAGACTGTAAGCCCCTTGATGTATAATAGTCTGCTATTCATTCATCCATTTTTCTTAAAATGTATTTCCTGTGCTCAAAACATAGCTGCTGCTGAATTAACTATTTGATGAAACAATCAGAATATCCAACTCACCTTGAGATAGGATAAAGAATGGCATTATCATTCTTTGATAACTTAACCATCTTAGTGAATGTTTTGTTTTGGCTATTCTATATCCTTTCAATCCCCATACATTTTTTGAACCAGTCTGTCGATTATTTTCCAAATCTCTCTAGGATTTCTTGGTTCTGTTTATCAACTTGAGGATAATTGACATACTAACAATGTAAAAATTTCCAGTCTATGAAAACGGGAAATTTTTCCTATTGTTTAGATCTGTTTTAAAAATATAGTTTATGGACATATATTAAATTTAATACTAAGTAATATTATACTATTATAACTGGTATTTTAATTTTATTTCCCATTTTCTAGTTTATATAAATATAATTGATTTTTGTATATGTGAGCTTGCTAAACTCATTTATTAATTCTAGTACTACCTACTATAGTTTTTTGGGGGTTTTCTACAAACAAGGTCACATTTGATCTAACAATCCCACTTCTAGGTATATATCCAATAGTACTGAAAATGATCTTGAAGAGATATTTGTACACCCATGTTCACTGCAACATTATTCACAGTGGCTAAAAGGTAGAAGCGACTGAAATACCCATCAACAGATAGACGGATAACAAATGTTATATATATACATATATACATATGTATACATATAGACATATACACACACACACATACACAAATAAAATGTAATATTATTTGAAATTGGAAAAGAAGGAACTCCTGTCATTTGCAGTAACATGAATGAACCTAGCAGATACTATATGCTAAGTGAAATAAGCCAAATACAGAAAGACAAACACTACAGGATATCAATTATATGAGGAATCTAAAATAGTCAAACTCATAGAAGGAGAGAGTAGAAATGGGGCTTCCAGGGGCTGGGAAGTGGTGGTGGGAGGGAAAACAGGGAGCTGTTAGTCAAAGAAACAGAGTTTCAGTTACACAAAATGAGTAAGTCATACAGATCTACTGTACAGCAGAGAGTCCATAGCTAACAACAATATATTGTGTACTTAAATTTGCTTAAATTTTCTAAGAGGGTTAATCATATGTTAAATGTTTATCACATACAGATAATAATGATGATAATAATAATAATAATAATAAGAAGAAGAAGAAGAAGAAGAAGAAGAAGAAGAAGAAGAAGAAGAAGAAGAAGAAGAAGAAGAAGAAGAAGAAGAAGAAGAAAGAGGGGGAGAAGGAGGAGGAGGAGAAGGAGAAGAAATAAAGAAGGTGAGGAACTTTTGGTGGTAATGGATATGTTTACAGCATAGGTTGTGGTGATGGTGTCATGGGTGTATACTTATCTTCAAACTCATCAAGTTGTATACATTAAATATGCACAGTGTTTTTTTTTAATGTAAGTCACACCTCAATAAAGTGGTAATAATAAAGGAAACTATCATTTTTAAAAGTTCCTAATATGACCTGAAAAAAATTAAAATAAAATAAAAAATCATATCTTCTGTGAATAGTTTCATTTCTTACTTTCTAATCTTTATACCTTATATTTCTTCTTACCAGTACAATGTTGAATAAGAGATGAGGAGTGTGAACACTTGTTTGGTTGCAGATCTTAGAGGAATTCTCCAATCCTTCATCACTAAGTATGACATTGGTTGAAAGTCTTTCAGTGTTCCTCATCAGTTATGAAAGTTTCTTTCTTTCTTTTTTTTTCTTTTTTCTTTTCTTTCTTTCTTTCTTTCTTTCCTTCCTTCCTTCCTTCCTTCCTTCCTTCCTTCCTTCCTTCCTTCCTTCCTTCCTTCCTTCCTTCTTTCTTTCTTTCTTTCTTTCTTTCCTTCTTTCCTTCTTTCCTTCTTTCCTTCTTTCCTTCTTTCCTTCCTTCTTTCTTTCTTTCTTTCTTTCTTTCTTTCTTTCTTTCTTTTCTTTCTTTCTTTTCTTTCTTTCTTTCTTTCTTCCTTTCTTTCTTTCTTTCTTTCTTTCTTTCTTTCTTTCTTTCTTTCTTTCTTTCAACTCTCTCTCTCTCTCTCTCTCTTCTTTCTCTTTTTCTCTCTCTCCCTCCCTTCCTCCCTTTCTTCCTTCCTTTCTAGCAATCCAGGAAACAGTAAACACAAATGCTTGGGAAAGCACAATATTTGTCTGTAAAATATAAAGAAAGACAGAGGGACTGAAGTATAATAAATGTGGTAACAAATAAGCTTGTAGGAGATGTCAGGGCCTGATAATACTGGGGCACTGTAAGTTCATGCTAAGGAATTATGAATTTTTAAAAATTGAGGTATAATTAGTTTCATGTGTACCACATAATGATACACACACACACAAACACACACACACACACACACATATATATATCTCAACACAATAAGTTTAGTTAACATCTGTCATTGTGCATAGTTAACAATTTTTTTCTTGTGAAGAGATTTTTTAAAAGATATACTCTCTTAGCAACATTCGAATAAACAATGCAGTATTACAAACTATAGTTACCATGCTATGCATTATATTCCAATGACTTATTTTATAACTGGAAGTTTGTACCTTTTGACCTCCATTACCCATTTCACCCACCCATCACCCTCCCCAGCACTGGCAACCACCAACCTATTCTCTATGTATAAGAGCTTGTTTTTGTTGATGATGTTGATTTAGATTCCATATATAAGTAAGATCATGTGGTATTTTTCTTTCCCTAATTGACTTATTTCACTTAGTATAATGTCCTCAGGATCCATCCATGGAGTCACAGATGGTAGAATTTCCTTTTTATATTGATTAATGATATCCCATTGCGTGTGTGTGTACCACATTTTCTATCCATTCATCCATTGATGGACACTTAGGTTGTTTTCATATTTTGGCTACTGTAAATAATACTGTAATGAGCATGGAAGTGGATATATCTTTTCACCTTAGAGTGAAAATCAATCTTTTAATTTTATTCAGATAAATACCCAGAAGTGAAATTTCTTAATTATACTATAATTTTATTTATTTATTTATTTATTTATTTATTTATTTATTTGAAGACTTCCATACTGTTTCCATAGTGGTTGCACCAACTTATATTACCACCAAGAAAATTACTCTATCTTTATCACACATTAATAATAAATTCTGCAAACTACTTTTCTTATATCTTGTGTGATGGTTATAAGATTTTGCTCATTTCAATGTAATAAATTACATTGATTAATTGAAAATGTTTAAATATGCTTCTATTCCTGGGCAAAAAAATCCACTTTATCATAATGTATTATCTTTTTATATTGCTGAGGTCAACCAGTTTTATTTTGTTAAAGCTGTTGTGTTTATGTCCTGAAAGATACTGGTTTGGGGGTTTTGGAAATGTATCAGGTTTTAGTATTAAAAATACAGTAGCTCATGAGTTAGAAATATACTGTTTCCTTTAATAGTTTTCAAAATGTGCATGATACGGTGTTTTTCATAAATAATAGAATTTATCAGCGAAGTCATTTGGACTGGAGTTTTCCTGGTGGAATGGTTTGTGATTATTTTTTTTTCAGGAAATACAAACCATTTAAGATTTTTCCTTTCTCTTTATATAAATTTGGGTGACTTTATTACTTTTAAGGAATTTGTCTATTTCTTATAAGTTGTCAGATATTCCAACAGAAAATATTACATAATATTTACTTATCATAATTTTAGGTCTGTTGATTCTATAGTGATGTACCAATTATTATTCCTCCAACTGGTAACTTCAATCTTATCAGTGATCTGAGATTATAATGCAAAGACAAATAAGTCATACAGCAAAAGCAGAGAACCATATGATTTCACTGATATGTGGTATAAAAACCAAAAACAACAAAAGAACAAGACAAACACATGAGAAACAAAAACTCATAGACACAGATAATAGTTTAATTGTTACTAGAGGGTAAAACGGACAGGGGTTGTAGATGAGGGTAAAGGGGATCAAATATATGGAGATGGAAGGAGAACTGACTTTAGGTTGTGAACACACAATGGGATTTATAGATGATGTAATACAGAATTGTACACCTAAAATCTATGTAACTTTACTAACAATGGTCACCCCAATAAACTTTAATTTAAAAAAAATCACTATTAAAATCTTGAAAAGCAAAAAAAAAAATCTTATCAGTTATCTCTAGTGTCATTGATCTAATCAAATAATTACATTTTCTTTGTTTTCCCTAATGTTTCTTCATTAAAAAAGAAGTTGGTGCAACCACTATGGAAAACAGTATGGTAGTCTTCAAATAAATAAATAAATAAATAAATCCATATGTATATATGGATTTCCACTCAGCTTTATGATTTCATTCAATTACATAGGGGTGCATATATTTACTTAAACTAGTGTTTTGGATTTCTTTGGATAGATACCCAGGAGTGGAATTACTGGGTCATAATGTGGTTCCAATTCTAATTATTTGAGGTACCTCTATACTGTTTTTCCACAGTAGCTGCACCGATCTGTACTCTCACCAACAGTGCATGAAGGTTCCCTTTTCTCCACACCTTCACCAACGCTTGTTGTCTATTGATTTATTGATGATAGCCATTCTGATTGGGGTGGTATCTCATTGTAGTTTTCATTTTCATTTTTCTAATGATTAGTGACATTGAGCCTTTTTTTTCATATGTCTGTTTTCTGTCTATATGTCCTCTTTAGAGAAATGTCTTTTCAAGTTCCCTGCCCATTTTTTTCATTAAGTTGTGTTCTTGGTGTTGAGTTGTATGAGATTTTTTTATAAATTTTGGATGTTAACCCCTTATCAGATTGTATCATTGGCAAATATTTTCTTCCATTCAGTAGGATGCCTTTTCGTTTTATTGATGGTTTCCTTTGCTATGATAAAACTTTGTAGTTTGATGTAATCCCACATGTTTATTTTTTATTTATTTATTTATTTATTTATTTATTTATTTATTTATTTATTTGTTTGTTTGTTTGTTTGTTTTTGCTTCCCTTGCCAGAGGGGATATATTAGTAAAAATATTGCTAAGGATAATGTCTGCAAATGTACTTCCTATATTTTCTTCTAGGAGTTTTATGGTTTTGGGTCTCACAAACTTATTCCATTACTTATGATTCTTTTAAGTTGATCTCTTTCAAGCTATTAGAGGTTCAAGTACCACATATTTTTGATGTTAAATGATTCCATTTTCCAGTTAAATATTTAAAGCTATAACTTGAAGAATCACATCTTTTAGTTGTCATGACTTTTAATTTATTTAGCTTCTAAACTGAGTTCACTTATATCTATCTCTTTTCAATGGTTATTAGAAAAACGCAGTGGTTTATTATGACAAATAACTTTTGAAATATTTTTATCAAGTTAACAAAAAGTAGAAATCCTATTAGGTTTGTACTCTAATTAGTATCTGTGTGTTTTCTATATATTTAATTTGCAGGTATTTCCTATTTTGATTGTTAATTGTACATATTGACTGATCACTCTGCAAGCTTATTTACTTCATTATTAGTTGTAATCATTTATTTTAATTGGATTTCATAAGTATTAACTGTAATCTGTAAATACTATAAATATTATATTCCAAATTAATATTTACCCAAAACAACAAAAGAACAAGACAAATGAGAAACATGTATTTTTTTAATTAAATTAGTTAAAACTTTTTAACACTATTGTAATCATGCTTTATTTTTTGACTAATAATTTCTGCCTTTTTTAAAACCTAATTTTTACACAGATGGGCTTTATCACAGTTAGGTAATCATAATTAATTAACATGACTGCTATAATTTTTCATTTTCATATATATACATATATATGTGTATATATATATATATATATATATATATATATATATATATATATAATGAAGCTAATGTGTTTCTACTGAATTTTTCTTTTTGTTTTATTTTCTTGAATTTTAATGGCAAGAATGACTAGGATTTTTATTTCCAACAAGCAGACTAAGTAATTTTCATTTATTACATAAAAAAGGAAAAATACAGACCAATGTCTCCTATAAATACAGATGCAAAAATCTAAACCAAAATACTAGCAAATTGAATACAACAATGTATTAAAAATATTATACATCACAATCATCTGAGGTTCACTCCGGGGTACAAGATTAGTTCACCATATACAAATCGATCAATATGATACACCACATAACCAAAATAAAGCATAAAAATTATACAATCAAATCAATAGATATAGAAAAAGGATTTGACAAGATACAAAATTCATTTATGATCAAAACACTGAATAAAACGGATATGGAAGGAAAGTACCGCAACATAATAAGGTTATATATGACATAGCCCCTTCTAATATGACACTTAATGGTGAAAAACTGAAAGATTTTCATCTACGATCAGGAGAAATACAAGGATGCTAGCTCTCATCACTGTCATTTAACATAGTATTGGGACTCCTAGCCAGGGCTAAAGGACAAGAGAAAGAAATAAAAGGCATCCAAATTGGGATTGAAGTCAAATTGTCACTTTTTGTAGATCACATGATTCTATATATTGAAAACCCCAAAATCTATTAGAAACAAAACAAATACAGTAATGTTATGGATGATGATATCATAATCCATTCTAACACAGTTATAAATATATTTTATTAATATTAACAGTAAGTTAAATATCATTAATTATATTATCTTGCATTTAAGAACAAAAGGACAGCATATCTATTATAGCAAGATACAATGTACAAAAATCCATTGCGTTCCTACATACTAATAGTCAAATTTCAGGAAAATAAATAAGGAAAACAATTCCTTTTCTAGTTGCAACAAAAATAATAAAATATTTAGGAATAAACTTAATAAAAGATGTGAAGGACATATACACTGAAAACTATAACACATTATTAAAAGAAATTGAAAAAACACAAAGAAATGGAAAGATAGTCCGTGTTCGTGGAGAGGAAGAATCAACATAGTTAAAACAGCCACATTACCCAAAGCAATACACAGATTTAATGTAAGCCCCATCAAAATCCCAATAGTTTTGTGTTTTTTTAATAAATAAAACAAACAAAAAAAAAAAAACATCAGATTTGTATGGAACCACAAAAGATCTCAAATAGCAAAAGTAGTCCTGCAAAAAAAGAACAAGCCTGGAGGTATCACACTCTCTGACTTCAATTTATACTACAAAGTGACAGTATTCAAAACAACATTGTATTGGCAGAAAAACAAACCCACAGACCAATGGAATAGAATTGAGAACCCAGAAATAAATATACATATATTTATATTCATATTCATATTCATATTTATATTTATAAAATGTTTGACAAAGGAGCCAAAAACATACAATGGAAAAAAGAAAGCCTTTTCAATAAGTAGTGCTGGGAAAATTGGAAAGCCACATTGAAAAGACTGAAACTAGACTTCTATCTGTAACCATATACCAAAATTAAGTCAAAATGGATCAAAGACTTAAACATAAGACCTGAAATAATAAATTGCATAGAAGAAAACATAGGTATTAAACTTATGGACCTTGGTGTCAGAGAGGCTTTTATGAATTTGACCTCAAATGCACAGGAAGTAAAAGCGAAAATAAATGAATGGGACTATATCAAACTAAAAATTTTCTGCACAGCAAAAGAAACCGTCAACAAATCAAAGAGGCAATCAACCAAATGGGAGAACATATTTGCAAACAATTCCTCCAATAAGGGGCTAATATACAAAATATACAAAGAATCATATAACTTGACAACAAAAGAAAAACAAACAATTTAATTAAAAAATGGTGAGGACCTGAACAGACATTTCTCCCAAGTAGACACACATATGGCCACAGATATATGAAAAGATGCTCAACTTCACCAGCTATTAGGGAAATGCACTTCAAAACTACAATGTGATGTCACCTAATACCTGTTAGAATGTCTATTAATGACAAAACAAGTAATAAAACGTGTTGGGCAGGTTGTGGAGAAAAAGGTACCCTCATACACTTTTGTTGGGAATGTAAATTGGTACAGCCACTATGAAAATGGCATGGATGTTCCTCAAAAGATTAAGAATAGAATTACCATGTGACCTAACAATCCTTCTTTTGGGTATCCACCTAAAAATTGGAAAACACTTATTTGTCAATATATATGCACCCCTATGTTCATTGCAGCATTATTCACAGTCGTCAAGACATACAAACATCAAAGGTGTTCTTCAGTAGATGATTGGATAAAAGGATGTGGTACACATATATCATGGAATATTACTTGGCCATAAGAGAAAATGAAATACTGCCATTTGCGACAACATAGATGGATCTTGAGATTGTCGTGGTAAGTGAAATAAATCAGATAGAAAAGGCTGAGAACCATATGACTTCACTCATATGTGGGATATAAAATGAAAGCAACAAATGAACAAGACAACAAATAAATAAAAACTCATAGACACAGACAACAGCTTAATGGTTTACCAGAAGATAAGACTGGGAAGCAGTGTAATAAAAGAGGGAAAAGGCGGCCAAATAGATGGTGATGGAAGGAGAACTGACTGGGTGGTGAATACACGATGCAGTATACAGATGATGTATTATAGACTTGCACACTTGAAACCTATATAATTTTACTATTGTCACCCCCAATAAATTTAATACAAGTTTAAAAAATTAAAAGTAAGCTCTGTAACCATGTACAGATCTGGGGAAAGAATATTCCAGGCAGATGAACCAAACAAAGGCAGAAACTCTGAGGAGGGAAGAAGCTTGGGTGGTCAGGAAATGCAAAGGAGGCTAGAGTGGTGAGAGCCAAGTAAACGGGGGTGGGGTGGGGGGGGTGGGGGGTGGGGGGGGAGGGCAGACCATGAGTTCAGAGTGAGGCAGGCCCAGGTCGTGTAGGGTTACACAAGGCTTGTGGGTACCGCAAGTAGTTTGGATTTTACTCCAAGTGTGAGGAAAAGATGAGGCAAGGTTTTAACCAGGACATTGATAGTTATTATTTGCACTTGTAATTGAGATTATAATGCTAAGCAAAATAAGCCTGACAGAAAAAGGAGAGAACAATACGATTTCACTGATATGTGGTATATAAAACTGAAAGCAACAAAGGACAAGATAAACAAACGAAGGAACAAAAACTCATAGACATAGACAATAGTTTAAGGGTTTCCAGAGGGTAAAGGGGGCGGGGGACTCTAGAAGAGGGTAAACGGGGTCTAATATATGGTGATGGATAGACAACTGACTCTGGGTGGTGAACACACATTGTGAGATACAGATAATGTATTGCAGAATTATACACCTGAAATCTATGTAACTTTACTAACAATTGTCACCCCAATAAATTTTAATTAAAAAAAAAAGTAAGCTCCATTTACTGTTCATTTGTTGTTGAAATAGTCTTAATGACATCTTCATTGTTGGAATGTTATTGTGCACAGTCCCTACCAAAATGTAAAAAAAAACCCCTAGAATATAGTTACATAGTATCTCAATGCTGAACAAATGTAACACTTCATTTGCCTTATCGATTTTTCTGTAAGATCAATATACCTTATGAAATAAGAGTCAATTTCACCTCTTATTCACTATATTTTATCTTTAAAAACAACTCTTCAGGGAAGCCTTTCATAACTCCAGATTAAGTTATGTCTCACAGTGCTTTGCTCTTTATAACCCTTGAATTAGGGAGCATATCACATACTTGAAAATATATAACCATTTATGCAAATAATATTTACAGTATAAAGTTCAGAAGTGTAAAATCCAGGTCTTTTGTTCACCATGTATTACCAATGATCAGGAGATTTTTAAAAGTACTTTTTGACTTACACACAGATGAAAGAATATGTAACATGACAAGTCCAGCCCCTAAGAATTTCTTTATCTCCTTTTCAAACTTTACTTGAGTTGAATAACAAGTATTCAAAGGGTCAATGTAGAACTTCCCATTTCTATACCCAGATACTTTGCTTTTAGGAACTTTATTCTGATTGTATTGATGAAGAAAGAATTGATGCTAATGGCTTGATTACCTCAAAGATTAATTCCTGGGCAGGTGGAATTATATACATATGGATATGTAGTATGTACAAACCATTAGACCCTTTCATAATGAAAGAGTAGTGTGAGAAAAGCCTTTCTGTTTGGTTAGCTGATCGCATAGTTGTGGTTCAATGCACAGCATATAGAATATATTACTGTGTTTTTAAGTCTTTCTCAATCAGTACTGCACTTAGTGGCTTTTACAAAGAATTATTTTGTAAAATAATTCTCAGTGATTATTTATTTTATAGCTATATATTCTAAGGTCAAAGACACAATAAAATAAAATCTGGGCTGAATATCAGGATGAACAGATATCACTATATTGTCATGGATGATGATATCATAATTCACTCCAAAACAGTTCTAAATATGTTTTATTAATATTAATAGTGAATTAAATATCATTAATCATATCCTATTGCATTTAAGGACAAAAGGATACCATATCAAATATAAGATCAAAAGTAAATAAAATATAATTTTACCAATATTGAAACAAAGTATTTCATTTTTAGGAAACTTTTAGGGGTTTATGTGTGTATGTGTATGTGGGTGTGTGTGTGGGGGGGGATGTTCATACACTAAGAAACTGAATAACTGACATGCTAAACATTATACAGATAATAACATTTTTAAAACTGAATTTTAACATAATGTAATAAGAGTTATGAGAATGTGCCATTATTAAGAAAAATAAGTTACCTGAACACAAGCACTGTGATATTATAGCAGTAGAACTGATAACCTACGGCTACTAGGCGACTAATGGGCAGGTAGCTTATACAGAGTGTATATGGTGGACAAAAGAATGATTCATCTCCAGGGAGGAAGAAGTGTGATGGTACTCGGAATAGTGTGCAACTTGAAATTGTTTATTTCTGGAATTTTCCAGTTCATATTGTCAGATTGCTGTTGACAGTGGCTAACTGAAAGTGTGGATAAGGGTGGGGAACAACGGTATACAGAAATATTTGTACATTTTCAGCCTTGTTCTGCTTTTCCAGGCAATAATTTAAATATAAGTGGCAAAAATGTGAGAAAACATGATAGTGAGATGTGAGAAATTATTTTGCTTGCAAATACTTGTGTTTCTCTCAGAGTAATTGTAGACTTTGATTTCAAGATGTAAATGTTTGAAACTGCTAAGTATGGCTTCCTGTTGTGAAAACCAGCTTATGTCTATCAATGTAAAATAATTATATTAAAAGAGCATAATGCTCAACTTGAAAAAAATTAACCTTTACAGTTGAGATACATAGACTTACATAAAATAATTTTCTAGTCACTCATTTTAGCCATGACCTGCATACCTCTTTCAGTTTTTCTCATTAAAAATGGGTTTTCAAAGTATAATAAAACATAAGGACAAAGGCATTCTATGATTGACTTTCAGTACATAATGTAATTAAGCTAAAACTTGCAAATTCTTGTTGGTATTAAAATTTATAAAGTATCTTTTTATAGTTCCTTCCACTAGGGTACGTACAACATCTATATCAAATTTGTATTGCTAATTAAAGGCTAATTTAATTTCAAAACCTACAGTGAATCTTGGAAAGCCACATAGACTCATTAATTGACTGAACATTAGAAATAAATATTAATCTCCTTTTTATTTTGTGACTTTATTTAGAAAGCAAGAAGAAAAGATGACATTCAATTACCATAATTAAATTTGTATAATATATCACCCTTCATTACTTCTCTACTGATGTGAATATATTTTGAATTAGAAACATAATCTAACATTTAAAAGAAACTTGTTCTCTTCAACAGAAGAAGTTTCCAAATGTAACAAAAAAATACCATGAGTAAATCTCCTTTAAAATCCCTTGTTTCAAAAATACAAGGTTTATTGCAACTCTTTTTTTTTCTGCAAAATTCTCATTGGTATACGACATTATAATTAGGTTTAGTAATATGAATGAGAAGATGAAAAGAAGTTCTTGCCCTCCAACGCTTTATCACTCAGGGATTACATCATTCTGTCTACTAGGAAGGCACTACAGGCTGCTGGGGATATAATATTGACCAAAACACGAAAAGGACCTTGCCTTCAGGAAATATAAAGATTAACAGTTGAGACAAATATTACATTTAGTAAATCAATTAAATATATATTATGAATGCTGGTAAGTAAAATGAAAGAAAGCATACCGTGTTTCCCCGAAAATAAGACCTAGCTGGATAATTAGCTATAATGAGTATTTTGGAGCAAAAATTAATATAAGACCCGATATTATATTTATCATATCATATTATATGATAATCATATTATATTATGTAGACCCGGTCTTAGAGTAAAATAAGACTGGATCTTATATTAATTTTTGCTCCAAAAGGCTCATTAGAGCTAATGGTTCTGCTATGTCTTATTTTCAGGGAAACATGGTGTGACATGGAAAGTCATAGGATAGACATAAGGAAAGAAAGGGACACTGTGAAAGAAACACTTAAACAATAGTGTGTTAAGAAACACTATTGTAATGCTTGTTACACCATTTCGCAATATTGTAAAATGTGTTATTTTACCAATTATTAAAGAGTAATGGCATGCATTTTTATATAAGAATATATTAACATACATACTTTTATATTTTTATTATTGTTTATTGGGGTGACAATGGTTAGTAAAGTTACATAGGTTTCAAGTGTATGATTCTGTAATACATCATCTATATATCACATTGTGTGTTCACTATTCAGAGTCACTTTTCTTTCCATCATCATATATTTGATTCCATTTACCCTCATCCCCACCTTACACTCTGGTAACCACTAAACTATTGTCTGTGTCTATGAGTTTCTGTTTTTTTTCATTTGTTTTTCTTGTTCCTTTTTTGCTTTCAGTTTTATATCCATATATCAGTGAAATCATATTGTTTTCGACTTCTGTCTGATTTATTTTGTTTAGCATGATAATCTCAAGATCCATCCATGTTGTCGCAAATGGCACAATTTCATCTTTTCTTATGGCATACTTTTATAGTCTTAAAAAAAAACTGTTGCTAATGTTGCTGTTAATTATATTTCTTTCTGTCATCTCTTTGTCAAAAATCTTTTGATGAATTTTTTATGAAGACATTTTACACTATGTAAATTAATATATATATATGTATATATATATATACATATATATGTGATATATTTTACTTTGTTTATTTCAGCTTTGAATACAAAATGCAGCACAATTCCTCCTTAGGATAACAAAGAAATCCAAAAACAAAACGTTTCTGCCAAGATTTCAGCCTTGTTTTCAACTGCCAATGTGAAATAATAGTTAAGAAGAATCAAGATTAGAAGAATTAGTTAGAGAACACAACACTAGATTTGCATAGGCAACTAAAACCCTAAAACTCTTTTATGTAGCTTATAACATGGGGAAATATCAGCCATGGTCAATGGAGAAAAGCAATGACATCTGGTTACTTTTACAAGTTTTTACTATAGATTCAGTGTTGTAGTTTGAGGGGGAAAAGAAATGATTATAGAAAAACATTATAAAATGACACATATGTTGTCATCCATTTAATTTTCATAATAAAATTGTATATGTAATTCCCCCTCATATTTATATTACAACTATATAACACACATGAATACTGAAAATTACATTTTATGATTTACCTTGTTATAGTCATCACTGATGGCAGTAAGTTTTGCACCTTTTTTGTTCACTGCTGTATTCTTAGAAGCTAGAAGAGTAACCAGCTTATAACCAGAATCAACATTTGTTGAGTGGATACAGTACAAAATATATAACAGAATGCTAAACATCTCACCTGAAACTCTGACTCCTTTAATCCAAACCTCTCTGAGTTAAGCATATTTAAGTCACAGTGTCTCATTCCACCCATAAATATGCATAAAGATTGCATAGGAAGTTTATTTATTTAATGTAAACATGATCATAAATGCTCTCTATTTTTTTAAGTTGCTTTTCACTAATCAACAGTGCACTTATGCAAATTTTCACATTGTAAGTACTTTAATTTACTTTTCTATAAAGTCCCTATTCATATATTTTACCTATATCCAATAGGATATTTTATATACTTATTTTTGTCTTGTAAATTTGTAACAGCTACTTGGTATGTTCGTTACAAACACTTTTTTCCCCCAGTTCTATCACTCATGTTTTGGTTGTGTAAATAGCATACCTTAATTTCCAACCACAAAAAAAAATTGTCATATATTTAAGTGCATCTATCTCTCAACTAACCAGGTTTCCTCCACAATTATTGTCATATATTGACATATCACATATATATTTACATACATATATATGCATCTGTTTCAAAATTACCTACATAATCTATTAGTATACCCAAACCATTGTTGTTACATTACAGAGATTATCTTCCATTTCCTCATCTTGTTTATAATTTCTTTCAGTTTTTTAACCTTTCATTATGCTGCTAAGCTTTAAAATTAACATATACAAGTAAAACATGAAACCGTGTGATTTTGGTTGTAACATTATATTTACATATTGATATGGGGACAGTTTATGAAGTTAAATGTCCTAGTCAAGAATACTGTATTTTCCTTTTATTTTCACATCTTGTTTTATATTTCTAAATACAGTGTTAAAGTTTTTTTGCATCTTACATCTAAACATTTTATAATTTTGTTACTATCTCAATAAAGCTTTTCCCCCTTTTATTTCCATGTGTTTGTTGCTATGGAGAAACACTACTAATTGACTTTTAGACATTTGCTTGTATATAGAGTATACTCACTGTAGAGTATAAATTTATAAATTTATCTTAAATGTTGATACAAATTTGTTTGTTATTCTTAGAATATTTTAGTAGAGTTTTCTGGCAGCTATAAAGCCTATTATGGATAAACTGAAATCATACTTCCCTGTATGTGAAATATTTCATTGTATAAAATTTTACCTTTAAGTCAATTATAAAAATAATTTTGATAAAAGAATTACTATCTATTACCTAAGTTTATTAAAATAAATTTAGTGTTTTTCATTTGAAATAAAAATTTCTTTTGATTTTTTTAAAAATAGTTGTTGTATGTTATTTCCCCTCTATTCCTCTTACCTTTTAAAAAATGTAGGGAACTTGTTAAAGATTAACCGATGACTTTTCGGCATTCATGGATATAATTATTTGCCTTATTTTTTGAAATTTTTTTATTGGATAAACTGTGTTAATAAATTTTCTACTACAAAATTACTATTAAAATTCTGGGATAAACCTAAAGTTGTCAAAATTTAGTACAATTTGTTAGACTACTCATTTTTACATTTAATTTAGAATAGTCTACACACTTTTCATGGAATTTGTCCTAGTTTACTAATAATATTGAGTTGTGATATTAATATTATGCTATTTTTAAATAATTATTTGTAAAGATTTCATCTTTTCCTTTGCTTAGAATGTTTTTCAAAACAAGGATATTATATACTTTTCAGGAAGTTATGTGTGGATTTCTGGTCAAGATGACACAGTAGGTAAAATGCTGTACCTGCTTGCTCTTACAACCACATCAACACTACAACTAAACTACAGAACACCATGATTGAGAATCACCTGAAATCTAGCTGAACAGAAGTTCTGTAACTAAGGACATATAGCAGAAGCTACCTCAAGATGGCTAGAGGGGCAGAGATGAAGGACAGGCTGGTCCCACACACACATGTAGTAGTTAAAAATTGGTAGACATATCTCAGCTGTGGAGGTTCCTCCTGAGGAGAAGGTGTTAAAGCCCCACACTAGGCTCCCCAGTACAGGGTTCTAGAGCTGTGATGAGAAGTCTCCATAACTTCTGGCTGTGAAAACCAGTGGAGGTTTTGGTTGAGTGAGGAGGGCTACTGGAGTCTTGAGTTACCCTCTTAAAGGGGTCACAGATGGACTCACTTGTTCTGAGCCCCAGCACTGGGCTAGAAGCTTGAAAAGTGTCAGGAACACACAGGGAAGAACTGAATGGTCAGGCTTTGGTGCTAAGGCTGGAGGGGAAACTTTCTCCCAAACAGAATTGCTGGCAGAAGCCACTGTTCCCTTATAGAACAAACTCCTTCCTGATGGCACAGACAGGCACAAAGCCTGAGTCTCCATCAATCTGGGTAATACACTTGGCCCTGTCCTGGTGATTACCTGATATTACTCTCACCCAACTTGTGGAAACACCAAGCTGTTCTATCGACTTTGCATGGACTTTCCTAAAATCTTTCAAAGTTTCCTCAAACAAGCAGCATCTGGCTTGGTATGTTATATATCTTTTGCTAAGGAGCCCCAAGCCTGGCACTACTTGCAGTCAGTTTCAGTTCACCACTTGGCCTCTCCCAGACACCTCTAAGCCAAGCATGGTTGGATGGCAGCAGCAGATTTTGTGGCCCTGGGCAGGGCACAGGCAGAGACTTAATTTGGCCAGTAGTGGGGCCTCTCCCAGTATCCCCCAGGACTGGCATGTCCAGTAGCCAGATCACAATGCACGAAAGCACCACCAGGCTGCCTCCACAGACACCATACCCAAAGGGCTGAATGGACAGGCACCAGAGACCCTCTAAAATAAAACCTATTCTGTAGGGTCAGCCCTTGAACCACAGCTTCTGTACTGTAGTCACAGCCACTCCTCCTACCCAATCAGACTAAGGGTCTATCCCTCCCATTGTCATGCAAATATAAATGAAGGCTCAACTATAACAGGAAGGCACCCACAACCCACACAAGGGACACACTTGAAACACAGGCTCTGGTGATCAGGGAGACTGTGCCACTGGGTCCCACAAGACACCTACTATATAAGGCCATTCTTCTAAGACCAGAAGACATAGCTGCCCTATCTAATACATAAAAACAGTTGCAGGGAGGCAGAAAACGTGGGGAGACAATGAAACATATCCCAAATAAAAGAACAGAACAAAGCTACAGAAAAAAATAAATAAATAAATTGAGACAAGCAATCTACCAGACACAGAGTTCAACATACTGGTTATAAGTATGCTCAGTGATCTCAGGGAGAACTTCAACAAACAGGATCAAAAATGAAGATAGAAATAAAGAATACAATATCTGGAATAAATGAAACATTAGAGGGAATCAACAGTAGAATAGATGAAGCAGAGGTTCGAATCAACAATGTGGAAGATAAGGTAGCAGAAAACACCCAATCAGAACAACAAAATGAAAAAAGAATCAAAAACAATGAGGATAGTTTAAGACACCTCTGGATCAATATTAAGTGTACCAACATTCACATTATAGGAGTACCAGGAGAAGAGAAAGAGCAAGAAATTCCAAAACTTTTTGAAGAATCAATGACAGAAGACTTCCCTAACCTGGCAAAGGAAATAGACATGTAAGCCCAGGAAGCACTGAATCCAAAACAAGATGAACCCAAAGAGGCCCAAATCAAGACACATTATAATTAAAATGCCAAAAGATAAAGACAAAGAGAGAATCTTAAAAGCAGCAAGAGAAAAACAGTTAGCTACCTACAAGGGAGCTCCCATAAGACTGTCAGCTGATTTCTCAACAGAAACTTTAGAGGCTAGAAGGGATTGGCACAAAATACACAGAGTGATGAAAAGCAAGGACCTACAATGAAGATTACTTTACCCAGCAAAGCAATCATTTAAAATTGAAGGAAAGATAAAGAGCTTCCCAGAAAAGGAAAATGCTAAAGGAGTTCATAATCACCAAACCCCTATTACAAGAAATGTTAAAGGGAATTCTTTAGAAGAAGAAAAATTTTAAAAGATCGAAATATGAATAATAAAATTGCAATAACTACATATCTGTCGACAATTATTTTCTATGTAAATTGATTAAATATTCCCATTAAAAGACAGAGTTGCTAAATGGATAAGAAAAAACACAACAGTTCCTTTACTTATGTTGTCTATAAGGAACTCACTTCAGATCCAAAGACACACACAGACTGAAAGTAAAGGGATGGGAAAAGAAATTTGATGGGGGAAAAATCCGGTGTAGCAATACTTATATCAGGCAAAACAGACTTTAAAACAAAGGCTATATAACAAGAGACAAAGAAGGACCAGTAATCCTACTTCTGGGTATTTATCCAAAGAAACCCAAAACACTAATGTGAAGGGACATATACACCCATATGTTCACTGCAACATTGTTTACAATGGCCAAGATATGGATGCAGCCCGTGTGTCCCTCAGTGGATGAATAGATAAAGACTATGTAGTACATATATATAGTGGAATATTTCTCAGCCATGAAAACAAATGAATTCTTGTCATCTGTTACAACATTAATGTACCTAGAGGGTATTGTGCTGAGTGTAGTAAGTCAGACAAAGAAATACATATGCTATATTACTTCACTTGAATGTGGAATCTAAAGAACAAAATAAATAAACAAATCAACAAAAACAAACTCATAGATACAGAGAACATTTTGATGGTTGCCAGATGAGAAAGATTTGGGAAGATGGGTGAAAAAGGTGAAGGGTTTAAGAAGTACAAATTGTTAGTTAAAAATAATCATTGAGATATAAAGTAAAGCAAAAGGAATATAGTCAATAATATTGTATTAACTATGTGCAGTGTCAAGTGGATACTAGATTTATTGGGGTGGTCACTTCATAAGTTATATCAATGTCTAATCACTATATTGTACACCTGAAACTAATATAATATTGTATGTCAACTGTAATTGAAAAGACATTTTTTTAATTAAAAAAAAGTTGTGTGGGAATTCATCTCTTGATATGACATTATAATATCAAATATTTAATTATATTTCTAATACCACCTTTGACAATTTCTCTACTCAATGGAATTAATTTGGATAAATTATATTGTACTCCAAAATTTCTAGTTCTATATTTTAGTGACATTAGACTGTATAAACCTACAAATAAACTCTAATAACCCTTAAAAATTATAAAGTGCCTCGTATAATTTTTAAGTTACAGTTTAAATGGAAATTTAAAGCAGCATTTTTTTCAAAATATGTCTGTGCATTAATATTCCCTGTAAATATCTGGACTATTCAGAAACTTGAACTCACGTTTAACCTGTTTGTTCAAAATCTGCAAATTGGACCCAATGTGATGCTTTTTCACACATCTTTTAAAACTTTTGTCCTATAAATTAAATATTATTGTGAAAATTAGCCAAAAAATGTAATTTTTATAATACTAAATATTACATACTTTCATATTAATTTGAAAACAAACATAAACAAAATCTCAATAAATATTTAAGTTAAGCATAAAAGATTGTGAAATAGATTGATCTAAAGCAGCCACATTCAGCCATAATCAATAATAACTTAAGTATTCATAAGTGTAATGGTTTTCAACATTTTGTTATATTTAAGATGTTTCAACTTTGCCATCGCCTGGAGAAAGGCATAACTCAGTTTAATGGGTCTGCTTTTTTTTTTTTTTTAACCTTTTTATATATTAAATTTAAACTATGTGATTTTGGTTATAATTGTTTATATTTGAATATTAATATGCAGAGAACTGACAGTTTATGAAATTAAATGTCCAATCCAGGAATATTGTATTTTTCCTTCTATTTTTACACCTTGCTTCAGATTTCCAAATACAGTGCTATGATTTTGAATATATAACCAAAAGTCAAGTATATTTCTCTGGAATGATGAGTCTGGATAGAGATAATAGTTTACAATACAGCTAAAGGTTGTTAACATTAATCCTTGGGAAAGCCTGTTTCCTACCTTAGCTTGGCTTTTTTTGTTACTATAGCTCCCTGTGAGAGTCTCAGAGCAAAGACATTGCAATGCCTCCAAATTGGCATAATATAATGCAGTCAATCTTAAGGAGGAAATCAAGTGTGGCATGACCCATAATTGAATTGTGGTTCTCTAAGGAAACACCAGGGCTACAGAAGCTGATTTGGTAACTAGGACTACCATTCCCTTCAAATCAATATTAGCTAATATTCCCTAAGCTCTCCCGACAGCCCAGGAATTGTTCTATATGCCACGTTTAGGATGAATTTCAAAAAGAGATATTAAATAGCATCAAATATATGGTGATGGAAGGAGAACTGACTCTGGGTAGTGAATACACAATGTGATATATAGATTATGTATTACAGAATTGTACACCTGAAACCAATGTAACCCTACTAACCATTGTCACCCCAATAAACTTTAATTTTAAAAAAGAGATAGATTTATTCATAAATCACAAAAGGTAATATTTTTCTAAAGTACAATTGTTAACCAGTGTTATTATTTTTCTGTAAAATTATCTTGCTATTTTTAAATAAACTACTTTATTCAAAAAGCACCAATTTAACAACATATTTATTTTAATACTGAGCTAGGAGGTTGGAATACACAAAAGCTTTTGGAATCATTTGTGAATGCGATAACTTAAGACTCATTTCCAAACAGAAATATTCCAATAAACTTAATATTGTTGATTGTCTATTTCCCAGTGTGGGTAACTGATTCTAGAAAATAATTTAAAATACTCTTAAATTATGCTAACCACTCCAAATTTCTAAGTTGACATTATTGAAGAAGTCATTATTTGTAAGAAAAAATGATTTTAATCATATCTTTATCATTTCCGTGTTCTAGTTGAGAACGTGCTGGAATAGGTTCTTCCACACTTTTTCTATAAAAGTGGTTTGAAACAATAGGAGGATATGTTTTTCTTACCTTAGGAAGGTAAGTTGACAGTATAGTCACTATATTAGTAACACACTTTTGTGTAGTAGGCACAGTGAAGAACGTCTGATATCACTGTACACACTCTAGGCCAGTGGACAAGTTGGAGGAGTATAACACTTAAGATAAATCTATCCCTTTTATATTTTGTGTGGTGTATACTGTCCTACCATACTGGTGAAGGATTTACAGAGAGAGAGAGAGAGAGAGAGAGAGAGAGAGAGAGAGAGAGAGAGAGAGAGAGGGAGAAAGAGAGAGAGAGAGAGAGAGAGAGAACAACTTTGTTAAAGTTTCTTTGATCTTTACACTACTACTCACACAGTAGCCTCTAACTGGAGGTGCATTGACTATTTTTCAAGTCATGTAATTATATCTAGTACTTTTTGACCATCCAAATATTTACTTCAAGAGCAGTCATGTATTATTCATTATTAGCAGCTGAAGTAAACTTCAGTAGCCCTCAACTCTCAATATCACCCACCAGCCTCAATTGATTACCTACAGATAAGCCTCAACCCAAGCTGAATCATATATTCTCTTCCTCAAACACTTTGTCACTTTATCACCAAAGTTCTGTGGCAGGTGTACAAATCTGCAACTTTGTCAGACCCTACCTGTGATCATATTTTCTACTCAAGAAGATACAAATAGAAATAAGGAAGACAAGGGGAAGAAAAAAGAGAGGAAAAGAGGAGCGGAAAGACATGACAAAAGACAGAATAGTAGAGAATAAAAATTAGGGCAAACACAGAAACAGAAAGAAACCAAAAAGGCAGGCCCATTTACCGACCATTTTATGTCCAAGGTCTCAACATAGTCCCATAGTCCTTGGAGCAGAGAAGAGCCAGAGTAAAATGTGTTAAATAATTGAATAAAACGATGAATGGATGAAGACAGTACTGACAATGTTTGAGCTTTTGCTCCAGTCTTTGCCTCTACTTAGGTTCTACAAGCACCTAAGCATGCCAATTGCTGTCTGCTGTTTTCGTGAGAGGTTCTAACACATACCTACCCAGGTACGTGCCCACACAAACCTTTTGAGTCACAGAGAAAGGAGCCTGGAAGGTGTATTTAGAAAATCTTGACCCCTGATTCTAATTAGAACTCTTAGGTAAAAATCACTAAATTAAAATAAAAAGTATACAATAATATATCCTCTTTGGTGTCAACATAAATTCAAAGATTATTCTATTGGTGTAACCCTTGACTTTTTCAAAATTAGTAATTTCATTCAAGGTAAAACATAATCAATGTCATGAAGATAACTGAAATAAGCAGAGTAGTCATGATAAAAAATGAAAACCGATTTTAATTTGTTATAAATGGGTTTAAACCTTTTGGGTAAAATTACGTGAGCATTTCTTAAGCTATTCAGAAAACATTATTTTCAGGAAATGTTAATAGATAACATTTACAATTAACCTTAATAATGTTAACAGTAGATGTGATCAGGGTATGATCATAATTTGAGCTGTGAAAATTGCCACTTATTAAATCTACCTTGTGGGGATTTAAATAATATTTTTAATATAATAAAAGAGACAAAGAGTGTTTTTTTTTTAAATTTAACTTATTTAGTCATTAAATAAAAACTAAATTTAGTCTATGTAAGCTTTTTTTGCCCTATGGAAATACTTGTTAATAATATTACAACCTGCAGTGGGACTTTGAATTATATAGAAAAGATATTTTTTAACATTTGACTGAAATTATCTCTATTTTGTTGTATTTTATGGAGCTTTTATTTGCCCTGAGATGGCTGAAGAACTGAGTCAACAAAATGTTTTTATTTAGCATAATATTATTCTTTAATATAATTGACTATTTTAAACACTGACTTTAAACTTCATTGGCATTAAGCATATTTTAGTATATAAATATTTATCTCAAAAGTTTGAAATTTAGAAAGGATTGTATATAAAGTGTTTTGCTTTTACTTTAACATTGTACCTGTATTAACACTGATTTGGATAATTCTGTTTGTATCAATACTTTAAATATAAAAAGGCACACCATATATATCTGTTTAGAAGCTATAGTTTCAGTTAAATGTAATAACATTTTTCTGTAGTGTAGGACTGAGGGTAGTTTCTAAATGAACAAGATTTCTATCAAATTTAATTACTTCTTCCAGTAGGTGAAACATTATAGGTGATACCCAACAAAGCAGTCTACAAATTATATATATATATATATATATATATATATATATATATATATATATATATATATATATATATATATATAATTAGCCATCTATAACCACACATACTCTTTTTAAGTTTAAGTTAGAGGGTTGTTTGTTCTATTTTTTGATTGAGGCTAGGCTGTGGTGCTGTAAAGCAGAGTTAAAGAGTTTAGCTTCCTTGGTGCTTTGGTCAGGCTATGCTATGATAAACGCCTGGAAAGTTGCTCTCTTCAGTGAGCTGCCCTCAGAGACAAACACTGAGAAAATAAATTGATTGAATTCCAGTTTTGGGGGTCACAAGTGAGACAAGAGAAAAAAAGGAAGCCACTATAAGGTACATGATTCATTGGAAAAGCCCAACGGTACTGTGGATCTTTGAGAAAACATGAACATTCAGTTCTCTCACCAGAGGGCACCAGTGTTATTTATCTAGCAACTATTACCAGTGATTGGCTGAGACCTGCCCTTTGAAGCACAATGGAAGGAACAGATAAATCATGAGGCAAAGCATTTCATGTATTTGAAATTGGAAGTCTGAGTTGGTATGCTGGGATACATTCAGAGCCAAGGGGATATGGGTAGGTCTCTGAAACCTTACTCTGGTTACTGACTGGACTTCTTTTCTCTGCACAGTATAGTCTTCAGTCAGGATCTCTTACGAGGTAGTCCCAAAGTGGAGGCTAAGTGCAATCAAACATTTTCAACAACTTTTATTGGACATCTATGCCAGTGCCGCTGTAATTAAGGTAGACTATACAGAAAGACAAAATGTAGTCTAATAAGGAAGGTGATAAATTTTATAGTCCTATATTTTGAAGTATTGCATATGAAAATAGAAATTTTTTTATGTCCTCTAAATTTGGTATATGTTAACCTGTTTCCTGTGAGTTTCTCAATTTTTGTTCTAATTGCTTCTTTCAGCAGTAGATTTTCAGTTAAGTATTATTTCAAAGCATTCAATTGCTGACTGTCTTTAAACTCACATTTTCCTCTGTATCTGTCCATATTTCCTAAGCTGTAATTTCCTCTGCTGTAACCAATTTTGTAGCCCCAGGTTCCAGAAATAATAACTAGTTAAAAATTCAGTTATTACTTGGGGGTTCCTTTCTAAAATATCAAGCTTAGTTGATATTTATAGAGGTATGAAAGATCTGTGTGGTGATTTATAAAAACACCAGGAATTAGGACACATTAAGTTGAGGCACTGTAATTAGATTTTAAAATTTAGGAGTGGTGAAAACAAAATAAAATTTCCTATATACTAATGGCAGTGGAAAGTGAGATTATTTTTAAAGGGCAATTTAACAACATTACTGAAAACCATCGGCTCATCTATTCCACTGGTAGCAATTTAACTTAATGATGTACATGTGTATGTCCAGAGATGTACCTTGAAAAATGTTCCTTGCAAAAAGCTTGTATAGTTAAAACAAATCTGAAAACAATGTAAATCAATAGTAAAATATGCAAAACATGATATATCTATACAATCAAATACTATCCAAGCTTAAAGGGAATTAGTTAACATTTCAAAGCCTGATAAATGTACAAAATGCATATGCTGTTATATATAATAGATTCATTAATGAGTGTAAAAAGTAAATGTGTAATATGTTTAGGTCATGTCTGTTTGTTTAATTTAAAAAGAGATAACAACATGCCAATATTTGAGTTGACTGAGCCAGGGGGAGGAGAATAGCGATTTCAATTATTTATTTTAAGACTTTTCATATTGGTTTTTATACCATATGCATTTGTTATATTTATAATTTAATGAAAGACTGAAATCTCAAAAGATTATTCTGTTTTATTTCCACCCAAGTCGTTATGCGAGATACATACCAGACCAAGACATGAACTTCAGGGTGTTCAAAGTTTTCATGTGTTTGAAAGGGTAATTCAGACTTTGAATGTAGTTTTACTTTACTGCCAAATAAAACCAATGCTATATGAATTATAAAAATGTATGAAAATAGGTAAAAATTAATGTTACATTTGGAAATGTTTCCTTGAGTTAATTTAACAACAAATGCCCCCATTCAAATTGATAGCAAAATATGTACTACAAAATGGTAATTTCTAACTGGGATCTAAGACTACTGTAACTAATCTAAATAGAACATGCAGCTTCATTATGACTGTGCATATTTAATTCTGGACACAATAATGTTTTTAATAAAAAGCCAGCTTCCATTGTTTCTATGAAATTTGAATTTCAAAATGATAAAAGGAATTCCCTTTACTGTTTGGTGAGTTTACACCATTCTCCTTCTGGATTATTAAAATGTCCTGGGAAGTCATTTGTTTAGATTATGCTGCCTCATTAAACAAATGCAAATGTGGTTTGAGCAAATTCAATCAAACTGCCTGCTTCTTGCTTGTGTGCATCCAAAAGCCCTCATTGACTGAGTCAACATAATATACCAGTGAAAACAAATACAGGGCTATTTGTTATCTCATTGTTGAGATCACAAATAATGCTAATAAAATATTCATCATCATTTACTACAAAACAATAGCAAAAATGTGAATCGCATTATTTCCTATTAGTTTTCCTTCCATTAGAGACATATAGGATTATTGAATCAATGCTGAGAGATTACATACTAAGCCTTAGATCTTATTCCACTGACCTATGATCGTGAAATTATGGCACTTAGGGATTCATTGAGAATTTTATATGGCATCTAATGTTTTATACTTCAGAAATGATCTTACTATAAATAAGATTTGCTTGTTTGAGTATTTATCTGAAATCTAAGATTTAAGAAGAGCATGCAACTAGATATTTTAAACTCAGGAAGAATTGCTACAAAACTAAGTAGATTAAATAAAATACAAGTAATGAAAAATATGCTCAATTTCTTGGACATATTTCTTGCATAAAAATGTCAAGCAATTTAATTCATAAGAGAATTTATGATAGCCCCCATTCAAACATCCTAACTGCTAGTATCACTATGGTGTGTATCTTGAATATCTATTTCATCGCATTTATGGATATACATTTTACAATATATACACATAAAAACACATACACACATAGATTATTTTAATAGCCATTGGACTTCAACTCTTTTTTTTCCAAGTTATATGTTTTGGATTTTTTTAAAGGTCTCTTTTATTTTTTTATTTATTTTTTTAAATATCACTTGCTTTCTTTTTTCCTAAGGTGTTAGATTTAAAAATCAAAAAAAAAAACACAACAAAAAGCCTCCTGGAAGTGAGATATGAGACTGAGTAGTTTCTATAAACTCACTAGCTGATTCTTTATATTTAGGTTTAAAAACAACTACATGCTTTATGTTTAAATATATGTCAGTGATTTAGGAAGACTTTATGTACTCACATAGTATAAACTAGTAAAAATAGTATATGCATGTGATTTGAAGACACCTGTTCTTTGTGAATTTATACCAGGTCTGACAAGTAAGTTCGTGACTTGTTGCAACCAGGTTGTTAACATTTTTTGATATCAGAAGGATTATTCGTTATGAATTTGTACCAACTGAACAGTTAACCAAGTTTACTATTTGGAAGTGCTGAAAAGGGTGCATGATAAAGTTAGATGACCTAAACTTTTCGCTAACAATTCATGGCTCTTGCATCACGACAATGCACCAGCTCACACGGCACTGTCTGTAAGGGAGTTTTTAACCAGTGAACAAATAACTGTATTGGAACACCCTCCCTACTCACTTGCTCTGGCTCCAATGACTTCTTTCTTTACCTGAAGATAAAGGAAATATTGAAAGGAAGACATTTTGATGACATTCAGGACATCAAGGGTAATACGATGACAGCTCTGATGGCCATTCCAGAAAAAGCGTTCCAAAATTGCTTTGAATGGTGGAGTAGGCACTGGAGTTGGTGCATAGCTTCCCAAGGGGAGACTTCGAAGGTGACCATAGTTATATTCAGCAATTAGGTATGTAGCGTTTTTTCTAGGATGAGTTTGTGAACTTAATTTTCTGTCCTCGTATGTAAGTGTGAAAATGGGGAAAGTCTAATACTATTTCCTTCACAATTGTGGACAACCTCATTATCATAAATGCCTATCAAAACTGAAATCATAATTCTACATAAATTTGCTGTTTAAATCATCTATTGTTCATTTTATACTGTTGTTTGCTGTTATTGATGCATTTATTCTGCATGTTCCATTTGCAATATTGTCTTTCTCGATGTATTTTGGATATTATTGTACCTTTGCATCTTTTTAATCAAAATAACAATAAATTTTATTAGGTAAAGGATAATTTTCTTTTCAACTTTATTATAGAATATGGTGTTCTTAATGATAATCACCATGTTATACATTAAATCCTCAAAACTTATTTACCTTACATCTGAAAGTTTGTACCCTTTACTATAATCCTCCTATTTTTCCCCACACATCACCCTTGGTAATCACTTTTCTACTTTTGTTTCTGAGAATTTGAGTTAAAAAAAAAAAAAATCCCACATGTAAGCCATAGCATGCAGTATTTGTCTTCCTCTGTCTGGATTATTTTATTTAGCATAGTAGTCCTCAGGGTTCATCCATGTTATAGGAAATTCCAGGATTTCTTTCTTTCTCGTGACTGAATAATATTCCATTGTGTTATGTGAGGATGTATGTGATATATATACATACATATGCACACACACGCACATGTATCTTGTTGATCCAATTGTTCATTGTCAGATACTTAGGTTGATGCTATATCTTGTATTTTTTGAATAATCCTGGGCTGAACATGGAAGTGCAATATCTCTGTAATATTCTGTCTAAATTTCTTTTGGATATATATTCAGAAGTGGGATTTGCTGGATCACATGGTAGTTTTATTTTTAATTTTTTGAGGAAACTCCATACTGTTTTCCATAGTGTCAGCACAAATTTAAAATCCACCTATAGTACATGAGGGCTCCTTTTTCTCCACATCCTCACTAACACTAACTACCAACTGTATTTTGATGGTAGCCATTCTAGCAGGTGTGTGGTGATAACCCATTCTTGTTTTGACTTTCATTTAAATGATTTGGGTTGCTGAACACCATTTTATGTGCCTATATATCATCTGTATGTCTTCTCTGGAAAAATGTCTATTCAGTTCCTCTGTCCATGTTTTAATCGCCTTGTTTTTGGTCATTGAATTGCATGAGTCCTTTATATATTTTGTATATTAACCTCTTATCAGATACATGATTAGCAACTATTTTCTCTCATTCTATATTTTGCTTTTTCATTTTGTTTATGATTTCCTGTTCTGTGATGAAGCATTTTATTTTGGGGTAGTTCCATTTGTTTAATTTTGCATTTGGTGCCTTTCCTTTTAGTGTCAAATCCAAAAATATCATTGTCAAGATTCACATCAAGGAGCTTACGCCCTATGTTATCTTTTATGGTTCCAGGTCCTAAATTTGAGTATTTCATCCATTTTAAGTTGACTGTTGTATATGGAATGAGATAGGAGTCCAGTTTCATTCTTCTGCATGTGGCTGTCCAGTTTTCCCAACAATAATTAAGAAAGAGATTATCCCTTTTGTATATTTTTTGCTCCTTTGTTGTAAATCAATTGACCATATATGTATGGGTTTAATTCTGGGCTTTCTATTCTGTTCCATTGATCTATGTGTCTGTTTTTAGGCAAATAGCATACTACTTTGATTATTATAGCTTTGTAACATATTTTTTGTCCTTTCTAAAGATTATTTTGGTTCTTCAGAATCGTTTGTGGTTTCAAACTAATTTTAGAACTTTGTTTTTCTCTTTACTTGAAAAAATTCTATTGGATTTTGATACAAATTGCACTGAATCTGTAAATCAGACTGGATAAGATGGACACTAACAATATTCAGTCTTCCAATCCATGAACACAGACTATCTTTCCATTATTTGTGCCTTCTTTAATTTGTTTCTTCAATATCTCATACATTTCAGTATACCGATCTTTCACTTCCTTGATTAAAATTTTTCCTAAGCATTTTATTCCTTTTACGTTTTTGTAAATGGATTATTTTCTTAATTCATCTTCTGCTTGCCTGTGGTTACTGTATAGCCCCCATTCTGATGTGGGTGATTTTTTTCTGATGTGGATATTTTCTTGTTTGCCCAGTGTGTAGGAATCACTCAGCTAGTTTCTGGATTTCTTTCAGTTGATTTCAATTGATTTCTTTCAATTGCTCTGTGTGTAGCTGTAGATTTGATGTGTCTATAGTAGGTGGTGTATTCAGGAGGCTCCTATATGTCTCCGTCTTGGGTTGGAACTTCTCCAAAAGGTCTATTTAAAAAGTATGAAGGCTTTAAAATATTAACTATTAATTTATTATATGCAAGTGTCAAATTATACATATGAGGCTTGCTGATACTGTAGAGAAAGAGGTTTTAAATTAAAATGTGGGTATTAAAAATTATATATTACAAGGCAATCCGTGTGGATTAATTTAAATAAAAACACCTCTTAATATCCATATTTGCAATTAGAGACTAAATTTATAACAGTTTAAATGTATGCAATACAATACTTTGACATGTTCTAATATTAAAAGTATTTTTTATAAGCCAAAGTATCACAGGCATATATATCAATGATTACTGAAACATGTTATATATTTATTTCCATAATGAAAATATTTAGTCCAATTATTTATATCTGTATATGATTCTCTCAGTAAGTAATTGTTCTTGTGGACATGCTTATAAATTTTAGAATATATTGTTCATTAGTTCAACACGTGCTTTTTATATGCTACATATTAAGCTAATGAGTATACATTTTAATAAGGTTCATATATAGCTATCCAATCTCTACATGTAAAATTTTTTGCTTTGGGTATCTTAACGTGTTATTTAAACTTGCTTATATAAGAACTGACTGGCTTTTCTATTTCCCCATAGTTTCTATGACAAATGTTGAAAGAGAATACGACAGTTAAAGTGCCTTCCAATAATAGGGAGGAAAAAAGACGTTACTCTATGCAAAGCCTTTTTGTATTACACATTTTAATTTTCTTATACATGTTTTTTTCTGTAATGAGGTTTTATTTCTTCTGCATATGTGAAGATAACTAGGGATTGAACTTAAAAAAAAACTTTGCCATACTATTCCTTCATGCTGTATTTAAAAATAAATGTAATCAGAGCACACTTGATATCTGTGTACAATGGAGCATGATAGAAAGTCAGATGTAATTAAAAAGGCTTCCCAATTTCTCAAAAGACAAGGGCCACCACTCTAACACAATTGTTGTGAAAATATCTGTGATTTATTTACAGTGAACTATCATTTTAGTCTGGTTCTGTTATCCATTTGCAGTTTAAATATATTAATCAAAGTTTTCAAATCTAGTTAGTGATCCATAAATTAAAGTTGGCCTTCCCAGATAAATCTTTTCAAGTTAATATAGATTATAATTCTTATGTGAAAAAAGCATTATTTAAATATACAAGTATCAAAACATTTCCTGCCAAGTTCAGATGAATTTAAATTACCAGAGTAATAAAGCATAATTTCTTTAGATATTATTTTTAATATAGTAAAGAAATAAAAAGAAAAAGTTATCTTTTTATGTTTTATCTGTCTATACAGGAAAATATGTGATATTTTTAAGGTGCTTAAGTTGTTCCAACCTGCCAACTAACAGGCATTCCTAAACTAAAGAGGTAGTGGGAACTCAAGTATTGTTAATAGACATAGAAATATTCAACACTAAAAATCCTTACAAACAATAAGCCTTGTAAGAAAAATAAAAACAAAACAAATACTTTGCTTGGAGACATGTCTATGAAAGTTATCAGTTGGAAGGTGCAGAATCTTTACTTTTTGGGTGACTTTATGTTTGTTCCAAAGCAGCAAAACTGAGAATGCAATCCCCTGACCTATTTTCATCTTTCGACTGGTTCACGATAGTATGTAGGTACGATGGATCTGAGATAACAAAATAAAGGCAAGAGAAGAGAGATGTGGTACATGTGGAAAAAGTCCAACTCCCCATCTCCTTACATGATTATATAAGTGCAAGAGCACTGACAGTTACTGCTCTAAACAGATTCCTCCCACAATGAATAATATTTCTTACAGATTTGTAGATCTTTACTGGTGAGCCATAATACAAGGCAATTCATCTTCGATGAAGTCAATTGTGACTTTTAAAAATTTTCAAACTTTATTTTGCCTTAAGTTAGCATGAGGCAAAATAAACTGTCTTTTGATTTCCTGCTACACATCAATCTTTGAAGCTTTTAGATGTCATGTCATTTCCTTGTCCATGAAGCAAATATTCACCTTTATTTTTCTGATAAGGCTAAGTTCTTTACCAAACACCATACATTTTTTTTTAACATGCTACCCAAATGCAATTCTACTTAAATCATAACTCTAATTAATGGCATATGAAAAATATTTAGAAGATTTCTGATTGATTTCCTAATTTGGCAGACTTCCTTATATTTTTTATTAATATATATGCTAAAATATCTGTGAATTTTTAATTCACTCCATATTTAAATTCAACACAAGTATATGGAATTCCTGGTCAAGAGGTGGAATAGGTAAACCAATCCTTGCCTTCTCTCATGACGACACCAAATGACAACTAAACCACAGAATAACCATATTTGAGAAACAACTGAAGTCTAGCAGAACTGAAGCCCTAGAACTCCAAACATACAAAAGAAGACACCTTAAAACTGTTATAAGAAGCAGAGATGCAGAACGGGCTGTTCCCACACCCATATGTGGCCATTAAAAATCGGGAGAGATATCTTGCATATGGAGATCTCCCCAGAGGAGAGATCACCAGGCTCCTCAGCCAAGGGTTCCAGTGCCAGGAAAAGAAGTCCCCATAACTTCTGGCTGTGAAAACCAGGGGAGATTATGACAGAGTGAGCTGGAGGTGGCTGTATTCTCAGGTGTTTCTTTTATAGGGTCCACCATGGACCAACTTGCTAATGGACACATTTGCTCTGAGCTCCAGCACTGGGGCAGCAGCTTGAAAGGCACCAGGAATATATGGGGAATAACTGAGTTGTCTGGCTACAGGATTAGGGCTGGAGGGACAGCTTTCTCCTGGGCAGAGGAGCTAGCAGAAGCTATTGTTTCTTTGTTGAGCTCTTCTCCATCCCGGCGTGCAGATGCAGGTAGGTGCCAGGTTGGCTTCTCCATCAATCTGGTTAACACCATTTGCCTCCCGCCCACCCCCGGTGATTTCCTAAGTCCTGGTCCCACCCAACTTGCAAGCCCACTCAAGGTACTTCCAGTGATTTTTCCATATAACCAACGTGTCTTGCTTGATGCTGCAGACTTTCCTAAAATCTCTCAAATGTTCATAAAACCGACAACAAATAGCATCTGGCTTCAGTATGTCCCATAACTTGCCGAGAAGCTCTTACCCTGACAATAATGGCAGCCAGTCTCGGTTTGTAGCTTGGTCTCTTGAGGAATTGCCAAACCCAGCCTGCATGGTGGCCATCAGTGAATTGCTTTGTGGCTCATGCCAGGTTGCCTTAGGCAGGGCACAGGTGGAAGCTAAACTTGGCCTGTGGAAGGGCCCCTCCCATGAGGTTCCAGGGTGGCATTCTCACTGGCCAACTTCAGAAAGAATCAGAACACCATCTGGCTGCCTCCACAAACCACACACCCAAAAAGTAGACTGGGCAGGCATCAGAACCCCACTAAAGCAAATCCTGCTCCGTAGGATCAGCCCCGGCTCAACAGTTCCTGCACTATCATAGCCACTCATCACAACCAATCTGCCCCAGGGTCAATCTCTCCTACTGACATGAAAACAGAAACCAAGGCTTAACTACAACAGAAGAGCACACACAACTCACACAAGGGACACACCTGGAGCACACAGCTCAGGTGACCAGGAAGTGCCACTGGACCCCACAGGACAACTACTACATAAGATCACTCTTTTAAGAATGGGAGGCATAGCAGTCCTACCTAATACATAGAAACAATCACAGGAAAGCAGAAAAATGGGGATACAAAGAAACATCACAAATGAAAGAACAAAACAAAGCTACAGAAAAAGACTAAACAAAATGGAGACAAGCAGTCTACCAGATGCAGACTTCAAAACACTGGTAATATGGATGCTCAGTGATCTCAGGCAGAAGTTCAAGAAAGAGATAGGAAACATAAAAAAGGATTAGAAGACATTAAAAAAAAACAACAGTCAGAAATGAAAAATACGATAACTACAATGAAGAATACATTAGAAGGAATCAACAGTAGATTAGATGAACCAGACGATCAAATCAGCAATTTAGATAATAAGGTAAGAGAAAATATCCATTCCAAACAGCAAAACAAAAAAAAAAAACCCACAAGAATCCAAAAACGTGAGGATAGTTTAAGGGGCCTCTGGGATAACATCAAGAATACCAACAATCACATCGTAGGGGTACCAGAAGGAGAAGAGAGAGAGCAAGGAATTAAAAGCCTATTTGAAGAAATAATGACTGAAAACTTGCCTAATCTGGACAAGGAAATAGACATACAAGCCCCGGAAGCACAGAGTCCAAAACAAAATGAACCCAAAAGGCCCACACCAAGACACATCATAATTAAAATGCCGGAGGTTAAAGTCAAAGACAGAATATTAAAAGCAGCAAAAGAAAAGCAATTAGTTACCTACCAAGGAGCTCCATTAGACTGGCAGCTGATTTCTGAACAGAAACTTTGCAGGCAAGAAGAGATTGGGATGAAATATTCAAAGTGATGAAAAGCAAGGACCTAAAAGCAGGATTATTCTACCCAACAAAGCTATCTTTTACCAGAAGCAATGTGTGACATGGAGCATTTCCATTGTGATAAAAAAAATACAGTGAATGCTGCTGCTGAGTGCAATCCAACAGAAAGGCAGGAATCTTCAATACAGGAAGCAGCATGTCAAACCTTAGTAACAGTGTGTGACAAGTTTCAAGTTGTTCAGTGCAGTCAGTCATATGTGAGCTACGGTTGAGAGAGGTGTGTTTTAAAGTGTGCCGTAAGTCACCCTCCGTTATGACAACACTGTGTCACACATCGCTTCTTGTATATGGTAATTTCTGTCAAATGAAAACATTATGATGTGTCCTCATCCACCTTATTCACTAGATCTGGTACCGTGAAACTTCTAGTTCTTCCCAAAGTCAAATGATTGAGGACATCGAGGCAGCCATGACAGAGCAACCAAAGACACTCATGAAAGAGGACTTCCAGAACTGCTTCAGAAAGTGGCAAGAACTACAGGATTTTGTACGGGAGTGTGTTTGAAGCAAGGGGGAGTATTTTGAGAGTCATTATTTGCAATGTGTCTTTAACTATAACAATTTTTAAAAATTTAAACATTCACCTCATTGTTTGACCACACCTCATAATGTTGTAATAACTATGTATGATGTCATATTGGTACTAGATTTATTGGAGTGATAGACGGGAGGGGTGTGGATGTCAGGGTATAAAAGGTGAAGGGATTAAGAAGTACAAATTCATAGTTACAAAATAGTCATGGGGATGTAAAGCATATGGAATATAGTCAATAATATGGTAATAAGTATGTATAGTGCCAGGTGGGTACAAGACTAGATAAAGGATCACTTCTTAAATTATATAAATGTCTAACCACTATGCTGTGCACACAAAATTAATATAAACAATATTGAATGTCAACTGTAATTGAAAAATTAAAAAAGTGAGGGAAAGGTGAAGGGGAAAAACTGATTCAAATTTCCAGGTATAAAATGAATAAATCATGAGGATAGGGAATATAGTCAATATAATGGTGATCACTTGTTTAGGTATATAAATGTTGAATAAGTATGGTATACACCTGAAATTAGTATAATATCATGTTAGCTATATATTAATAAAAATCTTAAAAAATAAATATACATATGTATATATAACACATATTATATATACAATATGTTATGAATACAATGTATTTCATATAGATGTCAGATTCAGACCAAGAGACTTATAATGGGCATACTTTCCTGTCAATTGAAAGGATAAATTCACATACTAAATTGTGTTATTTTGTTAGCCAAATATAATTAGACAATGTTATTTGCAGTTCTTTTTGTTAAGTGGCCATGCTGCATTAATTCAACATATTAAAAAGAATAACATTAGTTATGACGAAGCCTTTAATTTTCAACATGCTTCCAAAGCAGGGTTATTATTTCCATTTTACAAATGAGGTAAGACAGCCTCAGAGGTTAAGTGGTCAAATTGCATAACCTTCAGAGAAAATTTTAGATTCAAGAAGCCAAACTGTTTACTAATTCTCTTGCTCCATTACTCCACAATCCAAAGCCATTTTTGAAGGCATACAATGTATTATACTCAATGCAGGTTATTTATTTTTAGCTGACTCTGAAGTATTTTGTTCAGAACGATCACTTTAGGGAACAGGTTTTCAGCATGTGTCAACATAAAAGATGATGATGACATAAATAATTATGATAGATTGTCTACATATTGGATCTGAATTTAGGTTTCAAACTCATCTTGCTACTATTATATTTAGGAAATTGTTTAAATTGCTCCCGATATAAGGTGCTATTTGTAACCTCCTGTCTCCTGTTGATAAAGATAAATCACTACACCATTTTACATGCTTTGCTTTCTGCCCACACCTTACTCTTTTGCTGCATGCTAAACACATTGCAGTGCTGCCATTCATTATTAGTGATCATCAGGTTTACGAGACTTTAATACACACTTCCATTAAATTATCTTTTATTAAAATTTTATACATTAATGAGTATCTTTTATTTTCAAGGCACTTTGAAACCTTTATTTATCTTTTCTTTCCCCCAAATTTTGCTCCTCAAATTTACTCCATATCTTCTTTTTTTCTGAGATATGGATACACTGTCAATAAAGTAATTTTTCTATTTGTCACCTTTCCATGTTTTCATACTATGACAGTATTTGAAAAATTTACCGGTATATATCATGTTACAATAAGCACTTTTATTAACTCTTCCCTACACCTAATTTTTTCCTAAGTCATTGATATATTAGATTCGCACTTTTCCTTATTGCTCTCACCGGCTTGTGGTGGATGTTAATCTCTTCCTGACTGAACGGGATATAGGAGCTTCATAGCTACTTAACCTGATATTTTCCTTCTTCTCCCTTAATAATTCCAAGTTCCCTTGTTGATTATTGTTTCCCAAAATTTGCTTTTCTCAAACATATTTAAAATCACACTATGTGTTGTAAACTTTTCAATAAATTGAATAAAAAATAATATGGCTAGATGTCAATGCACTCCACAATCTTGCTCCAGTTTACTTATCAGCCATATTATGAACTGGTTCCTATCATTGGTAATACAGACTGCATGCTTCTCAGTGAATCATATTATGTGCCTGCGGGCTGGAGCTTTATTATGTAATAAGATGGCTTTATATTTTCATGTGCATTATTCTAACCTACCACATTAGTCATAATTATAGATGTTACAATTTTATAACACAATGATATTTGAATAGGTCTTTTTATAGCACAATGATTTACTAAAACACCTAACTTTAAATTACTATAATTTATATTGTTGTTGTAATCGTTTTAAATTTTCAAAATGTACTGTAAACCTACAATATATGCAAATTACTATGCATTCTTTCAGTTGATCTTTATTACTATAGTGTGAAGAGGTATTAAAGTATTAAAACATGAAAGAGTTGAAGCTTATAGAATGGAGGTAAATTATCAAAAGTCATATAGCTGATTAAGTGCCAGATTCATGTCTCAAACCTAGCGTTTTGTAATTAATTACCTAACCCAGTCTTTTAACTATGTTGAGGTAGCCATGAAGCTGAACAGAAAGTTTTAACTAAAGCAAGTCTGCGTATCTTTACTTTTAAAATAAATGATTTCTAATATCTAAAGAACAAGTCTAACTAAACAAAATATTGCTCCATCTATGTCCTTTTTTTTCTTTTTCACACATGACCCAATATCTCTTGCCATTATCATTTACATGGTCCAAGTTAAGCTATTCTATTCATTATCACCTATCATGCAAGCCTTCCTCCATGGAGTAGTGACTTATAAACAATGACTAATGCAGGTAAAAAATAATAATAGGAAGATAACACATGTCTTTTACATCTATCAACAAGTTATATTTGATACTTAAATAAGTAGCCTTTTTTTGAAATGATTTACTAAACATCTAAAACTACTACTTAAACTTCTAAACTGGAAATAATAAGATTATTAAATGTTTAAAATAAATGGTATGTTCTTAAATTTAGTGGAAGGCAAAGTTGTTAAACATAAAGTTCCTTGAGTTTTAATAAATGTGAAATACTTTTTGGCCCCCACGTTAATCATTATAGAAAATCTGTTCACCACCTTATGTAGTTTCTAGTAGAGTCTATTCTGCCTTCCCATTTTGAAGCAAAATTTTAACTTCTATTACACAGAGTAGTTTTTCTTGGCCTTGAACTTCATCAAAATTGAATTGTGGAGAATTTTGTCAGTTTGGGTCTACTGACAAGCAAACCTTAACATGTATTTAGACATACAAGAGATTTATTGGGAAAACAATTATGAAGAATAAAAAGGGCAGAGATAGGAATTGAAAAGAAGAGCCTTTTGTCTGTGATACAGGTCTGATACCTGAAAGGTAAAAGAGAAGGAAAAAGAGTTAAACAGGAACTGCCTTAGACTGTGATGGAGTTCTGAGAACGTTCTGGCCAGACTTAGATAAAACTTCAGCAACGATTATCTGTTAAGAAAAATATTCTCTTACTGCTGTACATTCTATGGGTTGGACACATTTATAATGACATGCATGCACAGTGCCATACAAAGTAATTTCACTTCCCTAAAAAATCTACTGTGATCAAAATATTTATCCCTCCTTCTCCCCTAACCTCTGGTAAACCAATGGACTTTTTACTGTCTCCGTAGTTTGCCTTTCCCAGAATGTCTATAGTTGGAATCACACAGTCTGTAGCCTATTCAGACTGGCTTCTTTTACATAGTAATATGCATTTAAGTTCCCACCAAGTTTTTTCATGGCTTGATAGCTCCTTTCTTTTTAGTGCTGAATAATATTACATTGTCTGGATATACAAGTTTGTTGATCTATTCACCTACTGAAGGACTTTTGATTTCTTCCCAGTTTCAGCAATTATGAATAAAGCTGTTATAAAATCCATGAGCAGGTTTATCTGCAGACATAATTTTGAACTTCTTTGGGTAAATACAACAGGTGCTCAAATAATGAATTTCATTCAATGTGTTTTTGTGATAACATTGATGAGATGCTGTAGAAATTTAACTTTGATATCTATCAATTAGCCTGTGGTAACATTGGTTTTGATTTCTCTTAAAAGTGCAGAACTTACTGATGGTGTTAAGTGAGTACTTACTGTACGTACTGAGGAGTGTGATTATTAGGTCATTTGCTAACAGTATGTTTAGTTTTGCAAGAAACTGCCGTACTCTTCCAAGTGGCTCTTCTATCTTGTATTCCCATCCATGCTGAATGAGAGTTCTTGTTGGTTCATATCCTCACCAGCATGTGATATTTTCAGTGTTCTGGATTATGGCCATTCTAATAGGTGTGAAGTTTGCATTTCACCAATGATATATAATGTAGAGTATCTTTTTGTATGCTTAATTGACACCTGCATAATATCTTCTTTAGTGAGGTGTCTCACATCATTTTTTTTTTTTTTTTTTTTACTTTTTGTTCAGGCTTGTTTTTCCAATGAAAATCCACACTCCATGAAATGTTTTCTTAGTAGTGAAAATCCGCAAATTTATTGTAAAACCTTCTTTTGCGTAAAAACTGAGCTTCTCAAAATTTTACATGATTTGATTCCTTTTAAATTTATTGAAACTTGTTTTACTGGCCATGATTGGTTATTTTTGGTAAATGTTTCATTTGTGCTTGAAAATTATATGTATTCTACTATAGTTGAATGTGCTTTTCTCTAAATATCACCTTCAACTGTGTGGAATATCAGTTTCATGTGTCCTATATTCTTACCAACTTTCTGTCTTCTAACAACTATTGAGAGATGAGTACTGAAAAATAACTATCTTTGGATTTGTATATTTCTAATTGAAATTCTATCAGTTTGCGTGACATAATTTGAGACTCTGTTGCATGCATGTTATTTGGATTGTGTCCTCTTGAGGAATTGACCCATTAATCAACTTTTTATCCCCGATAATAGTTTTTTTCTCTGAAATGAAACTTGTTCTGCATTAATATAGCCTCTTCAGCTTTCCTTTGATTAATATCACTAGTATTATTATCAGAATGTTGTTATCTATACTTTTACTTTAAGCCCTTTGTTTCTTTTAAGTGGACTTCTTGTTGTCAGTGGATAGCTGCATCTTCCTTTTGTATCCATCTAATAATCTACAACTTTTAGTTTGGTTGTTTAGACAATTTACATTCTATATGATATTTATAAAAAATTAAAAAATCGTATTTCATTGTGACCTTTGTTAAATAATACATACACATGATTAGAAATAATAACACATATCTGATGTTCTACATTATATTTGTAGATTTATTTCTGCCTGAAGGACCTTCCTTCATGTTTTTCTTATTATGGGGTGAATGGTGACAAATGATTTCATAATTTTTATGCCTGTAAAAGTATGGGTATATGACTCGAGGTTGACATTTTTGTGTGTCATATTTGTTTCTCCCTTTCAGTTCTTTAAAGATATTGCTACAGTGTCTTCTTGTTTTTATTGTTTCTCAGAGGAGTATCATTCATTCTTATTTCTCCTCTATGTGTCATATCTTTTTTTTTCTTTTTTAATTCTGGCTGCTTTTAAATTTTCCTCTTTATTGTTAGTTATAAGCAGTTGATTAAGATGTGCTTTGCCTTCATTTGTGGCATATTTCATTGAGCTCATGAATCTGTGGATTTATAGATTTCATCGAATATGGAAAACACAGTCATTATTTTCTTTAGTATAGTTTCTGCTGCTTTTCCATCTCCAACCTTCTTCTGGGAATCCAAATGTCCATACCTTAGGCTTTTATCTAATAGTTTACTAACTCTCTTTTATTTTTCTAGTCTTTTTCTCTCAATTTTAATATTGTATAGTTTTCCTTGTTACATTTTTATATGTACTAACCTTTTTTCCGGAATATCTAATATATAATTAATTTTATTATATTTGTACTTTTCATGTCAAACAATGTACTTTTTATCTCTAAAGTATGATTTAAATCTTTTAAATATATCCCTGTATCTACTTAACACAATTTAATCTTCCTCAGTCTTCTTGGTCATGTAGAATAAAGTTATTTTAACTGTTTTAATGTCTTTGTATACTAATTCTGCTGTCTATGTTATTTCTGGATGAATTTCAATTAGTTTTCAGGAGCTCTTGTTATTAAGCTTTGTTATCTGAGATCAGAGTGATATTTACTCAGGACAACTTTATCTCACGCCCAGATAAATAACATGGGGATTATTCTACTGGATGGCTCATGATTCAAGAGGATTTCCATTTGGCTGAGGGAATTAGTAACTATTCTCAGTTCCGAGTGAGCTCTAGGTATTGTTTAATCTTTTCAAATGATTCTGTCCTCTGCCTTAGTGATTTCTTTATATACATGCAGTGATAAGAACTCAACTAAAATTAAGGGTGAGGGGGCATTCAGAACTCTAAAGGGTTATCTTGACACATCTCACTCTTCCTATTACTCTGCCATGTAAGCTCTGTCTCCTCAGCCTCCCCAGCCTCTCAGCAAAATCTTTTCAACTCATGAAGATTTCTGGGTTCTGCATGGGAAACTCACTCTGGTCCAGAGGTGATGCAACCACAGGGAGCATTTCTTTGCTTGCTGTGTCTCAGGTATCACTGTCCTTCTTTGCCTAATGTTTTATATCTTGGGAACTATTGCTTCATGTATTATTTTATTTTTTATTTTACTTTTAGGTGGAAGTGTAAATCTTGTCCCTGTTATTGTATCTTGGCCAGAAGCAGAATTACAAAGTTATATTTTAAAACCAATTAGTTTGTTAACTACCTGAAACCTATTCTGTGACATACATGCAGTTTATTTTACAAAGAACATTTTTATGAATATATATGACTGTAAAACTATAACATCAGCAATTTTTATAGAAAGAAATATTGGGTAACAATACATTGCAGGTTTTAGGCATATTTATCCTGAGAAAGGTTTGATGTATTATTGCTGGCTTTGAAATGGAGGATCCCAAATACAAAAATGGGTGAGAAACCTCTTGGGGCTAAGAATGGCACCCTGCTGATAGCCAGCAAGAAATCAGGGACCTCAGGAACCATTAAATTTGTGATAATTTGTTAAGGCAAGAGTAAGAAATGAATACATACTATCTCCCATTTTCTCTAGCTGCTATGGAATTAATTTGAGATATCATGTTTTGGTCAGGACTTCAACAAAGATTATAGGAAAAATTATATTAACAGTCCACATGAGGTTGGAAACCACTATTTTGTCAGTGTTCATTTTGGTTTTACAGGTAAAAAAAGTTTCAGATAGTTTAACTGACTTTTCTAAAATAACATAGTAAGCATGAGACCACAGAATTGAATTAAAAAATTATGAAAGTAATTCATTAGATACCTTTTGTTCATTATGACATATTTCAGAAAAAAATGTATATGTGAACTTGCTCACAAAACTACTTGTCATCTGACGAGTTTCCCTAAAGTTGACCTTATGTAAAACTAGTGAAGGTAAAGGTTTAAAATAGTATTACAATTTTTAGCTTGCTCTGTAGATTCACTTGGTCAAAATCCTGCAAGTACAATCTCAAATGCTGCTTCTCATTAAACTAACAGGAAATAAAATATTATAAAAGTAACACACGAATCATGTTTGATACTTCAACAAATTAACAAAGACAGTTCAGGGGCAAAACGTGATTGTTCTAGGACTGTTTCATTTGAGTTCCATATTTTTACAATCTACCAAGTCTGACTTTAGTTGTAGTTACCATGGAAAATTGGGTCATGAGAACTGTAATGTGCCATTATTTTATGCTTAAATTGATTTCTATAGCATATTACATTTTTGGTCTTAATGACACTTTTGCAAAATCAAGTACACTATTAAAAATAAACATGATACAGTAGTGGTTTAATCTTTATGCCATATGACTCCATGGGCTAAATTGATATAAGGCTAACTTTTCATTACTTTTCATGTTTTATTACACACAGATTAGGCCCAGTTTCTAATACTGGTAACTTTTTCTTTGTTCTATTCAGTCTCTTTCAAATGTCTTCTCTAATTTATGTAGAGATTAATTACTATGAAAAGTCTTTTTGTACTTCAGGCTGAAGCACATCTCCTTCAGATCTAAGAACTCAACTGCCACCAGTTTAAACCCATAGCTGTCAATCTCTACATCTCTATATACAAAGAAAAAATTATCCACCTTTGCCAATGACCCCTCCTTCAAAAAACAAAAAAAGACAGTAATTGTATGTGCTCAACAGATAAGCTAAGAGTAATTTATATATTTTCATGATCTTTCCCAATCATTGACATTCTTTAATTTTCTTTTTTCTTCTCTTTGTTCCGCCCTCTGGTGTGGACACCAAGATGCATGGGGAGTATAAGCTCTAATATGTACCTTCTCTTATTCTCAGTCAGTGGAAACACATACATCTAGCTATATTTGTTTATATTTATTTATGCTTAAGCCTTTACATAAGCGTTCTTATCATTTATAGCAACCAGTGAATCTGTATGTATATTATAATTAATACTCCCTAATTTCTCACAGAATTAAAAACAACATAACAAAACAAACAAAAAACACTCTGAAAGGATGAACTCATCTGGACAACTGTTTGCAGAGAGTTCATCTCAATCATTTCGAACAGAAGGTAGTTTTCAATGGTCTGAAGATAAGTTGAAGTGTGGATTGCTAAACTACCAGGTCATTTTTATGAAAATAGCAAAGTTGATAATAAGAGCGAAATACTGGAAACCATGTAACATCTATCTATTAAACAGTAGTTTAAGTTATTATGGTACATTCAATGAACAAACATGTAAGAAATCTGTTATCCCTCCAGTCTATTTTAATTTAATATAGTGACTGTGATCTACTCTGAATCTATTGAATAGATTATTCCAGATAGTAATTAGAAATCAATCATGCATTGCACAAGAGCAGTATCATCTGCAGAATAAACTTTCTGTAAACATGTTATCAGAAAAGAATCCCTTGCTGTTATCCCCGATGTTCAGAAGATTCACAACTACAATCATGGCCACACTTTTAAAATACATGTACACTTTTGAACTCTTCTAAGAATGGCTATGATCATAATTAAATCACAGCATACCACGTGGGCATCCTTTCTTCTGTATTTATGACAATGCTCTCTCGACAACTCCGGAAGAACACTATCATACCCTAATATCATCGGCTACTAGGGCCATCGGCTACTGCAGATGCCAGATTCTGGCCTATTAACAGTTTTGATTGTAGCAAAAGAATTATTCTTTGCTAGGGGTAATGAAAAATGTGTACAGTTGATACCTCCAAATATAATTCAAGTAACGTGGCTTATGTCATAAAGGTTTAGAATGCAGATGAGTTAGTGGAGCAAAGCCATATTCATCAGATGTGACATGTACAGGAATTGAAAACTCCTGTCTGCTGGGCTAGAGCTATGTACAAGTTGTCTGAACACAACAGGGTGTAACAGAACAAATGTGTTTCACACTCCCTGGTTTGACCTCTTATCCATCCCACATGCCCTAAACTCAGACTACCTCTGTGACTCCAGCTTTCATACTTTCCTTCTTTTATTTATTTGTTTATAGATTTTTTCAATTATAGTTGAACTTTATTTTTTTATATTTGTTTTAAGTGTACAGCACAGTAGTTAGATATTTATGCAATTTATGAAGTGATCCTCCCAATTAGTCTAGTACCCACCTGATACTATAATTATTGATAGCTATTAATATTACAATATTATTGACTGTATTCTCTATGCTGTACTTTACATCCTTGTGACTATTTTGAAACTACCAATTTGTACTTCTTATTCCTTCCACCTTTTTAAATTCAGCTTTACAACACTCCTTACGTCTGGCACCCATTACTTTGTTCTCCATCTATGAGCAAGTTTCTGTTTTTGTTCATTTATTTTGTTCTTTAGATTCCACATATAACAGATCATATGGTATTTGTCTTTCTCTGTCTGGCTTATTTCACTCTAGGTCCATTCATGTCGCAAACGGTAAGATTTTTCGTATATATTTTTTTTGTTTATGGCTGGGTAATAAATAGTCCATTGTATACGAATATATGTACCACCACTTATTCTTGCCAATCATTTACTTATTTATTTAATTATTAGTTTCAGATGTATAAAACAATGTAATAGTTAGACATTTATACCCCCCACAAAGTGATAACCCCCTTACCCCAATCTACTACCCCTCTGACATCATATATAGCTGTTATAGTTTCACTGACTCCGTTCCTTATGCTGTACTCCATATCCTGTGACCATATATATATATATATATATATATATATATATATATATATATATATATTAAATTATAGTTGGCATCCATTATTATTCAGCTTCTGCTTCAGGTGTACACTGCAGTGGTCAGGCATCTACACCATCCATGAAGTGGTCTCCCTAGTAAGACAAGTGTCAGTCAGATAACCCATAAAATCTTTACAACGTTATTGATTATATTCCCCAAATTTTCTTTCTTATCCCTGTGGCAATCTTGTGATTACTGATTGTGCTTTCTAATCCCCTCACCTCCTTCCTCATCCTCAACACCCCTCACATCTAGCAACCCTCAGCTTTTCCTCTATATCTCTGAAACTGTTTCTGACTAGTTTGTTCATTTATTTTATTTTTTAGATTCTACATATAAGTGAGATCATATGGTATCTGTCTTTCTTCATCTGACTTATTTCACTTAGCATAATGTTCTCTAGGTCCATCTATATCGTTGCAAATGGTACGATTTCATTCTTCTTTATGGCTGAGTAATACTCAATTGTATAAATGTACCACAGTTTCTTAATCCAGTCATCTACCAATGAGCATTTTGATTTGCCAATAATTTATTGATGGGCACTTAGGTTGCTTCCAATTTGGGGGTATTGCAAATAGTGCTGCAGTGAAGATAGGGGTGCATTAGAATATATATATAATTCTAATATATCTTTTACAATTATTATTTTTTTTTATTTCCTTGGATAAATACCTAGAAGTGGAATTGCTGGGTCATAAGGTAATTCTATTTTTAAAATTTGTGGAACCTCCAAATTGCTTTCCATAGTGTCTGCACAAATTTGCAATTCCAAAAACAGTGCGTGAGGGTTCCCTTTTTTCAACATCCTCATCAACACTTTTGTGTTTTTTTCTGATTTGTTGATGACAGCCATTCTGATAAGTGTGAGATAATTATCTCCCATGTTTCCCTCCCAAAAAAGACCTAGCCAGACAATCAGTTCTAATGCGTCTTTTGGGGCAAAAATTAATATAAGACCCAGGTTTATTTTACTATGAGACTAGATCTATAATATAATATGATATGATATGATGTGATGTGATGTGATATATAATATAATATAAAATAATATAATATAATATAATATATATAAATAATATAATATAAATATTAATATTAATATACTGGGTCTTATATTAATTTTTGCTCCAAAAGATGCATTAGAGCTGGTTGTCTGGTTAGGTCTTATTTTCAGGAAAACATGGTCATTGTGGCTTTACTTTATTTTTCTCTGTTTATTAGTAATGTTGAGCATCTTTTCATATGTTTATTGACCATCTGTACATCCCCTTAGGAGAAATGTCTATTTAGGTCCTCTACCCATTTGTTAATTGAATTGTTTCTTTGCTTATTATTTATTTATTTATTTATTTATTTATTTATTTATTCATTTATTTATTTATTTATTTATTTATTCATTCATTCATTTATTTGCTTGTTTGTTTATTTGTTTATTTGGTGTTGAGTTTTGTGAATTCTTTACAAATTTTGTATATTAACCCCTTATCAGATGTATCATTGGCGAATATCCTCCCATTCAGTAAGTTGTCTTTTAATTTTGCTGATAATTTCTCTTGATGTACAAACACTTTTTAGTTTCATGTTGTCCCATTTCTTGTTTTTCTTTTGTTTTTCTTGTCCAAGGAGATATATCAGGAAAAATATTACTAAGAGCAATGTCAGAGAGCTTGCTATCTGTTTCTTATAGGAGTTTTATGGTTTGAGGTATTCTTAAGTCTTTAATCCATTTTGAGTTTATTCTTGTACATAGAGTAAGAAAGTGGTCCAGTTTCATCTTTTTTGAATGTATCTGTCCAGTTTTCCCAACACCATTTACTGAATAGATTGCCTTTTCTACACTGTATGTTCTTGTCTCCTTTGCCATAAGTTAAATGATGATACAGGTGTGGGCTTACTTCTGAGCTCTCTATTCTGTTCCATTCATTTATGTGTCCGTTTTTATGCCAGTATCATGATTTTTTGATTACTATGGCTTTGCAGAATAGTTTGATATCAGGTAGCGTGATACCTCCAACTTTGTTCTTCTTCCTCAAGATTACCATAGCTATTCGGGGTCATCTAGAGTTTCATATAAATTTTAGGATTATTTGTTTAGTTCTATGAAAAATGTATTTTTGATAGGGATTGTATTGTATCTACAGATTGCTTTGGGTAGTATGGACATTTTAACCATGTTAAGTCTTCCTACATAAACACAATATGTACTTTTTAAAAATTTGTATCTTCTTCAATTTCTTTTTTCAATGTCTTATAATTTTCTGAGAACAGGACTTTTACCTGCTTGCTCATACTTATATCTAAGTATTTTATTTATTTGGATGCTAAATGAAATTGTTTTCATAATTTCTCTTTCTGATAATCTGTTATTAGTGGATAGAAATTCCACTGCTTTTTGTATATTAATTTTGTGTACTACAACTTTACTGAATTCGTTTATTAGTTCTAATAGCTTTTTGATCGGGTCTTTAGGGTTTTCTATATAATGTATCATGTCATCTGCAAAGAGTGACAATTTTATTTCTTGCCTTCCAATTGGTTGCTTTTTCTTCCTTTTTCATGTATAATTGCTGTGGTTAGGGTTTCCAGTACCATGCTAAATAAAAGTGCTGAAAGCAGATATCCTTGTCTTGTTCCTGATCTAAGGAAAATGATTTTAGCATTTCCCTGTTGAGTATGATGTTAGCTGTGGGTTTGTCATATATCACCTTTGTTATGTTGAGATATGTTCCTTCTATTCTACTTTTTTGAGTTTTTATCATAAATATAAAGACATTGGATTCTGTCAAATGTTTTTTCTGCATCTATGACTGCATCTATGATTTTTATCTTTCATTTTGTTTATGTGGTGTATCCCTTAATTGATTAGTAAATATTGAACCAAACTTGCACCCCAGAAAGTAAATCCCACTTAAACATGGTGCATGATCTTTTTAATGTATTGCTGAATTCTGTTTGTTAATATTTTGTTAAGCATTTTGTATCTATGTTCATTAGGGATATTGGCATACAGTATTGTCTTTTTGTAATGTTTTTGTCTGGTTTTGGTATCAGGGTAATTGTTGCCTCGTTTAATGAGCTTGGGAGCATTCCATCCTCTTAAATAATTTGGAATAGTTTGAGGAAAATACGTGGGAATTCTTCTTTGAATGTTTGGTAAATTTACCTGTGAAGCCATCTGGTCCAAGACTTGTTTGTTGGGAATTTTTTAAAAAATTCTGATTTAATTTCATTAGTAGTTATAGGTTGGTTAAGGTTTTATTTTTCTTCTTGATTAAGTTTTGAAGATTGTATGTTTCTAGGAATTTATCCATTTCTTCCAAATTGTCCAATTTGTTGACATGTGTTAATTGTTCATAGTATTTTTTTATGTATATATTCTTTGTATTTCTGTGGTGTCCATTGTCATTTCTCCTCTTTCATTTCTGATTCTATTTATTTGGGTCCTCTCTTCTTTTATTGATGAGTCTGGTTAAAGATTTATCAATTTTGTTTAGCTTTTCAAAGAACCAGCTCTCGGTTTCATTGATTTTTTTTTCATTATTTCTGCTTTGATCTTTATTATTATTGTGTTTTTTTTTTCTGTTTCTCACTTTGGGATCATTTTGGTGTTCTTTTTCTAGTTCCTTTAGATATAAGGTTAGATTGTTTGCATGAAATTTTTCTTAGTTCTTGGAGTAGGCCTTCATTGCTATGAAATTTCTACTTAAGACTGCTTTAACTGTGTCCCATAGATTTTGGGTCATTGGGTTTTGTTTTCATTTGTCTCAAGGTATCTTTTGATTTCATCCTTGATCTCATTGTTAACCCATTTATTGTTTAGTAGCATGTAGTAACTCTGTGTGTTTGTGTGTTTTTCCGTTTTTTTTCTTGTAATTGATTTCTAGTTTCATACCACTGGGGTTGGAGAAGACACTTGATATGATTTTAATCATCTTAAATTTATCGAGACTTATTTTGTGGCTTAACAAGTGCTCTATCTTGGAAAATGTTCCATGTGCATTGAAAAGGATGTATATTCTGCTGTTTTGGAATGAAATACTCTAAAAATATCAATGAAATTCATCTTATCTAGTGTGTTAGCTGTCTCCATTTCATTTAGTTCCTTTTTGGGAGTTTTCTCCTCTCTTTTCATTTGGGAAATGTTTCTTCATTTTGACTGCCTCTCTGTGTTTGTTTCTATATATTAGGTAGATCTACTTTGTTTCTCAGTTTTCAGCAGGTGAGCTTATGTGGTAGGTGTTCTGTGGGGCCCAATGGCAGAGTGTCAGTGATCTTCTGTGCCAGGTGCTCCTAGAATGTCCCTTGTTTGGATTATGGTTCTCTCCTGTTGTAGTGGAACCTTGAAGGCTATTGGCATGTGATTGGGTGGGATTAACTCTGAGGCTGACTGGTTGTGAGGACTGGCCACTCAGACAGCTAATGAGCTGCTATGTAAGGCTTGACCACAGAGAGGGGGTTTAGCACCCAGACTCTTGTGTGCCTGTTGAGACTACCCTTTGGATGTGCCACTTGTGGGACTAATCAGATAGTGCTCTGTGGTGGTCTAAAAGTGGTCTCCAGGTTTGTTGTTTCTGGGACCTCTTGGGAGGAGCTCCCATCCAGGCCAAGTTTAACCACTACCTGTGATTTGCCAGGGGCTACTTGGTAAGAGCTACAAAGTAATCCACATTTGGTTGCTGCCTATGCTGTGTCTGGAGCCACATGGGAGATGTGAAGCTGAGAACTGAGACAAGCCGTTACCTGTACCAGGCCTGGGGCAGCTTAAGAAAGGCCCAGGGCACCCCGAGGTTCAATACCACATGCTGGCTACCTATAAGGCTCAGCTATTGAAAGAGTCTCAGGCATACTAACACAGAGACAATTTAGGATGCCAGGTAGTTACCAGGGTGGTGTGATTGGTGTTCACCAGGTTAATGCATGTTTGGCACAAGGATATCACACAGGTATCAGAGCACACCAGGTCCAACCACCTCCTGCCTCCAGCCCGCAGGCAGACCCTGATCAGTTTCCAGGAAAGACTGCAACACAGATTTAAGCTGGTTGTTGGCTACAGAAAATAACTCCATAGGTGCTGCACGAGTTGGGCTGAGCATGACCCTACTGAGTCACCAGAACTAAGTGAGCTGAGTTCACCAGGCCAGTGCAGTTTCAGATTTGGCTATGTGATACAGGGCTTAACCCAGGAAAGAAGGTGCCTACCTATAAGCTATACAAGAGGAGGGCTCAATACAAGGATAATGGTGGCTGTCCCTCTAGTTGAAGCCATAAAACTCAGTCTTTCCCTGTATGTCTCTCATACCTCTCAAGTTAACTTACTTCTGCCAGAGCTCAAGGTGAGTGCCTACAAATGAGTGAGTCTCTCTGTGGGCCCTTTAAGACAACATCTGGGTTTCTAGATGGCTTCTGTCTTACCTGACTATGTGGAATTTCCACTGATTTTCACAGCCAGCTGTGGGGACTCCTGTTTCTGACACTGGAAACCTGGGCTTGGAATCTCAGTGTTGGCCTGAGACCCCTCACTCCTCAGATGGGACCTCCACTGTCGAGATATTACTTCCAATGCTCAACCACCTCACATGGGTGTCGGACCAGCACGTTTCATGTCTCTGCCCCTCCTACCAGTCTCAACATGGCCTCTTCTTTATATCCTCAGTTATAGGAGTCCAGTTCAGCTGATTTCAGATGATTCTTGAAGTTGATTGTTCTATAATTTAGCTGTAATTTTAATGTGGTAATAGGAGGTGGCAGGCACAGAGTATACCTACTGTGTCATCTTCCCTGGAATTCTCCCATGCCTTCCTTTTTTTTTAGTTTTATGTAATGACACCTCCTATTAATTAGGTTATTGAATTTGCCTATGACCAGCTCTGCTCCCTCTTCACCCATGGTGAACCTTGGATCCTACTAATTCCCTTACCACTACATAATCAGAGGAAGGAAAAAAAAGGCTTTGTGATTTTTGCTTTTAAACACTATCAACCCTGATATTTGAAGACATCTTGACACAGTATGTCCCAATGTGCTCACTATTGCAGACTGTAGTGTCATACTGCATTTGCTTAAATATCAGCTTCCTCACTCACATGTCATGTAATCTTAAGAAAGTAATTAATTTTCCTAACTCTCAGTTTCTTAATCTAAAAAGTGTGGATATGACAGTGCCTTCATATAGAGTTGTCGTAAAGATTAAATTTGATAATCAATTTAAAATGCTTAACACAGAGACAATTATCACATAAATGTTAGTATTCATTATTAATCATAAATGTTCTCCTTCCAAGGTAATTAAAATATGGAGCATTATGTACTGCACAGTTAGTATAGACATTGCTTGGCCTATATACACTGAATCTTCATTATTTGTGAATTTGTCATTTATAACTTCAAATTCCGTATTTGTGAATTTGTCATTTATAATTCCAAACTCCGTATTTGTGAATTTGTCATTTATAACTCCAAAATCAATACTTGTGACACTTTCATTTTCAGACATGCACAGAACCTCAAAACTACCAGGTTTCCCCTAAAATAAAACCTAGCCAAACAATCAGATCTAATGCATCTTTTGGAGCAAAAATTAATATAAGACCTGATCTTATTTTACTATAATATAAGACTAGGACTTTAATATAATATAATATGTTGTATATGATATGATATGATATGATATGATAAAGGACCCAGTCTTATTTTACTGTAATATAAGACCAGGTCTTATAAAATATAATACAAGACCTGATCTTATATTAATTTTTGCTCCAAAAGATGCATTAGAGCTGATTTTTAGTCTAGGTCTTATTTTCAGGGAAACACGGTAAGACACTCAATGTCAGAGATTTCAGCCTAAATCTAACAAGAGAAAACTGTCTTCTTGGTTCAGCTCTCCTGCTGTAAACCTGTATCCTTTTTGCAATGCAGTCAGTGCCGAATTGTGTGCTTTCTTTGGTGATTTTGCTGACTATAATGGCTCCCAAATTAGTGCAGAAGTGGTGTCTAATGTTCATAAACACGAGTGTACTTGTGGAGAATATATGTGTTTCAAAGACAAGCTTTGTTCAGTCATGAGTTATAGCGCTTTTGACAGTGAGTTCAATGGTAATGAACCAGTAACATTCACATCCAGAAGAAAGAAAAAGAAATTCACCAATCTGTACATAAATGAATGCCATAAGTGCTAAAGTTACATTTAGAGTATATGATGAAATTGTAGAAAAGCCAGACAAGCTGCTAAATTCAAGAGATGGCAACTATAAAAAAGTGTAATGAACAACATTGTTGTGAGGTTAAAGGCAAAATAAAATACCACACAAAATACCACAAAACAAAACAACAACAACAACAACAAAAAGTCACATTACCGCAGGTCAGGAAAACACTAAACACTTCTTGGTCTATGCTAGCTGCTTCATATGTTTCAAAAGGCAACATGGTGCAATAAGTAACCTGCAGGCCAAGCAATTTCTGTAGATGAGGAGACCCCCCAAATATATATATATATGTGTATACATATACACACACACACATACGTGTATATGTATGTATATATATATGTGTGTGTATGCATATATATACATTAATTTTTGCTAAATCTCATGCAGGAGAAGTGTTACATGGAAGAACAGATTTTCATTGCTGATGAGACTAAATTGTTTAATAAGAATGTATTCAATAACGTTGTAAAGATTTTGTTGGTTATCCGATGGACATGCGTCCTATTTGGGAGACCACCTCAGGGATACTGTGGATGCCTGATCATGGCATTGTACACCAGAAGCTAAACATTAATGAATGCCAACTATAATTTTATATATATAATGTGATGGCTCGGTGTGAGGTCGGAGGGATAGTGGATGGGGGGAGGGGGGTTCACAGTGTGAGGGATATAAATGATGAACATCTAAAAAAAAAATGTTGGTAATTGAACCCATATAACACAGGTGGCATTTTGGTTGAGGAAAATGTTGTAATTAGATGCTTACAAGAAACTAACCCTGGATTTTCCCTAGGAGCAGTAGGTCAATGTTTGCTAATTCACCTCAATATTTGCTAGTTCATGGTGACTTTACAGAACCCAGCTACCATGAATAATAAGAGACCACTATATTGAGATGTTATCAGATCTACTGAGAAAAGGAAGAAGCACTGTGATACACTAAAGAATGGTAGACTTGTACTTTCTCACAAACTGATATAATAAGAACATTTTTATTTATTATACTAACATAAAAGTTTACCTTGATGCTGCTTCAAAGAAAATCATTACTAAATTAAACAGTTTATTTTTATGTTGGGGATTCTGATTTAATGTACGTACACTACATTTATATATTTGTGTCATTAGTTATATGGCGTTGTTAGCCATGAATCGCTAAATATCTGCTATGAAAAGGTTCCAGATATTCTTTACTTGTCTTGAAAGACTAAGTAGGAAACACAAAGGTCGGATGTTAAAGGCGAATACAAAGGTGTCGAAGCCCTTCATTAAGCTTAAACTCACATACCACACAGTGCTCTGCTGGGAAGAAATTGAGAACATCTTTTACTGAAGATATTTTTATAAGAATCAATATTTTATACCTTTACATTTCTCAATGTGTCAGTTACCATTTCTGATAAACAGTAATCACATAAACAACATTCAGGGAAATAACTATAATTGGCTATTTTATTTTAAAAAGAAGTTTGTTTCTTGGTATTATTTGTTTAAGGAATAACTGTGTTTGTGCCAAGTCAAGCACCTAAAGCCTCTGTAATGCTGTTACAATTTGCTATAGTATTTACTAATTGATATTGATTATGTCTGTGTAAGGTGAGTAG